>NC_072373.2:203307500-203622500 GCF_028885625.2 Pongo pygmaeus
GGCCATGCGGCCAAGTCAGCCCGATGCTCCTTCAGTGACTTCTTTGAGGGCATTGGCAAGAAAAAGAAGGTGGTGGCTGTGGCAGCCGCTGGGGTCGGGGGCCCTGGCCTTACCGAGTTGGGGCACCCACGCAAACGGGGCCGGGGGGAGGTAGACGCTGTGACTGGGAAGCCAAAGCGCAAGAGACGGTCCCGGAAGAATGGGACTCTGTTCCCAGAGCAGGTGCCCAGTGGCCCAGGCTTTGGGGAGGCAGGCGCTGAGTGGGCCGGGGATAAGGGTGGTGTCTGGGCCCCTCACCATGGGCACCCAGGTGGGCAAGCTGGCCGAAACTGTGGGTTTCAGGGGACCGAGGCCCGGGCCTTTGCCTCCACTGGGCTGGAGAGTGGAGCCTCAGGCCGTGGCAGCTACTACAGCACGGGCGCACCCTCAGGCCAGACCGAGCTCAGCCAGGAGCGCCAAAACCTCTTCACCGGCTACTTTCGCTCGCTGCTCGATTCGGATGACTCCTCCGATCTCTTGGACTTTGCCCTCTCAGCCTCTCGCCCAGAGTCCCGGAAGGCATCGGGCACCTATGCAGGGCCACCCACCAGCGCCCTGCCTGCCCAGCGGGGCCTGGCCACCTTCCCTAGCCGGGGAGCCAAGGCCAGCCCCGTGGCAGTGGGTAGCGGCGGGGCTGGGGCGGACCCCTCCTTCCAGCCTGTCCTGTCTGCGCGCCAGACCTTCCCACCAGGACGGGCAGCAAGCTATGGGCTAACTCCAGCCACTTCAGACTGCCGGGCAGCCGAGACCTTCCCCAAGCTGGCTCCCCCACCCTCAGCCGTGGCCCGCTCACCTACCACCCACCCGCCTGCCAACACCTACCTGCCCCAGTATGGCGGCTATGGGGCTGGACAAAGCGTATTTGCCCCAACTAAGCCCTTTACAGGCCAGGACTGCGCTAACAGCAAGGACTGCAGCTTCGCCTATGGCAGCGGCAACAGCCTCCCTGCCTCACCCAGCAGCGCCCACAGCGCCGGCTATGCCCCACCGCCTACCGGGGGCCCCTGCCTGCCACCAAGCAAGGCCTCCTTCTTCAACAGCTCTGAGGGGGCCCCCTTCTCTGGTTCAGCCCCCACGCCCCTGCGCTGTGACAGCCGGGCCAGCACAGTCTCCCCCGGTGGCTACATGGTGCCCAAGGGCACCACAGCCTCTGCCACCTCTGCAGCCTCTGCCGCCTCCTCCTCCTCCTCCTCCTTCCAGCCCTCGCCCGAGAACTGTCGGCAGTTTGCGGGGGCTTCTCAGTGGCCTTTCCGGCAGGGCTATGGAGGCCTGGACTGGGCCTCAGAGGCCTTTAGTCAGCTCTACAATCCCAGTTTTGACTGCCACGTCAGCGAGCCCAACGTGATCCTGGACATCTCCAACTACACACCGCAGAAGGTGAAGCAGCAGACGGCTGTGTCGGAGACGTTCTCCGAGTCATCCTCCGACAGCACCCAGTTCAATCAGCCGGTCGGTGGCGGGGGGTTTCGGCGTGCCAACAGCGAGGCCTCAAGTAGTGAGGGCCAGTCGAGCCTGTCCAGCCTGGAGAAACTGATGATGGACTGGAACGAGGCATCATCTGCCCCCGGCTACAACTGGAACCAGAGTGTCCTCTTTCAGAGTAGCTCCAAGCCGGGCCGTGGACGGCGGAAGAAGGTGGACCTGTTCGAGGCCTCACATCTGGGCTTCCCGACATCCGCCTCTGCCGCTGCCTCAGGCTACCCATCCAAACGGAGCACCGGGCCCCGGCAGCCGCGAGGTGGACGGGGCGGTGGGGCCTGCTCAGCCAAGAAGGAGCGGGGTGGCGCAGCGGCCAAAGCCAAGTTCATCCCCAAGCCACAGCCGGTCAACCCACTGTTCCAGGACAGTCCTGACCTCGGCCTGGACTACTATAGCGGGGACAGCAGCATGTCACCACTGCCCTCACAGTCGAGGGCCTTCGGCGTGGGAGAGCGAGACCCCTGTGACTTCATAGGACCCTACTCCATGAACCCGTCCACGCCTTCCGACGGCACCTTTGGCCAAGGCTTCCACTGCGACTCGCCCAGCCTGGGTGCTCCCGAGCTTGATGGCAAGCATTTCCCACCGCTGGCCCACCCGCCCACGGTGTTTGACGCTGGCCTGCAGAAGGCATACTCGCCCACCTGCTCACCTACACTGGGCTTCAAGGAAGAGCTGCGGCCACCGCCCACAAAGCTGGCTGCCTGCGAGCCCCTCAAGCATGGGCTCCAGGGGGCCAGCCTGGGCCACGCAGCTGCAGCCCAGGCCCACCTGAGCTGCCGGGACCTGCCGCTGGGCCAGCCCCACTATGATTCCCCCAGCTGCAAGGGCACAGCATATTGGTACCCTCCAGGCTCAGCTGCCCGCAGCCCGCCCTATGAAGGCAAGGTGGGTACAGGGCTGCTGGCTGACTTCCTGGGCAGGACGGAGGCCGCGTGCCTCAGTGCCCCTCACCTGGCTAGCCCACCAGCCACGCCCAAGGCCGACAAGGAGCCACTGGAAATGGCCCGGCCCCCTGGCCCACCCCGGGGCCCTGCTGCAGCCGCTGCTGGCTATGGCTGCCCACTCCTTAGTGACTTGACCCTGTCCCCTGTGCCGAGGGACTCGCTGCTGCCCCTGCAGGACACCGCCTACAGGTACCCAGGCTTTATGCCCCAGGCGCATCCTGGCCTGGGTGGGGGCCCCAAGAGCGGCTTCCTGGGGCCCATGGCGGAACCTCACCCCGAGGACACATTCACCGTCACGTCCCTGTAGTGCCAACTGAAGTGCCGACTGGACCGCGAGGTTTTGTTCCTGGGTGAGTCTGGGGATGTGGGCGCGGTGGGCAGAGGCCTGGGGGTGGGAAGAGGACATCAGAGCTTAGGCGAGGACAGAGGTATGGAGTGCAGGAAGCAAATGCAGGATTTAAGGGCAAGGCTGGGGACTGAGAGCAGGGTGTAGGGATTCAGGATTCGCTGTTGCGGACAGTCTCAGGAGGAGATGGGGTGCTTGGGCTGGGAACTCAGCAGGGGGCTTGAACGTTCAGGGGGTCTTGTGAATTGAAATGGCCAGAGGACTATACACTGGATGGGGCCCTGTAGTTTGGTTCATTAAGCTTTCAATTCTTTGTTCATGCTATGTCTTGGGCAGGAAGTGAGTCTTTCCCAGGAAATACGCTGATAAGGGTGGGCATTTGTATCGCCCTGTGTGAGACAGGTGAAGGGAGAAGCAGGTTGGACGGTCGTCTACCCAGGGCCTATCCAGAGGACCAGCCCTGCCGGCACCCCCATTTCCCTGGGAGCTTCACTGATTCTAAGAGGCAGCCTGGTGAGGGCCAGGCCAAGAGTGGCCAGTATGGCGTGGTCACACACTCTGCAAGGGCTTCACAGAATGGCCCAAAATGTCCTCTCTTGGCCTCCCAAGGTACCCCCAAAGGCTATTTTCCAACATCTTTGGTCTGAGATAGGCTAGGTGTGGCCAGGAGCATGTGGGGTAGGGACCCAGAAGTGGAGAAGGGGTGCTGGGGTCCCACTGTCCCTGCAACAGTGAGGCTATCTTCAGGCAAAGGTATTTTGACCCTAGAAAAGCCAGTCCCTTTCCTGAAGCCAAAGGCTTTTCTGAGAGTTCAGTTAAAGAGTGTTAAATGTTTTGACACTGTTTTTATCAGGTACTGTGATCTCATTAGTTGGAGTCAGTTTTAGTATTCTCAAGATTTGGTGTTTTAAAAAGGGAAAATAAAAGACAGAAAATGCCCCCAAAATGATCAAAGGGAACAAAGTTGAAGGAGCCATCTTCTTGAAGAACAGCCTGCTCCAGAAATACAGCCGCCACTGGCCCCACTTTTGGACAACAGATCTGTCACAAAATTGGCCCAGATGTGGTGGTTGGTGGTGGGGCAGGCTGGGGGCATGCCTGCGTCCCTCACCCTTCACCTCTGCTGCCACTGAAGCTTCCTGGGAGTTTCTCTTCCTGGAGGAGTAGCTGGGCTCCTGGAAAGTCCCATCCGTGCTCTGGGAGGCCATTCAAGGCCAGAGTGACTCAGGGTCCTGAAGTCATGTCAGTGGAAACTTGTTGCCCCCTCTCTGCCAGCCCCCAGCTCCCCTGGTGCCTGAAGGTGACAAACGGCAGCATGCAGGAGTCAGGAGGCCTCCGGGAGGACCATTCCCAGATTGGCCACCAACTTGCCACATGCCCTCGACCAAGCTTTTACCCCTCTCTGGGCCTCAGTTTCCCCATCTTTTCAAGGAAATTTACTTTGATAATGCTTTTGCCCCTCTCTGGGCCTCAGTTTCCCCATCTTTTCCAGGAAATTTACTTTGATAATCCCTTAGGCTCTCGCAGCTCTGCATGGCAGAGACAATGAAGCAAACTTTTTTTTTTTTTTTTTGGCAGCATCTTTTCCTTCCTAATGAAGCCAGGCCAAGATTAAAATGGCCTTCCATTCCCCATGCAAGCAGCAGAGCCTCAGATCTGAAGCAGGCCAGGGAGAAGCTGCTTAGGGTTTAAAATGTCAAACTCTTGATCCTTCTCACTGGCGGGGAGATGTCTCATGGATAATCCAGAAATGTGAAATAATCCAAAAACCGTTCCTCCCAGGCTCTGGATGGGAAAATGGACGGGTGTGGGGGCTGGGTGTTTGGGCAGGTCACAGCTCAGTGAAATACATAATGGAACCACCCAGTGAGGCCTGAACGCAGGAGGAACTGGGATGCCATCCAACCCCACATTCTGGCCCTGCTCCCCACTCAGGGCTGGGAGTTAACTGTGCTGTCCTCAAACCAATGCATTCCATTGTTCTAGAGACATCTGTCCAGCACCCACTAGAAGCCAGGCATTGGGGGCACCACAGTGAACACCACAAATGAGGTACTGGTCTTCAGGGGGCTTCCCATTTAGAGGGAAAGACAGCAAACAGTGGCATTAAGCATGTGATGATTCCAGCTATAGGAAGCACCGTACAAAAGAAAAAAGCTAGAAGCTTGTGAGCGCACACAGCGTGCTGACCGGACCTTGAAGCTGAGGCCTGAGGAATGATGGGGCTGGACAGCTGGCAGGGAGGGGGAAGAACATTCTGGGCAGAGGGAACAGCAGTGTGGAAAGCCTAGAGGCCGGAAGGGGCTCAGCTTTGAGAAACTGCCTATGGGAAGGCAGTAAAGCTAAGTGAGGGGATGAGGCAGGCGAGGCCAGATCACACGGGGCATTAGAAGGAGTCTGAATTTCATTCCCAGACACATGGGGATCCACTGAAGAGTTCCCTGCCGGAATTCCCCAGGCCACCGTGGAGCAGGGCTAGTGTTGAAGCAGGGAGACCAGCTGCAGTAGTCCACACACGCAGCGATGATGGCCCAGGCCAGGTGGTGGGAGGGCTGCCCCCTCTCGCTATCTAAGATGACCCATAGGCTCTAGGGCAACCCCCCAGTGCCAGGGGATGATCAAAATCACCACGGGAATGAGAAAGAGTTGGAGATACAGAGGAGAGTGGCAAGGAAAAAGAGTTCATAGAGGGAGTTGCCACTCTCAACAGAGGGCTTAAGCAGAGAGGACAAGGACACGCTCATTCACCAATAGCAGTGAGCAGTTTTGACGCCAGGCACTGGAGAAGCAGCAGTTGAGCTTAGTTTCCCAACTTGAGCCCCTGTGTGTCCATCCAGTGCTGGGTACTGGGGAGACAAAGCAGACATGACCCCTGTCCTCCAGTTCAGCCTCCACCCCAGGAAACTAAAACAAATACACAAAGAACCTGAAAACAGCTGGTAGAGAGTGGCAGGTGCCCAGAGGCAGTGAGAAACAAAGATTTGCTGGACAGCTGGGTGTTGTGGTCAGAAGTCAGCCCTCTGCCCCCTTGATGAAAAAAGGGACATTTGTGCTGGGACCTTTATGTAACGCTGCCTCACTGACCCTTCACAGCAGACTATGAGGTGGGATGTGTCTCCCCACCACAACCCCCTGCCTCCCGCCCTATCCCACATTAGAGTTGAGGAAATGGGTGCAGCTCCGAACCTTGCCCAGGGGATCCATTAGCAAATAGTGGAGCCAGGATTAGAACCCAGTACTGTCCCTCCTGAGCCTGGGTGCTCTGCCATATGGCTGCCTCTCGTCTCCCCATGCCTGATTCCCCATCTGCAAAAGGATAGGTTGGATTGGACAATCCCTACACTTTTTTTTTGTTTGTTTGTTTTTTTTGAGATGGAGTCTCACTGTGTCGCCCAGGCTGGAATGCAGTGGCACGATCTCGGCTCACTGCAGCCTCTGCCTCCTGGGTTCAGGCGATTCTCCTGCCTCAGCCTCCTGTAGCTGGGATTACAGGGGCGCACCACCGTGCCCAGCTAATTTTTTTGTATTTTTAGTAGAGACGGGGTTTCACCACATTGGTCAGGCTGTTCTCGAACTCCTGACCTTGTGATCCACCTGCCTCGGCCTCCCAAAGTGCTGGGATTACAGGTGTGAGCCACCGCGCCCAGCCCAATCCCCACAACTCTTGCTGGGTCTGACATCTTAAATGGATTTTGAGGTTCTGTGGAAGAAGCTGCACTGGAGCTCAACCTTCAAGAATAGGCAAGGTTTGGACACATGGAGACCGGGGGAAGGGCATTCTGGGCAGAGGGAGCTGTGGGCAAAGGCAGGTCACATCCCAATGTGGATTAGAAGATAAAAACTCAGAGGAGACAGAATGGGGAATGTGGGGCCCGACTGATCTCAGAGCTGTGCCTGATGGGACAGGGAACAGAACGGGTCAAGCAAGGAGGGGGCCTTGGCCCTGTGCAGACATCTTCTCTGGGCCTCTAGATGGAAAGTACAGCCAGACAGACTGGCTCCACGTTGGGCCCGGTGGGCTAAAGATCGACCCTATCAGACCCTGGGGACAGGGGTGGGAGGGTACGAAGGGCCCTCCAAGGTGTTCAGGAATCTTGAGTCACTCTCCCCTCCCTGCTCTCTCTCAGGCCTGACCTGAGGCCAAGAGAAATGTCACAGGTCCTCCAAGGTTAACACCGGCTGGGGCCTGACCGAAGCAGGAAGCAGTTTCCAAGGCCACCATCCAGCTGGGGTCAGCAGGCATGCCCGGGCCTGGGCCAGGCCGCAGCTGCTCTGGGCTTTGTCTCTTCGTGTCTTGAAACCTCGAGAGGTCACTTGATCTTGCCTGTGACTCTGAGCAAGAGGCCTTACGTCAGGGCCCAGCCAGTCCTGCCCTGACTCTTCTGGCACAAGTTCTTCCCCACACTCTCTGAGGCCATCCTCCCTCTGATCCTATCTCTTGCCACTCCTGCAGCCATGTTTAGGCCAGGCCTTGTTCCGAGCCCTCATTTCCTGAAAATGTAACCTCTCCATGATCATACCGACTCACCCTCCTTCTTTCTTATCTTCCCACGTCCCAGAGCAGGGCCACGGAACTGGAGGGTGGTGGCTGGGAGCCTGCCTGTGGACACAGATAGGCCTCTATGCACAACCCAGTTCCATCCCTTACCAGCTAGGTGACCTGGTGAGTCATGTCACCTGATGAGTCACGTCACCTCTCTGTGTCTCTTGTGAGAATTAAATGAGATTACACGTGAAGCCCTTGGCCAGGTCCCTGGTACACAGTGAGCACGTAGTCAGTGGCTGGTGATGGGTAGGTAAATACCCCGCAGAGGCTGAACTCCGGGGCCTCTGGCCAGCCTGTGTGAGTCACACCCCTCCAACCCTCGCCTCTTGTACCTTCACGCAGGACCACAGAGCCGGCCCTCCCTCGCCTGTGCCCCTCCTAGGAAGGAGCTTGTATTCTAGTGTGGATTTGGGGCCTTGGGGGAAGCTTTGTGATAGCACCTAGTTCTTTGCTTTAGCAATTGGGCCGAGTCCTCCCTGGAGGACCGAAGGACAAAATGACCCGGCTCAGCTAGAAACGCTGTCATCACAGTTATGCACACCAATCCTTTCCCCCACTGCAAATATGAAAAATATTTTCTTGTGACTGTAATATGTCATGATTTTTCCCCTGGCAGTTGTGCCGTCTTTGTCAGCATAACTTTTGCTGCCATAGTGCACTGCGTTTGTGCTGGAAGGCTGGGGGAAGTAGATGAATTCTGTGTTCACACACATGAGCTAGTGACCTGCTTGGGGCCAGGCATTGTATCCAGTGCTGCGGGTATCACTGAGCAAGACACACAGTGCCCTGCCCCCACAGGGCTTGCAGCCTTTTACAGGTGTTTGTTTAAAACCTCCTTGCCAGGCGCGGTGGCTCACGCCTGTAATCCCAGCACTTTGGGAGGCCGAGGGAGGAGGATCACCTGAGGTCGGGAGTTCGAGACCAGCCTGGCTAACGTGGCAAAACCCCGTCTCTACTAAAAATACGAAAATTAGCCGGGCATGATGGCAGGTGCCTATAGTGCCAGCTACTCGGGAAGCTGAGGCAGGAGAGCTGCTTGATCCCAGGAGGCGGAGGTTGCAGTGAGCCAGTATCACACCACTGCACTCCAGCCTGGGTGATGAGCAAAAACTCTGTCTAAAAAAAAAAACAAACAAACAAAAAAAAAAAAAAAACCTCCACATGGGCCGGGCACAGTGGCTGATGCCTGTAATTCCAGCACTTTCGGAGGCCGAGGTGGGCAGATCACTTGAGGCCAGGAGTTTGAGACCAGCCTGGCCAACATGGTGAAACCCCGTCTCTACTAAAAACACAAAAGTTAGCCAGTTGTGGTGGTGTGTGCCTGTAGTCCCAGCTACATGGGAGGCTGAGGCAGGAGAATTGCTTGAACCCGGGAGCCGGAGGTTGCAGTGAACTATGATCGCACCACTGCACTCCAGCCTGGGTGACAGAGCAAGACTCCATCTCAAAAAAAATAAAAAATTTTAAAAAAAAATCCTCCACATGAGCATCACTCTCTAGAACAGAGCCTGGGACACTCCCATGAGAAGGATCAGGGACCACTCTCTAAAACCGTTGTGAGCAGGGCAGACAGCAGGAGATTTCTGGAGGCAGGAAATGGGTCTTGACAAATTTGAGACTTCAGAGGCTTTAGCTCTAGCTCAGCCACCTAGGTTTCTGGCCCAACTCCCTCCCTGCTCCAGGCACGCACCCCACCCCCAGCCCCCCAGTTCATTCTCCCCATTATGACCACCAAAGTGCTTGGGTTTTTTGTTTTTGTTTTTGTTTTTTTTTTTTAGCATTTTTAGATACACAGTGTCTGGAGTCCCTAAAATATTTATTGGATGAATTGATTAAAACACATCTGCTCCTGTGACTCCATTGCTCTACACCTTCTGATTGCTTCCTTCCCTCTCCAGCCTCCTTCCTTGCCTATAAAATCAAGGCCCAGCTTCCCAGCATGGTATTCAAGGTATTCCAGGCTTCCGTCCTGGCACCCAACCTTTTTTTCAGCCCCAATCTTCCTCACACACACCCTCCCTTAACAGCCAGGAGCATGTGTGGAAACAGGAGGGAGCTCTGGGAGGGCTGGCTCCCAAAGGTGCCCCGTGCTTTTGCTGTTCCTGGCCTGGGTGGCACTTTCCTACCCCATCTCCCACCTGTCAGTTCCTATCTTTCACTTAGACATCACTTCCTCCAAGAAGCATTCCAGGGTCCTTCTCAGGCCCAATTAATCTCTCACCCTTTCTGCATCCGTGACAGCCCTTCCTGGGAATGCCCTCCTTGCCACGACATCAACTCCTTTAGGGCAATTACTCATCTCTGGGCACCGTCCTCCCCTCCCCCACCAAGTGTCTCATCATGCCTGGGACATTTCAGGTTTTTTTTTGTTTTTTTTTTTTTTAAACTTGAGTTGAAGAAAAGCATGTAGAATAGGGAGAATTCTAAGAGGAAAGGTTAAGCCCTGGGGAACGGGATGGGACAATTTCACCCTGTCATCAGGAAGTGCTCCTAATAGAAGGGCAGGGACAGGGTGTGTAAATAAACCAGTTCAAATTCTCAGAGCTCACCGGGCCTGTGGACCTCTCCAAGCACAATCCGTCCAGTTTACAAAGAGGGAAAGGTCCTCGCCTGAGGACTCAGAGCCACCTGGTCATTGAAGCACAGAAGGTAGAGCCAGGAAGGGCCCTTGGGGATCACCTGGTTCCATGGTTCTTGATCTTTCCTCAGCCTCCCCTTCAGTTGCGTGTCTGACACAAACCCATCAGGAACGCCTGTCTTTACATATGGCATCTCCAGCCGGAGGGTGGTGGGAGGGGAGAGAGAGAGAGAGAGAGATGGAGGAGGTGAGGCTAGCCTCCTCCCAGGACAGGTAAGGAATGTGAGGCTCTGAGAGGTGGTAGAGACACAGGGTCACACAAGGCTGGGGAACCCCATTTGGTCCTACTGCCCCACAGCGGGGGAGACGGGAAGAACCTTAAGGAGGGAATGGCTGGCAGAGCTAGAGTTTAAGGAGCACCTCTGGTCAGCAGTGGACTCACATTTGAAAAAATTCTCAGGCCGGGTGCGGTGGCTCACACCTGTAATCCCAGCACTTTGGGAGGCCGAGGTGGGTGGATCACGAGGTCAGGAGTTCGAGACCAGCCTGACCAACATGGTGAAACCCTGTCTCTACTAAAAATACAAAAATTAGCCGGGCATGGTGGTGCGTACCTGTAATCCCAGCTACTCGGGAGGCTGAGGCAGGAAAATTGCTTGAACCCAGTAGGCAGAGGTTGCAGTAAGCCAAGATCGCACCACTGTACTCCAGCCTGGGCAACAGAGCAAGACTCCATCTCAAAAAAAAAAAAAAAAAGAAAAAGAAAAAAAAAATTCTCCAGGCCTAGCATGGTGGCTCACCACGCCTGCAATCCAGCACTTTGGGGTGCCGAGGTGGGAAGATCGCTTGAGCCCAGGAGTTTGAGACCAGCCTGGGCAACATAGTAAGACCCCATCTCTACAAAAATACAAACTAGACAGATGTGGTAGCATGCACATGTAGTCCCAGCTACTCAGGAGGCTGAGGTGGGAGGATCGCTTGAGCCCAGGAGTTTGAGGCTGCGGTGACCAACGATCATGACACTGCACTGCAGCCTGGGTGACAGAGTGAGAACCTGTCTCCAAAAAAAAAAAAAAAAAAAAAGCTGCTCTGGAGTAGAGGGAGACACAAACACACAGCCTCCTCATCCCTGATTGGGAACCTCATCGATAATTCAGTGAATTCCAGGTCCAGCGGTACTTCTGCATACCAGTTGTGGGCTGAGCCCCCAGGAAGCAGTGTCCTCTCCACATGGAGGTGACTCACAGGCCTGGCTGCCTAAAAATGTTACAGGGATGGATCAGGCTTTGGGCCTCTGTGGTTTGCCTGTGACCCCCTTTGTCTTTGGGGCACCATCCCAGTGCCAGAAGATCTCTCCCATCACCTGTTCAACTCCCTTATTTTATAGAATAGAAACTCAGGCCGCCACGGTGGCTCACACCTGTAATCCCAGCACTTTGGGAGGCCAAGGCAGGTGGTTTGCTTGAGTTCAGGAGGTCGAGTCTAGCCTGGGCAACATGATGAAACCTTGTCTCTACAAAAAATAAAATAATTAGCCAGGTGTGGTGATGTGCGCCTGTAGTACCAGCTACTCAAGGGGCTGAGATGGGAGGATCTCATGGGCCTGGAAGGTGGAGGTTGCAGTGAGCCGTGATTGTGCCACTGCACTCTAGCCTGGGTGATAGAGTGAGAACCTGTCTCAAAAAAAACAAAAACAAAAACAAAAACTGAAGCCCAGAGAGGGAAGGGACTTACTCTGGTCACACAGGAAATCAGTCTCTCAAATTCTAATGCACTTTTTCTTTTCTGTTGTTTTTTTTTTTTGAGACAGTCTTGCGCTGTCACCCAGGCTGGAGTGGAGTGGCACGATCTCAGCTCACTGCAACCTCTGCTTCCTGGGTTCAAGCAATTCTCATGCCTCGGCCTCCCGAGTAGCTGGGATTACAGGGTGTGTGCTACCACACTTGGCTAGTTTTTGTACTTTTTGTAGAGATGGGGTTTCACCATGTTGGCCAGACTGGTCTTGAACTCCTGACCTCAAGAGATCTGCTCACCTCGGCCTCCCAAAGTGCTGGGATTACAGGTATAAGAGACTCATGCACTCTTTTTGCCTTCTGCTCTGCTCTACTGCCTTGTTTGACATTGGACCCTTTCAAGAGAGTAGAGACTAGAGAGTAGAGGTTAGACCTTAACTCATGCCCTGGCAGCCAGTGGGCATGAATACATGTTTGCTGTTCACTTAAATGAAAGCACAAATATATATTCCTTTTTGGAGGAGAGCAGCCCTCTCTGGACAACCTGATTTATATGTGCTCTGCAGCACTTTGAATCTCTGCTCAGCTGTCCCTCACCGCTGCCAGAGCCAGTTCCTCTCTGACAGGCAAAGACCACTTAATGCCCTGGCACCTCAGATGGTGAAACCAGCAGAGCATGAGGACTCAGAGGAATGTGGCTCTGCAGTTGTGTGTCACGGAGGCACTAAAAGGTGAAGTCTGCAGAACAGTGGTTGGTGTGCTGGGGGCCGGTGCGTGCTAGCGCTGGGTGTGCAGCAGTACCACATATAGGTTCCTGCCCTGGAGGAGCCAGGTTGGGATGACAAGGGTATCGTAGCTATGGTAACAGGGTGGTCTAAGGAGGTGTTCTGAAGGTGTGCAAGGCCGGAGCTGGACCTTGACATGCTGACCAGACTCAGGTCAGTCCCTGCTCTGTCATTCAGTCAGCGTACATCTCGGCCCCAGCATGTACTGGGCAGTGTTCAGCAGTGGTTGAAGAGCCACAGTCTCTCCTGCCACGACCAGGTTAGCTGCCTCCCCAGGACCTTCTGTGGCACAGCCCCCGTCTCCCTGCATGGTAATTACCTGGTTTAGGGTCTGCTTTGCTTTCCCCTCTATCTGTGAGCCTCTCAAGGACAGGAAGCAGATCGGTCTTGGTCTCTGCTTTGTCCCCAGTGCCTAGCACTGGGCTGCCTGGCACATTAGTGTCTGGTCCTGCTTTGTGGAGAGCTGAACCTGGTGAGATCAGGGTTCCACACAGCCACAGCATTCTCCCCAACCTCCATGAGAACCCTGGGGCTTTTGGGCTTTGATTTCCCCCCTCCCCCGCTCCCTCCCATCCCGAAGATTCTGCCAAAGTCTCTGGCTGGCCAAGTCCTGAAAGCTGGGGAGGTAGTGGGAGGAGGAAGGTGAGACGCGATGGGCGGCTTAGCAGAGGGTGAGAAAGCCTCCTGCTGCCTGGCCGCAGGCACCGCGGGAATGGTTCTGGCAGGAGCTGCCTGCTGGGCTGAGATCACCATGGAGACCTGGCTTAGAGAGGGTCACTGGCAGTGGCTAAGGGCCGGGGGTGGGGGTGGGGGTGCAGGGATTTGTGCAGAGGCTCCCAGCCTGCCCCGGGGCCCTTGGAGGGAGCAGGGGAGGCTGGTGTTGGACAATATCAGTTTGCCAGTGGTTTGGAGCAGCCCATCCTAAAGTCCCCTTCCCTTGTCACCCCCAACACCCCAACAGAGGTTCTTTAGCTTGGCAACTGTTCTTCAACTGCAATAGAGCAGTCCTCTGGATAGATGCTCCCAGCCCTCTGGCTTAAGCAGTTACCCCAGATAAAATCGTTCTGCTCCCTAATAGACACCCCTCTTGTCTCTGCAGCCTGTTTACCGCCTGACTGTGGAGAGCTTGCATTCATCCCAGCAGCAGCCCCTGCCCCAAGAGCTGCTTTTCTACCTATCACCCCATTGCAGCACAGCTGTCACCCTCCCAGGCACACCGCTCGCCCCTACGGCTAGTATTCCATCCTCCTGCAACTGCAGGCGACCTGACAGCTTAACAAAGATGCAGCTCTTCTCTCCTATGCCTCTGCCTGCCACCTGGTCTGATCCACCAGGATGAGGTGCTGCCCTGCCTCTGCAGGAGCCCACCTGGTTCCCCTGGACCTTGGGGGGAGTCCTGGCAAGTCCAGCCTCAGGACAAAAGTCGTCCCCGGGGCTGACTGCCCAGCAGACAGCAGCCGAGGCTGAGCAGAATTTAAATGTGGCTCTGGTAGAAAGGGAAGCCAAGAAAGTACAAGGGAGGAGAGGCTTTCTGCCGCCGCCTGATTCCTGCTGGTGTGGGGGAGGACGGATGGGCTCCTAAGGAACCTGAGGAGGCCGTTTCAGCATCCTCACCTCGCCCCTTAATTCAGATGGAGATGGTCGCACACTGAGGGTGGGAGATGTGTGTCTCGGGGCTCTGAGAGGAGGACAGAAGTCTGAAAGGACGAGGCTAATGACTGGAGCTCTTAGGAAGTCCTGAGCCCGGCCCTGTCCTTCAGGGGACCTTCTCACTCACCCTAGCAGAGCTGTGAATCCAGGGGGTCTAGCCAAGCTGGGGGTCTGGGTAGGGAAGTCAGATCCCCAGGGCCCTGCAAGCATAATGAGAACTGTCTGGGAAAAAGGGGTACTTCCAATCTCGAGTGTCTGGCGATGGGAGGAACTGGGAACTTGGGAGTGTCTGAGCTTCAGGAAGGCAGGGTTAAGCCAAACACAGATGGCATTGTGTTGGGCAGTTTCTCTGTTCTTTCACTGAGAAAGACTTCCTCCTCACCTCACCTCTCTAAGGAACAGAATGGCATTGGTAAAAAGAGGATTGGATTTAGAAGAAATAAAAGCAGTTGTTCACACCTGTGCTGTGTGCTGAGGCCCTGCCCTCCCCATGATGTCATTCCTCAGAACAGCCTAAGATGGAGGAATTACTAAACTCATCATGACACGAGGAGGCACGTTTGGAGAGCCCAACTGCCCCAGAAAAATAATAATGAATAATAATCAGTATAATTTATTACGCACTTAAGGACCAGGCTTCATCTGTCCTATACCGCTGAATCCTCCCAACAAACCAATGGGGTAGTTCAGTTATCTTCTTTTCACAGATGAGCAAACGGAGGCTCACAGAAGTTCAACAACATGCCCAAGGTCGTAGCGCTATTAAAGTGTGGCACTGGTATTTGAACTCAGCTGTGTCTGATTCCAGAGCCCAAGCTCTTAACAAATTCCACTGCCTGGAACCCCAACTCCTCACCCAGCACCTGCTTCACCCCGTGGTTTGGGGCTTGGACACGCATATTTTACAGACGGGGAAACTGGGCTCAGAGAAGGCAGGTCTGAGTTTTTGTAAGAAAGAACAATGGTTAGCTTTCCCCCGCACCCCGCCAAATCCTGGGAGGAGCTGGGTGGAGGTCTCCATCTTCACTTCCCTGATCTCAGAGCACAGTCAATGCCTGCTGCTCACTCCTGCCTCTTCTCTTGTGTTTCTTTGCAGCTTTCAGAAAACCAACGCCAAGATCCCTCCCAGCGTCCACATCGTCCTCTGGCAGGAGCGCCTGCCCCTCTGCCTCCCACTCTGCCCCCTACACCCCCTGCAGACCCATCTCCCTCCACCCCTCCTGCCCATCTCCTCCACCCCCTCCCGCCCATCTCCCTCCACCCCCTGCAGACCCATCTCCCTCCACCCCTCCTGCCCATCTCCTCCACGCAGAAGCCGAAGGTGAGCCCTTTCTGCACAAAACCAGCAATTGTAAATACTTTTTAAAAATGTACAAAACTTAAAAACAAAACACAGTTTTAGAAAAAGACAAAAAAAAAGAGAGCGAGAGAGCGAGCGTGTGCAAGAGGTTGCGAGCGGGGCCCTGAGGTGTCCAGAGCCCCTGCAAGTATGCACTGAGAAATTTATCTACAGGTCGTTTGACAAAAATGAACAATATCCTATTTATTGTATATACTGTTTTATTATAAATCGTGGATTGTATATTGCATTCTGTAAACCTGCTGTGGTCCCGTGGTGTGCAAATTCGCATGGTGGGGGGGAGGGAGAAGAACCTCTTGCGGGAGCTTTTTTTTTCTTTCTTATTTTTCACTCTTTTGGGTTTTCTCTTCTGTTGTTGTTGTTGTTGTTTTCTGTTGGCAGGACACACCCAAAGATCCAAGTTTGTATTAAAAAGAAATGAAAAAAAGCAAAAAAAAAAAAAAAAAAACCAACCTTGTGTCTTGTGAAAGGGGGAGTGAGGGTGGAGGGAATGGAAGGGACACCGCTGGGTTTTGTCACCAGCTACTGGTTCTCCAGAGGAGTTGAAATACCTACATGTGTTCCTGGCCTCTGAGTTCTCCCTTCTGCCTGAGATCTGGGTCACCCTTGCATCTGGGTTCCCCCTCATTTCACTCCAGGCCCTGGGTCTCCCCTACCTCTGAGCTCCCCACTCTGCTGTCGAGGACATCCTGGCCCTTGATCATGCATTCAGTCCCAGGTCCAGGGATTCTGCCTCTTGGACCTCCATTTTGTCCTAGGTCCTGGGTCTCCTCTGACTCTCCCTATATTCTATCCCAAGTCCAAGGTCTCCCCAAATGCTGGGTTTCCTCTCCCTGAGGAACCTCCATCATGGGGCTTCTGCTTCTGGACCCCCTTATTCCATCCAAGGTTCCAGGTCTCTGCCTCGAGTCCCTTTGTGTGTCATGTGTATTCATGGCCTTTGGGCCTCACAGTTCTACTCTGGTTCAGGGACATCTCTCTTGGCGATACTCATTCCGTCCTAAGTCCAGGAACCCTCATGGAGCCTCCCTTTCCCACTAGGAATGGAGAGACCCCCTGTCTGTGTATCTCCCATTTGCCCCAGGTCATCAGTCTTCTCTGCTTCCAGGCCCCTCGTTTTACCCCAGCACACCCACATCTGCTTATGCAGAACCTGGGATATGACCAGGCCAATCACCCCAGTGTTGCTCTGCCCTCCCCTTCCTGTCTACCCTGAACTCCAAATGTTTCCTCCCTGCTTTGGTAAACTTTGGAAAAAGAAAACTCCTAACCCTGTGCCTGCGTCTGGTGGGCCTGGAAGAGCTGAGCTGTTTCCTGATCCCTGACTTTGGGGACCTTTTGGGTGCCCTTGCCCAAATGATGCCCACTTTGGCCTCCTGGTCTTTGGGAAACAGTTTTTCCCATAGACCCATTTTACGTTTAAGTTCTGCTGAGTGTGGCTTCATGTCTCTCCTCAGTGTAGCTCAGGGAGACGCCAGGGGATAGTGCCACGGGGCCTGCCCTCCCTTACCCAGCCAGCTAGGCCCTGGCCTCAGGAGAGTCAGAGGAGCCCGTGGTCTGAGGAGGAAACACACCTTCTGGGCACACCTGTCTGGAAGAGGCAGGAGGACTCAGGTCACAGTCCCCTGAAACTGTAGCTTCTGTGCTAGATACAAAAGGCTCATCCACCCACCAAGCCCCCTCCCGGCATCCCCCAGACTCAGAGATGAAGACATTACCCTACGCTTCCTGACTGCTGATGGGGAAGACAACACTACACTCAAGCTAACGATGCAGTATGGAGCTGGAAGTGGGGGCAAGAAGCAGTGAGACCCCCTGAGAGTTAGGGAGGAGGGCTTCTCTGAGGAGAAAGCTTCTACAGAGCCAAGCCTAAGGTGCTGGGCAGAAAAGTGAGGGAGTTCCCGGAGGAGGAAGAGGATGTGCAAAGGCCCAGAGATGCGAAAGGGTAACAGGAGGCAGGAGCCGCACACAGTTAGCTCTGTTGGGCACACGCTGTGTTTAGGGAGGGGAGAGGGCTTTGGCAAGGTCACTCTGGGTAGGCTGGAGGCTGGTTGGAGCGGGTGGGCAGCATCAGAGAAAGCAGTGGGTGAGGTTCAGATAGGCGAACCCCAGAGAAACCAGTGTTCAGCCCCAAGAATCACCTGCAGGGAGAAAATGCCTGTGTTCAGCGGCTGCTGAGGAAGAAGAGACTCGGGGGAGGCTATCCAGGTGGGGCAGGCCAGGCCCAGTTAGCTTCAAGGGAATCAGAGTGGGGCCTGGTGAGTCCGGCTGAGGGCTCAGAGGAGTGGCGGCCCAGAGGAGGTTTCGGGGAGGGGAGGAGACGGTGGTGGATTGCTCAGTGGAAGGGACTGGGGCTCAACATGAGATAGGTCTTGAGAAGGGGAGGAAAGGCAGTGAAGGGTTGTGGGCCCCAGGGCTCTGGAACTGGGGCAGAGAGAGAAGACCCAGGAAGGAAATGGGAGTTTGATGAGTTGATTATGGCACAGTGAAGGGGCCCCTTAACTGAAGGGAAGATGGGAGTTCACTATGAAGAGAGGGGCATAGGGAGAGGGAAATGATGGGAGGAAGGCTCGGTGAGAACAGAGGCTCTAGGAGATGGGAAGGGAGGGGCAGCAAGGGAATGGACGCTCAGGGAGGGGAGGGGTTTCAGCCTAGGGTCTGCTGCTTAGTAAGGGGTGAGGCAGGCCGTGGTGTATTTTGGGGACCAGACTCGGGAGATGTACCAGGGCCTCTGGGATGGAAGGTTCTCTGTGCCCTTAGGTAAGGGCAGCAGAGACCCTGCACAGTGTATGGTGCAGGTTGGGGGCACACCCTGTTTTGATCTGTTTTCAGAGGTCAGGGCCCTACCACCACCCCAGTGCCACACCTGATCCCAGAATGCATCAAGGCAATGTGGCTCTCAGATACGTGGGTTTCGCCATCATTTATTAAACACTTCCCTGAGGTGTTTATTCTTCAGAACAATCTTTGAGGTAGAGAAAGATGCTCACTTGGTTTACAGATGAGAAGACAGGTTCCCAGACACAGAGTAAGGGACTGGTCCAAAGCTCACATGGAAAGTGGCAGAAGTAGGTTGGCCTAGGCTTTAGGCCCTTCCTTTATTTTTTTCCCCCTTTTTGTATTTTTCTTTTATTTCTGCTTTTTAGAGATGGTGTCTTGCCGTGTTCCCCAGGCTGGTCTCAAACCCCTGACCTCAAGCAATTCTCCAGCCTTGGCCTCCCAAAGTGCTGGGATTACAGGTGTGAGCCACCACGCCCGGCCTTTTTTTTCTTTGTTAAATTTTTTTCCTGCCTGGCGCGGTGGCTCACGCCTGTAATCCCAGCACTTGTGGGAGGCCGAGGCGGGCAGATCACCTGAGGTCAGGAGATCGAGACCATCCTGGCTAACATGGTGAAACCCCGTCTCTACTAAAAACATAAAAAATTAGCCGGGTGTGGGCGCCTGTAGTCCCAGCTACTCGGGAGGCTGAGGCAGGAGAATGGCGTGAACCTGGGAGGCGGAGCTTGCAGTGAGCCAAGAGCACGCCACTGCACTCCAGCCTGGGCAACAGAACGAAACTCCATCTAAAAAAAAAAAATTTCCCTTTTTCTTTTTCTTTTTTTTTTTTTTTTTTTTATCTCGAGACAGAGTCTTGCTCTGTCTCCCAGGCTGGAGTGCAGTGGCACAATCTCGGCTCACTGCAACCTCCACAATTGAAGCAATTCTCCTGCTTCAGCCTCCCAAGTAGCTGGGATTACAGGTGTCCGCACACCCAGCTAATTTTTGGGTTTTTAGTAGAGACAGGGTTTCACCATGTTGGCCAGGCTGGTCTTGAACTCCTGACCTCATGATCTGACCGCCTTGGCCTCCCAAAGTGCTGGGATTATAGGCGTGAGCCACTGCACCTGGCCTTTCTTGCTTTTTCATAACAGTTTTAAGGCGGGGGGGGAGGGGGGGGTGGGGAATCTGCTTATAAAATCCAAAAATTAATCCATTCTATTATTTAAAATTTTTAATAATAGATATATGGCACTTATATATGCCAGCTGTTCCAAACGCTTTGCATATATATTAATGCATTTGGTCTCCACCAGAATCCTATGAGGCTTCATTGTAATGATCATTATCCCCATTTTACAGACAGGAGACTCAAGTGCAGAGAGGTAATCTATGAAGACCACTCAGTGAGTACATTCAAACCAGAACTTACTAAGTGGTGACACCAGAGTTCAGACCAAGCAGTCTGGCTCAGAAGTCTGTGCTTCACTGTACAGTTAAAAGTGGAAATCCTTGGGCACAGTGGCACATGCCTGTGGTTCCAGTTCCTTGGGAGGCCGAGGCGGGAGAATCGCTTGACCTGGGAGGCACAGGTTGCAGTGAGCTGAGATCGCGTGACTGCACTCCAGCCTGCGTGACAGATCCAGACTCCATCTGAAAAACAAAAAACAAACAAACAAAAAAAGTGAAAATCCTCTCTACTCCCATCCCTGGCTATAACCCCTGTGTCAACACTTGTTAGTCTATTCGTGTACATAAGGGATTCTAGATCCTAGAAAGGGATTGCCTGGAGAGCTTCAAAATGCCGATGCCCAAGTCCTACCCCAAAATATTCCGATTTTATGGGTCTGGGGTGGGGCCTGGGCATGGGGATTTTTGAAAGCTTCTTGGGTGGTTCCGATGCACAGCCCACTGGATAACCTCTAATTGAGCTGTTGAGCTGAGTGTCACACAAACCTGTATTTAGTGTACTGTCCTAGGTGTGTGTGTACACTGTGGTATCCATTAGTGTTTTTCACTCTGAGTGGCTGTCAATTACTATGGGTTCTCCCCCACACCAGAGACCTGGTATGAACATATTTATTCAAACATTTCTTAAGCACCTTCCAGGCACCGTCGAAGGCACTTGGGGACTCAACAGTGAGCAGGACAGTCAGGGGCCCTGCCTTTGAGTGTCTAATCTGATGGAATTGACAAATTTAGTCGTGTTTTTCCCTGTGAGTGGCAGGGGTTCGAGCCCCTCGAGGGTTGCTGAGGGGGGGAAAGAGGGGTGGACATCTGACCCTCAGACCTTAGAACGGGGAGAGACTTTCTGGTGTGGCTGTGTATGCTGGGTCTTCTGGCCCTGTGTGGATGAGATTGAGAGAGGGAGGCCCAGGGCATGTTTCTGGGCTTGAATGAGTGTGGCTGGCTGTGTGGCATGTGTGTAAAAGTGTGCATGATTTGGGCCTGTGAAAATGTGGACGGTGGTGGTGGGGAGAGGAGGTTTTTAATGGAGGAGGGCTGTGTACAAGGTAGGCACTCGCCCAGTGCGTCACACAGATGCGCACATGCATGTACACGTGTCCACACACACACAGCCAGCTGTGAGGAGGAGGCTGGCTTCCAGTCCCAGGGCCAGGAGAACTCTGCTTTGGGTATGTGGGGGAGGCACAGCTGGGGCTGGAAACTCTAGAGTGGGAGGGAGGGAGAGAGGAAGGGAGGCTGAGGAGCCGCATCCTTGATCTCTTCTGTTTCTGCAGTTCCGGATGCCGTGCTCTGGGTCTCTGTGTGCCTCTGAGTCTCCCTCTCTCTAATGTCCGGATCTTGGCATCTGTGTGCCTCTCTTTTCCGTCTTGGGCTTTGAGACTGATCACGTGACTGGATCTCCACCTCTCCAGCCTACTTGGCTGTGTCTCCCTCCATGTCTCTGTCTCTGCCTCTGCCTCTGCCTCCGTGTCCTTCCCTGTCCTTGCCAGGTGGGGGGAGGGGGGCCCAGTGCTCAGGGAGCAGGTGTCGGCTCACTCAGGCAGCAGGGAGTGAAGCCGAGGAGGGCAAAGAGCCAGCAGCCCCTGGACACACACAGCCACACTCCAGGAGACGTGGGGCACTCACAGGAACACACAGTGATATGCATGGAGAGAGGGGCTCCTGAGGGCACTTACAGGGACATAGACGTACAAAAGTCCACACACAGCCACACCCGAAACACGCAGGGATGCCAGACAGATATCTACGGGCCACACACAGACACAAAGGCACACACACAGGTACTCATTCAGGCACACACGGACATCCAGAGTCGCCGACACACCCAGGGCGTTCCTCCTGGGGAAAACCCAGAGCCATGGACGCGCACACGGACACACACACACCCCTTGGGCGCGTACAGACACAGATACAGAGGCACAGGTACGCTCGGTTAACTGGCAGTCACACTCAGGCACTCGGGGCTAAGGAGGCAGATGAGCACAGACAGGCACAGACCCTCCAGGACAATCGGAGACCGACATAAAAGCACAGCAGGCCCGCCAAGGGACCCACTGAGGGGCACACCCAGGCGCGGGCAGAACGTCCTCAAGGACACACTCCTCCCTCGGCCCTCACTCTGGAGCACCTGGGGACACGCCCATGGGCGGCTGCACGGGCGGCAGGACGCCCCAGCGCACCTGGCGCCCCCGGCGTTCCCCTGGGCGCCCGAGCCGAGTGTGCGTGCGTGCCCGTGCGCGCCGCCACCTGTGGGAGGAGAGGTGCGCGCTGCGCCCGGGGCTGCCCGCCTAGCGCTGCGCGGGGGGAGCTGTTGCCATGGAGCGCAGAGCGCGGCCGCATACTAATGGCGCGGCCACGGGCGCTGCCCCCACAGCTGCCCCCCTGCCGGCCGGGCTCCCTCCTCCAACTCCTTCCTCCGGCTCCAGCCAAGTCACCCCGGGGCTGGCGGCCCTGGCCCACGCACCCCACTCGGTGGGCCTGAGCCCCTTGCCTAAGGCCTGGGGGCCCTCGCCTCCCCTTTCCCGGCAGAGAAGTCCCAGGCCGGGCAAAGGGCGGCGCTGGGGCCGACGAGGGCGAAGGCGAGGGCCTGGGTGCTGCGGGGGCTGCCTGGCCTGGACTCAGGCACCAAGCGGGCACGGCAGCTGGGAGCGCAGGTGCTGCCCTGGAAATGGGGTGGTTGGCCTGGGAGGGGGCGGGACAGGGGAAATAAAGGGGGAATTTAACCCTTCCTTCCCCCAGGCTTGGCTGGGGAGGGGAGAGGCCTTGACCAAGCCCTGCGCCATCTGCCTCCAGCATCTCTCCAGTCCTGGTTGTGGCTGCTCTGAGGGTCCCCATCCCTCAGGACCTGCTCCTCATCACTCCAGGCCCTAAAGTGACTGGTGAAGTTAGGGGTGTGTGAAATGCCCCAGGACTAGGTGGAGGGGGTGGTGGCAAGTGAAGGGTTAATACGTCCTCATACCTTGATTCCAGTCCCGGAGCTGCCCTGACCCCCTACCCCCTCAGTCCCGCTGTGTTAATTGGCGCGGAGGGGTGAGGCCTATCCTGGCGTGGGGGGAGCCAGCAGAGGGTTTGCAGGTAGAGGCAGTGGGAGGGGGCCTAATGGAGGGGGGAGCCAGGCGGTTGCCTAGCAACCCCACAGCTGTCTGTTGACCTAGAAGAAGCTGCGCCGTCTTGACACAGCTGGTGTTTACATGTAACCGAGGCTCTGGCTTAGCGCTTGCTTGGAGGAAAGCTGAGGTAGGGCCCTCGTGGCAGCCTGGCCGCGGCCCCCGGCTGTCGTGGGCTCCCTGCCTGCCTGCCCTCTTTGCTTCAGCTCCCACCTGAAGTCCAACGGAGAAAGAGTGGGAGAGCAGATCTCAGGGTTGCAGGCTTTGGGGCTGGGGAAAGTTGCTGAACACACACACACACACACACACACACACACACACACACACACACACACAAAATGCCTGAGGCTTTCCACACAGAAATGGTGGGAGACTAGGAAAAGCAGAGGCAGATTCCAACCCACATGGAAAACACCAACATACAGAGGGACACGTGGCCCTACAGACCTGCAAAATCAAACTGACCTAGGCACGAAACACAGGCACGGAGGTACCACAGACATAATGACAACCAGGAAGACAGACACACAGACACACAGAAACATGGTAATCGAAACACTGACACACAGATGCACCCACATACACCTCCATACACAGAACAAACAGGCACTGACCTTCTGACAGACACACACTTGAGCACACTGACACACAAACAGAAACCCCCCATGGTGACATCAGCAACTCCCACATGAATGCAGAGTCCATCCCTGCTAATGTCTGCAGGCCTGCACAATGAAAGGCAGAAACCCACATACAGAGTCATCCATGTGCCCACACAAGAACACAGAGAAGGTCGGGTGTGGTGGCTCACGCCTGTAATCCCAGCATTTTGGGAGGCCAAGGCGAGCAGATCAGATCACCTGAGGTCAGGAGATCGAGACCATCCTGGCTAACATGATGAAACCCTGTCGCTACTAAAAATACAAAAAATTAGCCAGGTGTGGTGGCACACGCCTGTAGTCCCAGCTACTCGGGAGGTGTCAGAGCGAGATTCCGTCCCAAAAAAAAAAAGAAAAGAACACAGAAAAACACACAACACACCCAACTCGTACTGATTGACCACAATGCCCAAGGCAGGCAGTCGCTGACACCACTGATGCAGGCAGGAGCCCGACATGTGAAGAGGCACAGGTCCCCAGAGGACCACGGGCCCTGACATGTCCCACCTGTACCCACACAAGCACCCATAGCACAAACACGTGCCAGCCTAGGGTGTGGTGTGGGCAGAGCTGAGACTCCTCCCTACCCACAAGCTCTTCACCACAGCAGATCTGCCCTGGGGTCAGAGGGCCCTAGTGGCCCCAGAACCAGAGCCCAGTGAAGCCCTGTCTGGCCTGGGCTGCAACCGTAACCCTCAGGCTTAGGGAGGAGACAGCACCAGCCTTTTCCCTGGGAGCCCCCGGTCTGAAGGAGACAGAGCTCTGTCCCCTGGAGTCCCTGGATGGGCAGAAGAGGCACAGACCTGCTCTGTGGAGCTCCAGTCTGATGGGGGCCATATCTCCTTGCCAGGTAGACAGACACACAGACATACACAGCTCCTGGGGGGTTCTTGAGGGCTTCCTGAAAGAGGTGAGCCTGAAGCCTGGCTTTGGAGCCCAAGAGGAAAGGGGGAAGGGTGTGTACTGAGGAGGGCCTCCCTTCCTTCCCCTGTACCCCGCCTCCTCATCCAGCAGTTCCTCCTCCCCCCAGGGCCCAAGGGGCCGGCTGGGGCCCCACAGTCCCATCAGCCCAAGCAGTGAGCAGAAGGAGGAGAGCAGATATTTTTAGCTTCTCTGCCACTGACATTTCGCAGCAGGCGACCTGGGGTGAAGCTGAGTGAGTGCTGAAGGCTGGGAGAAGCCGACAGCGCCTTCCCACCCCCATGTACAAGCACACACAACTGTGCACACACACAGTTGTGTGCAATGCTCACAGACGTGGCCCAGCTTCAGGTACACAGTCACCCGCCTAGACATACATGCACCTGTGCACGTACTTCGTTCATAGGCCACTTATGCTAGAAATCTCACACACCCAGACACAAAAAATTTATCCATTCACACACCCAGACACACACGCACAATTCATACACCTAACACACTTCCGACACCCTGCCAAGCATGCACACTCTCATTCATCATTCATTGGAGAAATATGCATATAATGCCTACTAAGTGTTGGGTCCTATTCTGGACACTAGGAATAGATTAGCAAAATAGTTAGCAAAATAGATAAAAATTTCAGTCCTAATAGAGTTTACATTCTGACAGGGGAAGTTTGACAATAAACAAAAAATAAAGTATAGCCTTAAGAACCACTAATATAGGCCCGGCACGGTGGCTCGCACCTGTAATTGCAGCACTTTGGGAGATCAAGGTGGACAGATCACTTGAGGCCAGGAGTTCAAGACCAGCTGGGCAACATGGCAAAACCCTGTCTCTACCAAAAATACAAAAATTAGCCAGGCGTGGTGGCACACACCTGTAATCCCAGCTACTCGGGAGGCTGAGGCACGAGAATTGCTTGAACTCAGGAGGCAGAGGTTGCAGTGAGCCGGGATCCTGACACTGCGCTCCAGCCTGGGTGACAAGAGTGAAACTCCATCCAAAAAGAACCACACATATAACCTAATCCCCCAAAATACACAACCGCACATGTGAACAGCTTCCTAATATTCACTTCTCCACAAATACACACGACTGCACACACAGCCTACAGGCAAGATTCATACAGGTGACTCCACACATATACGTCAAGACAATTACAAACATGTATACACATATATGCAATTACACATTTAACATGTAAATACTTATGCAATTCAAACAGATGATACACGTTCATCCAGACACACACACACACACACACACAACACACACAATTGTACAGAGCTATACAGTTCACCTGCCTACATACACAGGATACAGCCTCCCCAAGAACATGTAAGGCAGGTTCACACAAATCCTTCCACACATATACAACCACTCCCTGCCGGTCATAGACACACATTCCTGCAGTCCTTCCCCTCCCCACTGAAATCCCAGCTTGTCTGCCACTGGGTCATGTATGTTCATAGGTGTCCACACAGAGTCCTAGCATACTCACAACCTCATGCACACTCTCAACAACCTTGCTGCAAAGAGACCACACACACTTAACGCATGCCCAGGTTCACACCCCCTAGGTACCCGCAATCCCCTCCCTCCTCTTCCCATGAGGGCAGTTCGGTCACTGCACCCCACACCTGCACCCCGAATACTGACCCCAGGACTCCAACCCAGCTGCCCCTAGGGTTTGGGGTTGGGCCCAGACCCTACAGGAGCCCTGGGGTCCCCTCCCCAAGGCCCCAAGAGGCAGGACTCAGAGTCTCTGAGCTCAGAGCTCGCCCCTGTGCCCAGGCTGGAGGTGGAGGTAAAGGGCAGCCTGGGTTTCTCAGCTCTGCTGCCAGTGCCCTCCCCTTGCTCTTCTCTCCTCCTTCCTCTCGTCTCAAATTCCTTTCCTTCTGTTTCTCTGTCTCCCCATCCCACCCCTATCTCTCCAATAGCCCTTGGCCAAAAACCAAGCCCTCTTCTCTTCCATATTCTGCCAGAGGGTATTGAAGCCCTGTGACAAACAGACGGACTAACAGGCAGACAGACAAATCACTTGGGCAACAAAAGCAACACAAAAAAGAGGTAATTGTCATATCCCGAAGACCTGGGAGAAAGAAAAGGTAAATGGACCAAGGGAAACATAGGACTAAGTGGCCCATGGGCCAACATGCACAGTTAGGAGAAGGAGCCCCGGATTCCAGTCCTGGTTCTTCTGTGTGACCCTGGATCAGCTGCTGCTCCTCTCTGGGTCTTTTGTGCCTCCGTACAAACAGGGAGTTGCGGTAGGTGTTTTTTGAGGCAACAGGACTCTCAAAGACACTGCAGCAGTTGTATAAACAGGGAGAGGAGCTGGGGGCCTTGAGGGCCTGGTTAGAGCCATAAAAGCCCCTCCCCAGAGGCTCTCCGCAGCCTCTTCCCTGCCCTAGGCCTGGGCTCCAGTCTGGGTTGAAGCACCAGAGGCCAACAGCACCCCCTGCCCCCAACATGCATAAACACATGTGCTCCTCCGAGACTCAGCTACTTCCTTTGCCCTCTCTGGACCTCAGTGTCCAGACTTGTGCATTTAGGGGCTCAGGTTTGGGCTCTGTGCCTATAAGCCAGTCTATGTGTGCACTGTCTGTCTGTCTGTCCGTCTGCCAGCAGCCTTCAGGCGCCAGGAGGGGAGGCAGCAGTGGAAGGTGGGGGCAGCGAAGGAGGTAGCGTTGACAAGTTCCAATGTCTGGCTTTCCCTCCTGGAAACCCCGAGCTGGGGCTGGCCCCCCCTTCCCTTCCTGTCTCTCTCGCTCAAGCACGTCCCTTCTAAGAGCCCCTCTCTGCAGACGCCCCCAGTGGAACCAAGCCCAGATTTGCTGCCAAGAAGGCCGACATTTCTTAGACTTGCCACGTTAAAGGGGCCTGCACAGGCACGCACTCAAATCCCCCCCTCCATGTCCTCCGCCTGTGCACATTCAGGCGACCCAAAACACACAAAGACACAGTTGGACACAGCGGCCACCTGTGCACACAGGAGGTAGCACATGGAGCGCATCTGACCCCGGGCTCACAGACAAGTACAAACATAGCCATGGACTCCCTCCGCCCTCCTCCATTCAGCCTGCCACAGACCCAAGCACGCAGTTTCCAGCACACCGCGCTCACAGACACGCACAAAAGCAGTCACACGCAGGGCCTTGCCACATAGAGAAACAAGTGCAAACCTGTAGCACAGCACCGTCACCATCACCACCACCGCCGCCGCCACCGCCCTGTGTAAATGCAACCACAGAAACACAGTGCTTGTGCTGCCTGTTCCCTGTACACACAGCCAAGCATATACAGTCACACAGTGTTCCCCTGAGTCACTCTCAACAACCACACAGACAAAGTCTGTTGGGCACAGAGGCTCCCATACCCACCCTATGGACATTTGGACTAGCCCACACCACCAGTACAGTGCCTTCCTGGGCACAAGACATGCACAAAATCCCAGCCACCTGCAGAGTTCCCTTCTGCACACACACTGTCCCTTGCACATACACAGACAAGCTCAAACCCACAGTTATGCTGTTATCCTCTTGTACACCATAAAATCACAGGGGCTCCCAACACACCCAGACGTGACATACACAAACTCAGGCACACGTACCGACTCTTTTGTGCATACAAAGATTTATTGGCACTGACATGGTGCCCATCCGCTACCATGTGCACACACTGCTAGATCCCACATGTCTCTGTACACAGGCCTGCGTTCAAACTCAGGGCACACAGCTTTCCCTTGTGCTTACACAAACACACAGTGGCCCCCGATGTCGGCACAAACTCACACACACAGCATCATGACCTGTGCACATTGAGGCAAACACAGACTCACAAACCACCCCAACATGCTCTTCCATGCACACACATATGTGTGCATGCTCCCACAGACAGACCCAGCTATCGGAACCTCACTCTCAGACACTGCAGTCCCCTGGCCCCCAACCCCAGCTTCCTGCCTCCTTCCCTTGGCCGGCGAGGGTGGGGAAGGGCTGGGAAGGCTGGGGGCTGGCTCAGCCCTTGTTCCCTCCCTCCACCGGCTGGCTCGCTCCCTCCTGTCTGGCAGAGTCAGCCAGCCAGCCCAGCCCCGGCTCCGGCAGCCCTGACTGCTCTGGGCAAACTCTCCATGGGTTGGTCTCGGCTGATGCCGCATCAGCAGCAGCAGCAGCAGGGGCGAGAAGGCTGAGGGTGGATGCCAACGTGGCAGACGGCAGGCAGGGCGGCAGGAAGGAAGCTGGGCCCGTTCTGCGCCCACTCACTGGGGGAGACAAAACCAAGGGGGCTGGATGAGCAAGCGAGGCAGCTGGGCAGGGGACCTCGTGCACAGCCTGGCTCTGGGCCCACACTGGCCCCAGACTCACGGAGTGACCTTGGGGAACTTGCTCCCCCTCTCTGGCTCTATTTGCCCCTTCAGCTAGTGAATAGTATGGACTGGACACTCCTTCAGGTCCAAATCCTTGCATCCAATTCAGTGCTCTGTGGCCTCGGGCTAGTCCCTTCCCCTCTGGAATCTTAGCCTTTCAGCCCAACAATAAAAATTCTTCACCTCTGTATGGCTACCACTATTGATAAAAGGTTTTCAATCTACAAAATTAGCACCATTTTATAAATAAGAAAACTAAGGTTCAGAGAGGTCAAACAATCCACCCGAGGTTACCCAGCAAGAGAGTGACAGAGCTGGAACAAGACCTCAGGGCTTCTGCTTTAGTCTCCAAAATCAGTACTGCCTCCCTTCTCTTCCAGCCATCCCATGCCCCAACTCACCCTTCAGGGTTGTCTGCCCACACCACCTCCCAGCCCTGGGCCCCACTAGAGCCACCTGGCTCTGCCCTGGGGAGTCAGGGTGCAAAGGCCAGACAGGCCTCCCACCAGCATTCCAGCTGCCACTGGGAACACAGCTGTCAGCAGGGCTGGGAGAGCCAAAAGCCGCCTCCCCAGCAGGCCCGCATAATTGGTACATTGTCAGCTCAAAAACGGAACTGCTATGGGATCTTGGGCTCTCCAGGCCTCAGTTTCTTCATCTGGCTGGCTGTCGTGGATCGGAGGAGATGATCTCCAAGGGCCTTTTCAGTTTGGAGTGTTGCCTAAGGAGTGACCGAGGGAGGAGGCAGCTGTGCCAAGGTGTCCGGCCAGCCACGGGTGTACCTCAGGTGTCCAGAGCCCTGGAATTGGGTCCCTGCCTCACCTTTAGTTTGGGGTGGGATCTGCGTCCTCTCTGAGGCCCCACAAAAGGGAAGGGCTTGGAGAGAGTTTGCAGGCCGGATGGATAGACACACCGATGGAGGAACAAAGGTCTGAAGGAGAGAAGGAAAGAAAGTCTTCAACCTGCACTGAAGGAGGGTGCAAAGGCAGAAGACCGGGGGAGGCCCCCACGCCCTTCCTTTGTTTCTTTCGCCACCCTCTCCTGAGGCTCACTCTGCCCAACCCCACAGGGCTCAGTCTGTGGGAAGGACAAATGTGGGACAGTCACAGGCGGGTGCAGCGTGCTGTGGGATGAGCCCGGGGACTGTAGAGGAGGCCCCGCTGGTTTGTGGGGGTGAAGAAGACTCTGGGGGAGGCATCACAGGTATTGAGCTCAGGTTTCCAGGAAGAGGAAGAGTTAGCCTGTATGTGCAATGATTACCCTCATTTTACAGATGGGGAAATCAATGCTTAGAGGTAGAGAAACAGAGTCAGGCCTTGCACCCAAGACTGCTTGACTGCAAAGCCAGTGTTTTTTGTGCTATGCCACGCTGCCTCCCGAAGGAGTGCATTGCTAATGGTGGCATTTCAGATGTAGTGACAGTGTACCGGGAAGAGGTTCTGGACAGATGGTTCCCAACTGGGCCCCTGCCTCAGGCTAGCAGAGCAGAGGGTTGTCAGGGCAGGCAAAGCACACCCTCCTCCACTCTGCTAGTGTGTGGGCTGTGAGCAGATCCCCGCTCCACTCCTCACCACCCCCCTCCAGCCCTTTGGCCTTGCCTGGGTGACCTGCATGAGCTCAGCTTCCCAGCAGCCCTGCAGAGGAGTCAGCCTGGGCAGAGGCTGCCTCTGCCCTCTCACTGCTTGGCAGTGCCAGGGGAGGCGGGGCCACGGAGGGGTTGGGGAGACTTCTAGCCACCAGACCTCCGGTCCTGTCCCCCAGCTCTGGTGCCCCTGAAGTCTTCTGCAGAGGGCCAGGCTGGGACAGATAGTGTGGAGCTGGGCACGCTGGTCAGGCCCGTCCCTGTTGCCGCAGCCTTGTTGAGCTGCCATTAACAAGTGGCCGGAGGTTGCTGTGTCTCCATGGAGACCAGACAGTTAGTGCGGCTCTGGGGTGAGGGCCGTGATTAGTGAGTGTCAGCTTTGCCAGCCCTGCTCTTCCCACCGCCCGCCTGCCGCTGGGCTCAGAGACAACAGGCCTGGCAGGGGGATGGGGAAGGACTGGGAGGGGGCTCAGGGCCCTCACAGGCAGGGGGGCTCCCAGGCCCAGCCCCAAGTGCTGTGTCTTTGTCTCCCCCAGTGGCTCCTCAATTCCCCCTCCTCTAGTCTCCCGCCTTCCCTCCCCAATCCATCTTCCACACAGCCGCCAGGGTGAGCTTTCTAAAACACGAGCTGCATCCTGACACTGCCTTCCTTTAGAACTTTCCATGGCTCCCTGTCTCCTGGAGGCTAAGAGTCAAATTCCTTATCATGGCATTCAAGGAATTCATTCATTCATTCATTCGTCACTCATTCATTCAACAAATATTTTTTGAGCACCTACTATGTGCCAGGGAGCCTGCCAGGTATACATGGTCGATAAAACCAGCGAGATCCCTGCCTTCATGGAACTTCCAATCCAGTGAGGAAGACACACTGAAAATAAAATACAAGTCAAGGGATACACGATTACAATCATGAGAGTTGGGAGGAAGTGGAGAGAGTGCATTGGTAGAGAATAATTTTAGGGGAGGCAGCCTAGTTAGAGTGGTCAAGGCGGCAGCATTTGGACAGTCACAGACATTGCTGAGGATCCACCAGTGTGCACAGCATCCCAGAAGGGAAGAATACCCCAAGGAACGGCCTGGGCCAGGGCCCCAGTCTCCTACCAAGGTAAGGCTCCGCCCTGCTTGTCTGCCCTGGCCTACTCCTCTCTCCCTCCCTCCAACCCCCTCCTCCATGGTTCCTATCTTGGTTAGAGTCACAGGGCTTACCCAGGTGAAAAAAAAAAACCTCTGAGTCATCACCAACTCCTTCTTCTCTCCCCGTGTTCCCCTCTCATGATTCCTGGGTCCCGTCAATTCTATCGTGTCTTTTCTCTCCTCGCTGCCACCGCAGACCCTGTCACTTTCACTCAAACTATCACACCTGCCCCAACAGGCTTAGCCATTCATTAGTTCCCTCCCCATCATGGATTGAGGCTCCAGGCACTCTGCCTTAGGGCCTTGTGGATACAGCAGTGAGCGGTGCCGCACAGTCCCTGCCCTCGGCCAGAGTCCAGTTGGCGAGGCAGGCAGGTGGGCAGGTCTGCAAGCACGGAGGAGGAGTAAGTAGGAGGATCTAATCTGGACTGGGAGGGGTGTCTAGTAGAGCTTCCAGGTTGAAGTGCTGGCTAAACTGAGACCTGAAGGTGGACAAGGAGTTAGCCAGGCAAAGTCAAGGGAAAGATACTCTAAGCAGAGGCAAGAGCACGTGGGAAGGCAGGAAATCAGAGAGGTCCGAGCCTGAGCTAGGGCTGGTGAGGAGCATGCTCAGATCTGCTCCCCGCCAGCCAGGCTCTCCTCATACAGTTCATGCTCCACACTGCGGTTAGAATCATCTTTCTAAAATAGGTGCAATAAGGCCAGGCACCGTGGCTCACGCCTGTAGTCCCAACACTTTGAGAGGCCGTGGAGGGTAGATCACGAGGTCAGGAGATCGAGACACAGCCTGCCCCACATGGCAAAACCCCGTCTCTACTAAAGATACAAAAAAATTAGGTGGGCGTGGTGGTGCACACCTATAATCCCAGCTACTCGGGAGGCTGAGGCAGGAGAATCGCTTGAACCTGGGAGGCGGAGGTTGCAGTGAGCAGATTGCACCACTGCACTCCAGCCTGGGCAACAGGGCGAGACTCCATCTCTAAATAAATAAATAAATAAATAATAAAAATAAAATGGGTACAATCCTGTCCCTTCCCAGCCCTTAAAATCCTGCTCTGTTTCCCCAGTCCTTTAAAGTCTGCCCTCGATAGCAAGGCACTGGAGGCCCTCAAAACTGCCTTTCGAACCTCATTTCCTACCACTCCTGTCAGCCAGCTCTGTGTTCAGCCGCACCCCAACAGGTCCTTCCATAGCCCTGGGCCTTTGTCCACAAAATACATTCCTCCTGGAACGCCCTCTGCCACTCTTCCAGGTGAACTCTTCATCCTTCAGAGCCCAACACAGATGTTCCTCTTCTCTAAGAAGCCTCTCTGGACCCCTACCTCCCCAACAAGAATGAATTTCTCTTCTATGCCCCATTACAATTTATTTTTATTTATTTATTTTTTGAAACAGAGTCTTGCTCTGTTGCCCAGGCTGGAGTACAGTGGTGGGATCTCGGCTCACTGCAACCACTGCCTCCCAGGTTCAAGCAATTCTCCTGTCTCAGCCTCCTGAGTAGCTGGGATTACAGGTGCACTCCAGCATGCCTGGCTAATTTTTGCATTTTTAGTAGAGACGAGGTTTCGTCATGTTGCCCAGGCTGGTCTCGAACTCCTGACCTCAGGTAATCCGCCCGCCTTGGCCTCCCAAGGTGCTGGAATTATAGGCATGAGCAACTGTGCCCAGCCTATGCCCCATTACATTTAATTCCAGATAGCTAATACTCACTGAATGCTTCTTTCTAGGTGCTAGGCTTTACATAAGCATTCCATGTTCGTGATCATATTTAACCTTCATGGTTATATTATAAGAAAGTGTCTTGTCATCACTCCCATTTTGCTCATGTGAAACTGAGACTCAGAAAGGTTAAGTAACTAGCTCATTTCACAAACATAATCAGTGATAGAGCTGGGATTTGAACCCAGGCAATCTGTTGCCACCATTTATATGCTTAATCCTTATTCCACACTGCTCTACAGTAAGGTGTTCTAGCAATGTATTTGCCTCCCCTACCAGACTAGCAGCACTTGGAGGGCAGAGGCCAAGACTGACTCATCCAGGGTCTCCAGGGCCCAGCACATGGCTCCACACACAAGTCACAGTGTGCAAATGTGTGTAGAATGAAGAAATAACTTTAGTTAGAATGCTGCCGGAGGTTGAGATGGGCTTAAAGGTTACTCAGGGCAAATTGAGCCTCCGTATCCTGTGTGGGTCTGGTCATTATCCTGGGACAGATACCATACCCACTCCAGCACCTAGCTCTGGCACAGCCCCAAAAAGGATCTGCTGGTGGCTTTGGGATTCCCATCCCTTGGCTAGCAGCCCCGTTGGAGTCAGACAGATTCAGCTTTGAGTCCCAGTTCTCCCCTTAGATATAGCAAATGACTTCACCTCTCTGAGTCTTAGCTCTTCATCTTCAAAATGAGTTCAATAGTACCTGCCTTTCAGGGTTGTTGTGAAGATAATGAATGGCAGCCATTTTTACTATTTCCCAAGTGTCAGCTATGTGCTGTGCCAGGGTTTGTCATTTACTCTTAATTAGTACAGACCTCAGGCCCAGGCAACCGTGGAGACAGGGGCACCAGTGTTTTAGAAGGCCACCCTAGCCCTCCTCCACTAGGTGCCTCCCCATGGAGTGAGGAGTCAGAAAGGCCAAGAGGACATACCCACCCAGAGCCCACCCCTACCCCTTTCTAGACCACCTCTGAGTACCCAGGATCCTAAATTTCGCTGAGCTAGTTTCCAGGGCCTGGGTGGGCCCTTCCCTCATCCAAACCACACTTCCAGGGTAGATTCCTAGGCCTGAGGGGTGGCCAAGGGCAGCAGGGGTGGGTGGATACGGCTTGACATGCAGGCAATGGGGCAGGCAGGGAATGTGGGAGGAGAAGGGCCTCTGGTGTACTCTTTTTTTTTTTTTTTTTTCTTTTTGTTTTTGAGACAAGGTCTAGCTCTGTCACCCAGGCTGGAGTAACATGCCTGGCTTATTTTTGTATTTTTTGTAGAGACGGGGTTTCACCATGTTGCTCAGGCTGGTCTCAAACTCCTGGGCTCAAGTGATTCACCTGTCTCAGCCTCCCAAAGTGCTGGGATTACAGGCGTGAGCCACTGTGCCTGGCCCGCTGCTATACTCTTATTAGGGATGAGTTTGCCCTCACTAATCTTCACAAATGCCCTGAAAGGCAGGAATTATTAGCTCCATTTTATCTATTATCTTCTATCTATCTATCTATCTATCTATCTATCTATCTATCTATCTATCCATTTAATTATTTTTTAGAGACAGGGTCTTGCTCTATCACCCAGGCTGGACAGGCTGGAGTGTAGTGGTGTGACCATAGCCCACCGCGGTCTCAAATTCCTGGGCTCAAACAATCCTCCCACCTCAGCCTCCTGAGTAGAGCGTTTTTTGTTTTGTTTGTTTGTTTGTTTATATTGACGGGGTCTCACTATTTTGACCAAGATGGTCTCAAACTCCTGCACTCAAGTGATCCTCCTACCTGAGCCTCCTACCTTAGCCTCCCAAAGTGCTGGAATTACAGGCATGAGCCACTGAGCCCTGCCTTGCCCTATTTTATTTTATTTTATTTTATTTTATTTGAGATGAAGTCTCTCTCTGTTACCCAGGCTGAAGTGCAGTGGCATGATCTCGGCTCACTGCAACCTCCGCCTCCCAGGTTCAAGTGATTCTGCTGCTTCAGCCTCCCGAGTAGCTGAGACTATCGGCGCATTCCACCACGCCTGGCTAATTTTCATATTTTTAATAGAGACAGGGTTTCACCATGTTGGCCAGGCTGGTTTCAAACTCCTGACCCCAAGTGATCCACCCGCCTTGGCCTCCCAAAGTGCTGGGATTACAGGCATGAGCCACTGCGCTTGGCCCTGGCACCCCATTTTTAAGATAAAGAAACTAAGGCTCATCTAGAGGAGTGACTCCAAAGCCTATTCACTTTACTCCCTTTGAGGAGGCTTTAGATCTAAATGTTTTACATATATTATCTCATTTAATCCTCACAGTGACCCTATGACGTAAGCAATGTTATTATCTCACTTTTCAGATGATGAGACTAAGGCACAGAAAGGTTGAGAAACTTGCCTACGATTGCACAGCTCATGAGTGGCAGAACTGGGAGTTGAACCCTGATAGTCAAGCTCTTAACCATGGGCTGTGCTGCCTGTTACCATGATCATAGTTATATATCAGTTCCTTAACTTGGCTAGCAACCGCCTGCCTCAAACATCTGCCTGAGGACAGGAATACAGTGAAGGTGATCTGGGTGCGCTCTGGGCGAAAAGCCAGAAAGAGGTAGAAATGGAATCCAATCTGAAGGCACCTGGGCAGAACATGTGGAAGGAGCTAGGGACTGGGGCTTGACCCTGCTCCTCACCCTCTGTCCTGCAGTGCCAGGACAGCTGGGCAGGGCCCCGGGGGCCGTTCAGAGAGAGGGACCTCTGGCCTGAGCCTGATGCTATGTCCTCCTTCCCAGTCTGTGGCTTGAGAAGATGGCACTTTCCCAGGACCGAGGCAGAGGCTGCCCCCCCCACTTCCCCTCCAAGGCCCAGCTGTGAGGCGCCTGCCCAAGCTCCCACCAGCCCCGCCTCTCCCACTCCCCGGCCAAGCTGCTGCTGCTCTGTGGTCACCTGGACCCAATTTTCTTCTTCCTGCCTCCTCCCATCTCTGGGAAGCACCCCTTGGTTACCCTGCCAATTTCCAAAGGCTTCTCCCCCAGGAAGCCATCTCTGTCTTCGCCCCAGTCTTACCCCCAGGTCCCCTACCCCCACTCGGAACACTCAGACTCCTGTCCTTTCACCCCCACACACAGATAATCACTTGGACCATCAGCCCATTTTCCATTTGGTTCCTGGCGGAACACTGGGTCCGCCTGGCCAAACTATGAGTTCCCTTTCCCTGGGCGGTATCACTTCCTGTGCTTCCCTCTCCCCCAACAGTGCCTGGCAGGGAGGAGTCCAGAGCCAGAGGGTTGCCCATGCATCAGGAACTGAACCTTAGCACTCAGAGGCCTGGAGTCAGCATGACTATTCTTCAAGCTTTGGAGGTCAACCTCCCTGTCACTTGCTAAATGAAAAAACCCAAGAGGCCCAGGTAGGGGAAGGGACTTGCCTAAGGTCACCCAGAGGCCAGGCCAGGACTCAAATCCAGGTCTTCCAACTCTCAGACCCAGGCTTCTCACACTATGTGAGATCAAGTTTCCAACCCTCCCAGGTACTCCTCATTTTCAGACAGATGACCAGAATAGTACCTGAGAATGTACTGTCAGAAACTCAGGGGTTAATTCTGCCCCAAAGGCCATATCTGGAAAAGTCCCAAAGAGATTATTAGTCCAATCACCCGCCATCCACTCCCAACTTTTTTTTTTTTTGAGACGGAGTTTCGCACCTGTAGCCCAGGCTGGAGTGCAATGGCGAGATCTCAGCTCACGGCAACCTCCGCCTCCCAAGTTCAAGCGATTCTCCTGCCTCAGACCCCTGAGTAGCTGGGATTACAGGCATCTGCCACCACGCCCGGCTAATTTTTGTATTTTTAGTAGAGATGAGGGTTCACTATGTTGGCCAAGCTGGTCTGGAACTCCTGACCTCAAGTGATCTGCCTGCCTCAGCTTCCCAAAGTCTTGGGATTACAGACGTGAGCCACCGCGCCCGGCCATCCGCTCCCATCTTACAGACAAGCACACTAAGACCTAGAAAGCAGACTGTCTCTAAAGAAAATAAAAAGGGGGCAGAGCGCGGTGGCTCACGCCTGTAATCCCAGCACTTTGGGAGGCCTAGGCTGGTGGATCGCGAGATCAGGAGTTCGAGACCAGCCTGGCCAACATGGTGAAACCCCGTCTCTACTAAAAATACAAAAATTAGCCGGACATGGTGGCAGGCGCCTGTAATGCCAGCTACTCAGGAGGCTGAGGCAGGAGAATCGTTTGAACCTGGGAGGTGGAAGTTGCAGTGAGCTGATATCACGCCATTGCACTACAGCCTGGGCAACAAGAGCAAAACTCCGTCTCAAACAAAAAGAAAGAAAGAAAGCAGAATGGACCTCCTCAAGGTCACACAAAGCTGGGGCTAGAGCTCAGACAGGATTCCAGGTTGAGTTCTTAGAAGAATTAAGCATCGCCAACCAACTCATTCATTCAACAACGATTTGTTTGAGAACCTACTAATTCCAGGCTCTGTTCCGAGTGCTGAGAATATAAGGGTAAGAAAGACAATCATAAGGCCAGGTGCAGTGGCTCATGCCTGTAATCCCAGCACTTAGGGGGGCCGAGGTGGGTGGATCACCTGAGGTCAGGAGTTTGAGACCTACCTGGCCAACATGGCAAAACCCTGTCTCCACTAAAAATATAAAAATTAGCCAGGTGTGGTGGCACATGCCTGTAATCCCAGCTACTCAGGAAGCTGAGGCAGGGAGAATCACTTGAACCCGGGAGGGGGAGATTGCAGTGAGCAGAGATCACGCGACTGCACTCCAGCCTGGGCCACAGAGCAAGACTCTTGTTTAAAAAAAAAAAAAAAGAAAGAAAGAAAGAATCATTGCTGGAAGAAACAGGAGGAGGCTTCTGGGTACAGGAAATGTTCTGCATCTTGATCTGGGGGCTGGTTATATGAGTGTGTTCAGTTTGTGAAAATTCATATCAAAGTGTATGTTTTGATATGTGTACTTTTCTGCATGCACATTTCAGTTATATGTATATTTTTTTATTTTATTTTATTTTATTTTATTTTTTTGAGACGGAGTCTCGCTCTGTCGCCAGGCTGGAGTGCAGTGGCACGATCTCGCCTCACTGCAACCTCCACCTCCTGGGTTCAAGTGATTCTCATGCCTCAGCCTCCCCAGTAGCTAGGACTACAGGCACTTGCCACCACGCACAGATAATTTTTGTATGTTTAGTAGAGACGGGGTTTCACCATGTTGGCCAGGATAGTCTTGATTTCTTGACCTAGTGATCTGCCCGCCTCGGCCTCCCAAAGTGCTTAGATTTACAGGTGTGACCCACTACACCTGGCCTGACTTTTTTTGTTGTTTTTTTGAGACGGAGTCTTGCTCTGTCGCCCAGGCCAGGGTGCAGTGGCGTGATCTCAGCTCACTGCAACCTTTGCCTCCTGGGTTCAAGTGATTCTCCTGCCTCAGCCTCCCAATTAGCTGGGACTACAGGCGGTTGCCACCACGCCTGGCTGATTTTTGTATTTTTAGTAGAGATGGAGTTTTGCCATGTGGACCCGGCTGGTCTTGAACTCCTGACCTCAGGTGATACATCTGCCTCGGCCTCCCAAAGTGCTGGGATTACAAGCGTGAGCCACTGCGCCCAGCCTAAAATGGATTTTTTTTTTGAGACGGAGTTTTGCTCTTGTTGCCCAGGCTGGAGTGCAATGGCATGATCTCCACTCACCGCAACCTCCGCCTCTTGGGTTCAAGTGATTCTCCTGCCTCAGCCACCCGAGTAGCTGGGATTACAGACACGTGCCACCACGCCTGCCTAATTTTGTATTTTTAGTAGAGACATGGCTTCACCATGTTGGTCAGGCTGTTCTCGAACTCCTGATCTCAGGTGATCCGCCCACCTTGGCCTCCCAAAGTGCTGGGATTATAGGCGTGAGCCACCGCTTCCAGCCTAAAATGGATTTTTTAAAAAGACAGTCACAAGCACTGAGCTCACAGGGCTGTAGTATAGTAGCGAGGATGAGACATTAAACAAGGAATTACACAAATAATTGTTTAATTACAGTTGTGACAAGTTCTACAATCAAGTGGAAGGTGTTATGACGTATGGAGTAGGATGACCTGATCTAGTTTAGGAGTAGTCAAGGAAGACTTCTCAAAGGAGGTGGGGTATCAGCTGAACCGTAAAGAATAAGAGTTAACAGGGTGGGAATGATTCTCAACCCCTACCTCACACTGCACAAAAATTAATTCAACATGAATCATGGACCTAAATGCGAACACAAACACTTTAAATCTTCTAGAAGAAAACATACGGGGCTGGGCACAGTAGCTCATGCCTGTAATCCCAGCATTTTGGGAAGCCGAGGTGGGTGGATCACCTGAGGTCAGAAGTTCGAGACCAGCCTGACCAATAGGGTGAAAGCCTGTCTCTACTAAAAATACAAAAATTAGCCAGGCATGGTGGCGTGTGTAGTCTCAGCTGCTTGGGAAGCTAAGGCATGAGAATCGCTTGAACCCAGGAGGCGGAGGTTGCAGTGAGCCAAGATCTCACCACTGCACTCCAGCCTGGGCGACAGAGCAAGATCTGTCTCAAAAAAAAAAGAAGACATATGGGAATATTTTCATGACCTTGAGATAGGCAAAGATTTATTTTGTTGTTGTTGCTGTTGCCGTGTTTTAGAGACAGTCTTGCTCTGTTGCCCACACTGGAGTGCAGTGGCATAATCATGGCTCACTGCAGTCTTAGACTCCTGGGGTTAAGCAATCCTCCTGCCTTGGCCTCCCAAAGTGCTGTGACTACAGGTGTGAGCCACTCTTCCCAGCCTAAGCAAAGATTTCTGAGGCATTGAAAGCACTAACCATAAAACAAAGTTATCAGGCAGTGGGGGAAACATTCAAGACAGAGGAAACAGTATATGTGAAAGCCCAGAGGGGAGAAGCGGAAAGGTGTGTTGGAAGAGCTGAGGAAAGGCCAGAAGAAGCAAAGTCAGGGAGACAGTGAAGTGAGAGAAGGGCCAAGAGGTTGGAAATGAAGGTCAGGGATAATGTGACTTTAACCAGGGTTTGCAAAAACCTAGTATTACCCTCTTTGACGTGCTCAGGACTACAAGGTGTTGCCTACACAAAAAGGAGAATAAAAGGGAACATGCCCCCTTCTCCCAGCTCAGCAACAAGGCAAGGCCAGGCTTGGATTCTGCTTCTTTGCAATCAAGATATAGTTTTTTTACAACTTGAAAAGTCACTTAATCCGGATGCCAGGATGAGGTAGGACATTGCAGGTGGGGACTCGAGCTGTTAGGCCCCGTCCTGCCAGGCCCAGCCCTGGTCTTAGAGGAGCTGGAGTTTGCCAGCTCCCACACACGCCTCAGCTCCTGCTATAGCCCCACCCCACCCCTGCCCAGCACCTGGACCTCCTCATCTCCTCTTCCCTCTCTCCCTCTCTTGGAGGGCTGACAAGTCCCACAGGAAAGAAAGAGCTCAGAGGTCAGGAGTTTCCTCCACCCACTTGCACTCCCACAAACATCCCAATATACCCCAAACCAGAGCTGGAAGCGGGGGCCTCAGGCAACCAAGTACCCACAGAGTTCAGCTGTCTCATCACTCAGGCCTCTTCCCCGCAAGGCACTCAGGAAAGACTGACGGTGGTGACTCCATTCAATTCAACCAACATTGAGTACCTGCTGCATGCCAGGCCCTGTGCTAGAGTTAAGAAGGGTGTTGTTCCTACTCTCTAGGAACTCTTGGAGCAGTGGGGGAAAGATGGTGCACACAGCCAACAGTATTACACGTGCTTTATAGTGGTGCAAAGTGCAATTGAGTATAGAAAGTGAGACTGATTTCACTTGGGGAATGGTGAGTGGATATCAAGGAAAATTTCCTCTAAGAGGTGACATCTGAGCTGGGCCATAACAAATCAGTAAGACTGCCAGTAAGAAAAGGTCTTTGAGGCCAGGCATGGTGGCTCATGCCTTTAACCCTAGCACTTGGGGAGGCTAAGGTGGGAGGACTGCTTGAGGCCAGGAGTTCAAGAGCAACCTGGCCAACATAGTGAGACCATCTCTAAAGAAAACAAAAAGGAGCCAGGCGCGATGGCTCATGCCTGTAATCCCAGCACTTTGGGAGGCCGAGGCGGGTGGATCACAAGGTCAGAAGATCGAGACCATCCTGGCCAACATGGTGAAACCCCGTCTCTACTAAAATACAAGAAAAAAAAATTAGCAGGGCATGGTGGTGCATGCCTTGTAGTCCCAGCTACTCGGGAGGCTGAGGCAGGGGAATCACTTGAACCTGGGAGGCAGAGGTTGCAATGAGCTGAGATCATGCCACTGCACTCCAGCCTGGTGACAGAGCAAAACTGTCTCAAAAATTAAAAAAAAAAAAAAAAGTGCTCTTTTTGGCAGAGGAAAGTATAAGAATTATAGTGACTACCAGGAGTGTGAGGTAGTTTGCTCAGCACCTTATGTATTCATTTAATTGTCATGATGACTTTGTGAAATTGTATAATTATGGCCATTCTCCAGATGTGGCAGCTGAGGCTTTGAGACACACAGCTAGTAAGCGGCAAAACTGGGATTTCAACTCAGTGCTATCTGCTTCCATGAGTTGAACTTCTGCCACCTAGAGTAGCCTGAGCAAAGGACATGTGGCAACTTGAGCAGAGGGCCATGAGGTGAGGCTGGAAGGCTGAGTAGCAGGGGTTGGTTTGGGGGAGCCTTGGTTGAGGAGTGTGGGCTTTATCCAGAGAGCAATGGCAGTAGGGGGACGGTATGGGAGGTTCACTAATGGGGATGTGGGGTAAAGAAAGATGATGCTTACGATTAGCTTTCTGTTTTCAGAGGCCCACTTTGAAGAGAAGAAATTAGAGGCAGAGAAACCTGTGTGGGAGTTGCTGCAAAAATCCAAGAGAAAGATGGGGGTTGAGGGATGAAGAGGAAGGGATGCATCCGGGAGATACTGAGCGGAACCTGGGGACTGATTGGTTCCGGTAGACAAGTGGGGGGAGGAGTCCAAGCTGATGTCCCAGGCTTTTGCCTGTGTGCTGCAAAAGGAAGCCCAATTATTTGGTTTTGTATTTCTTTTTTTGTTTTGTTTTGTTTTGTTTTGTTTTTTGAGATAGGGTTTCACTCTGTCTCCCAGGCTGGAGTGCAGTGGTGTGATCAGGGCTCACTGCAGGCTCGACTTCTCCCCAGGTTCAGGTGATTCTCCCACATCAGCCTCCTGAGTAGCTGAGACTACAGGTGTACTCCACCATGCTCGCTCATTTTTTGAACTTTTTGTAGAGATGGGATCTTGCCATGTTGCCCAGGCTGTTCTGGAACTCCTGGGCTCAAGCGATCCGCCCACCTCGGCCTCCCAAAGTGCTCAGATTACAGGCATAAGCCACCATGCCCGGCCTTGGCTAATTTTTTTAATTTTTATTTATTTATTTATTTTTTTGAGATAGAGTCTCGCTCTGTCACCCAGGCTGGAGTGCAATGGCGCGATCTCGGCCTCTCAGGTTCAAGCGATTCTCCTGCCTCAGCCACCTGAGTAGCTGGGATTACAGGCATGTGCCACCATCCCCAGCTAATTTTTGTATTTTTAGTAGAGACGGGGTTTCACCATGTAGGTCAGGCTGGTCTCAAACTCCTGACCTCATGATCCACTTGCCTTGGCCTCTCAAAATGCTGGGATTACAGGCGTGAGCCACTGCGTTCGGCCAATTTTTTAAATTTTTTGTAGAGATGGGGTCTCACAGGCCAGGCGTGGTAGCACACACGTGTAGTTCCAGCTACTCAAGAGACTGAGGTGGGAGCCTGGGAGGTTGAGGCTACAGTGAACCCTGATTGTACCACTGTACCCTAGCCTGTGCAAGAGAGTGAGACCCTGTCTCAAAAAAAAAAAAAAAAAAAAAAAGCCGGGTGCAGTGGCTCACACCTGTAATCCCAGCACTTTGAGAGGCCGAGGCGGGCAGATCATTTAAGGTTAGGAGTTCAAGACCAGCCTGGTCAACATGAGAGATGGGGTCTATGTTGCCCAGACTGGTATTAAACTCCTGGGCTCAAGCAATCCTCCTGCCTTGGCCTCCCAAAGTACTGGGATGAGAGGCATAAGGCACTGCATCCAGCTCCAGTAATTAGTTTTTAACAACATACTGGGCACCCCCTAGCTGCCTACCATGACTCAGCCCCACATGTGGCACCTGCAAAATTCACTCCTGATAGGTGCTTTATTCTTCTCCAAGTACTCATTTATATTCATCACCTATTTGTGTATGTATTTATTTAACATATATGGAGCACCTACTGTATGCCAGATGCTGTGCCGGGAACCAGGGATACATCAGGGCACAAACTAAACCCGTGTCATTAGTGATGTCATGGTTACAACCAGGGGTCTGCATTTGAATCCTGATTTGCAACTTATTTGTGGTGAGTCCTGGCTCAGCCTCCAACTTGCTGTGACTTCAGGTGAGTGAGTGAACCTCTCATTGTCTCAGTTTCCTCATCTGTAAGATGGGGATACCAACAGTACCTACCATGCAGATTAAATGGGTTAAATGTAAAGTCCTGGGCCCCAGGTCAGCATTAGACATTAGCTATTATTAGAGTTTACATTTTAACGAGGATCCAATTGCACAATTAATTATTTAATTCATTATTATTATTATTGAGACGGAGTCTTGCTCTGTCGCCCAAATTAGAGTGCAGTGGCGTGATCTTGGCTCACTGCCACCTCCATCTCCCGGGTTCAAGCGACTCTCCTGCCTCAGCCTCCTGAGTAGCTGAGACTACAGGCGTGTGCCACCATGCCCGGCTAATTTTTGTACTTTTAGTAGAGACGGGGTTTCACCATTTTGGCCAGGCTGGTCTCAAACTCCTGGCCTCAGGTGATCTGCCTGCCTCAGCCTCCCAAAGTGCTGGGATTACAGGTGTGAGCCACCACCCCTGGCCTATTTAATTTATTTTTATTTTTATGTTTGAGACAGGGCCTCACTCTGTCACCCAGGCTGGAGTTCAGTGGCACAGTTACAGCTCACTGCAGCCTCCTCGACCTCCCAGGCTCAATCCATCCTACTACCTCAGCCTCCCGAGTAGCAGGGACTACAGGCACATGCCACCATGCCCAGCTAATTTATTTTTTGTAGAGACAGGGTTTTGCCATGTTGCCCAGGCTGGTCTTAAACACCTGGCTTCAAGTAATTCTCCCACCTCAGCCTCCCAAAGTGTTGGGATTACAGGCCTGAGGCACAACACTGGCCAATTATTTAATTTTGTACAACCACGATAAATACAGCACTGCCGTCTTTTTTCTTCTGAAGGTGCCTCCTTCAGAAGTTGAGGGAAGGTTTCAGAGCAGGCGATGGTCCCACTGAGCTGAGCTGAGTGACTTGGGGCTGGCCAGGGAAAGCATGAGGGAGGGAGGGGCATTCGAGGCAAAGGGCACAGTGAGAAGGCAGACCCGCAGGTGGAAGGAGGCGCTGAGAGCTTTGTATTTCCAGAACTTTACTTGGAGCCTCAAAACAGTGCTGAGAAGTAGGTCAGGCAGATACTGTGCCCCCATTTTACAGAAAGGGCACTAAGGCCCAGAGAGGAACAATGACTTAGCAGGTCTGTGACAGAGGAGGCTCCGTCAATGTTCTGCCAGCTGATCCAGGGGGCTGGAGAGGACAGGCCTGAGAAGAGGCCTTTGTCCCTTTGCCGGCTGGGGCGGGAGCAGCAGAAGCTGAGGCTGCAGCTGGCCACCAGCAGCTGTGGTGGCCAGAGCTGCATTCCTTCCCCTGCCAGCAAGCAAGTCCAGGCTTATGGCAGGGGCTGGGAATTTTCTTTTTGTCTTTTAAAAAAAAGCACTTTAGTCAACATTAAGTTGTGACTTCAAACAGACACAGCTCCTAAGTGTCCTCCCAAGCCCTAGTTCTTTCCAACTCCCCAGGGTAAGCCCCCAGGCAGCCAAGTTTCTGGGAAAGGCAGGAGGCCTGGACTTGGAGTCCAAAGACTGTGGTGAGCCTTGGCTCAGCCTCCCACTTGCTGTGTGACCTCAGGCAGGTCACCACCCTCTCTGGGCCTGAGTGTCCTCTACAAAACAGGGAAGGGAGGGTTGGAAGACATAAGGTGGGGTGGGGAGCCCAGCAGCTGGTTCCAGCCAGTGGCAACACAGCTCTGCTGCTCTCTAAGTTTGAGGCAGTGGGGCCTTGGGGGTCCGGAAGCTGGGGACAGGGAGCCTTTCATCTCTGCTGGCCCAGGGTCACTGCAGGTTGGCAGGCCCCACATCCCGAGATCGCGTTTCAGGCTGGAAGGGGCCTTCCTGTGACCTCAGCCGGCCAGGCCTGCCCCTGCCTCCCTCCTCCCCATTCTCACCAGAGGGAAGCAGGCAGTATCCCGCCCAAGGTCACCAGCCAGCAAGTGGCTGTCCTTCGGCCTGCCCTTCCCTCCCACCCGAGCCAACCCCCACCGGCCTCCCACTGTAAAGCCTCAGGTCTCCTGGGCCATTAGGAATCTGCCAGGCGAGGCGTGGTCTTTTTCCTCTCTCTTGTTTCTTGGCTTGTTTTCCCAGTTCTCCAACAGCCGCCTCCTGCAAAAGCCTCCGGGTGCGTGTACAGGAACATTTTTCTTTAAAAAAAAAAAAAAAAAAAGAGAGAGATTGAAGAAAGACAGAGAAATACAGCAGAGTTTGGGTAAAAAAGCAAGCAACTCCTTAATCCTTTCCCTGTAACCTCTGGCTTCTCAGCTGGGTTGGCCCCAGGCACTGGGAAGGCAGGCTTTGCTGGGGTGAGAGGCCTGGGCTTGTCCCCCACCCGCCCCCTCCTCACCCGCCTCTGTTCTCCGGGGTTTGGTCTGGCTTTTGGAGCCAGGAGGAGACGAGCTGCAGGGCTCAGCAGGGCTGGGAACACATGGGGGTGCTGAGGGGCTTGGCTGGGACTTTGCCTCCTGCCCACTTGGCCACCTTCTATGGAGGCTACAGGATCTGAATATTTCACCCATAACTCATTCCCTCTCCTCCTGCTTTCGTTCCTTTATCCTCTGTCTTCAGAATCACTGGCCTGTCCAGTGCTAGCTCCCTGAGTGCCGTCTCCCATCCCTGCACCCCGTCACCCCACACGAGGCTTGGCTTTCTTGTTTTGTGAAAGTCATACACTTTCACACTTTGTCTTTATCCAGTCAGACCCCTCTGTAGAGGTGGCACTCAGTGTCCTGCCCTTTGTCCTGTCTGAGGAACCAACCCCTAATTATCTGTTGTAGTCACAGTTCCTGGGTCCATGCCTGACATATAGGAGGTATGTTGGGGTGCTTCTCGAATGAATAAATTCAAATCATAAATAGGTCGCTCAAAATATTCAGAGTGCGCTGGGCGCGGTGGCCCACGCCTGTAATCCCAGCACTTTGGGAGGCCGAGGCAGGCAGATCACCAGGTCAAGAGATCGAGACCATCCTGGCCAACATGGTGAAACCCCGTCTCTACTAAAAATACAAAAATTAGCCAGTCATGGTGGTGCGCACCTGTAGTCCCAGCTACTTGGAAGGCTGAGGCAGGAGAATTGCTTGAACCCGGGAGGCGGAGATTGCAGTGAGCCGAGATCGTGCCACTGCATTCCAGCCTGGGTGACAGAGCCAGACTCCATCTCAAAAAAAAAAAAAAAAAAAAAATTCAGAGTGATCCTGCAAAAGGGACATTTGATTGTGACACATCTCTGTTAAAACTCTTCCATGCCTCTCCCCAGCACCCCCGGAATCCAGTCCAATCCTCTATCTCCACCTCTCCCCACTCACCAGCCCTCATCAAAGGATGTCCTTTTCCCCCAATGAGCCATCATTTTTTCTCTTGCCTCTGGGCCTTTGCACATGAAATTCCGACCACCTGCCTGCCTCTCCTGGCTGTCTCAAACCTGTTCCCTTGTCAGATTCAAGGAGCAGAACACACGTGTGTTCAGAGCCCAGCAAAGCAGGGATACTCAAGACTTTTTTTTCAAATAGTTTGACATTCGATAATTTTTTTAAATCACTGAAATAGGCTGGGTGCAGTGGCTCACACCTATAATCACAGCACTTTGGGAGGCGGGCGGATCACCTGAGGTTAGGAGTTCGAGACCAGCCTGGCAAACATGGTGACACCCCATCTCTACTAAAAATACAAAAATTAGCCGGGCATGGTCGTTGGCGCCTGTAATCCCAGCTACTCCAGCGGCTGAGGCAAGAGAATCGCTTGAACCCAGGAGGTGGGGGTTGCAGTGAGCCGAGATCCAGCCACTGCACTCACTCCAGCCTGGGCCGCAGAGTGAGACTACATCTCAATAAAACAAGCAAACAAAAAACCACTGAAATAGTGTTCATGGGGAAATTCAGAACTTTATTGGAGCTTCTTGGTCTTATTTTCTTGTGAGTTTTGTTTTTATGTTGAATTTATACCCAGGCTGGTATGGCACTAGGTGACACGATCTGGCTCTGGTCTTTAAGTCTCAGCCTAGATGTCAACTACTCCTCTACTGACTCCTCCAGACCGGTTTAGGTCTCTCCTGGTGCTCCCGAAGCCCTTCTTTTTTTTTTTTTTTTTTTTGCAGAGATGGGATTCTCACTATGCGCTGGGATTGCAGGCATGAGCTGCCACACCTAACCCCCTATGGATTTTTTATATCCATATTTTTGTTTTACTTATTCCTTTTCATTTCTTTGCCCCAAGTCTGTAAGCTCCGTGAGGGCCTAATATTTTTCTTTTTTCTTTTTTTTTTTGAGACAGAGTTTTGCTCTTGTTGCCCAGGCTGGAGTGCAGTGGTGCCATCTCAGCTCACCCCAACCTCCGCCTCCCGGGTTCAAGTGATTCTCCTACCTCAGCCTCCTGAGTAGCTAGGATTATAGGCATGCGCCACCATGCCCAGCTAATTTTGTATTTTTAGTAGAGATGGGGTTTCTCCATGTTGGTCAGACTGGTCTCGAACTCCCGACCTCAGGTGATCCACCCGCCTTAGCCTCCCAAAGTGCTGGGATCTGGGATTACAGGCGTGAAACACTGCACCCAGCCAATATTTTTCTACTTCTTTTTTTTTTTTTTTTTTTTTTTGAGATGGAGTTTGCTCTTGTTGCCCAGGGTGGAGTGCAATGGCGTGATCTCGGCTCACCACAACCTCTGCCACGCGGGTTCAAGCAATTCTCCTGCCTCAGCCTCCCGACTAGCTGGAATTACAGGCATGTGCCACCATGCCCAGCTAATTTTGTACTTTTAGTAGAGACGGGGTTTCTCCATGTTTGTCAGGCTGGTCTTGAACTCCCGACCTCAGGTGATCCACCCGCCTCAGCCTCCCAAAGTGCTGGGATTACAGGCTTGGGCCACCGCGTCCAGCCATATTTTTCTACTTCTATACCTGCAGTGCCTAGTATGGAACCTAACATAAAACTGACCCAAGACATGTTACTCTCCAGTCTTTTTTTTTTTTTTAATTTCTTCTAAGAAAAAATGGGATCCATGTGCAGAACACGCAGGTTTGTTACATAGGTGTTCGTGTGCCACGGTGGTTTGCCGCACCTATTGACCCGTCCTCTAAGTTCCCTCCCCTCACCCTCCAAACCTCAAACAGGCCCTGGTGTGTGCTGTTCCCCTCTCTGTGTCCATGTGTTCTCAATGTTCAGCTCCCACTTATGAGTGAGAACATGTGGTGTTTGGTTTTCTGTTCTTGTGTTAATTTGCTGAGGATGATGGCTTCCAGCTTCATCCATGTCCCTGCAAAGGACATGATCTCATTCCTTTTTATGGCTGCATAGTATTCCACGGTGTATATGTACCACATTTTCTTTATCCAGTCTATCATTGATGGGCATTTGGGTTGGTTCCATGTCTTTGCTATTGTAAATAGTGCTGCAATAAACATACGTGTGCATGTGTCTTTATAGTAGGATGATTTATTTTATTTTTTGTTTTATTTTATTTTATTTTTTGAGACGGAGTCTTGCTCTGTCGCCCAGGCTGGAGTGCAGTGGCAGGATCTCGGCTCACTGCAAGCTCCACCTCCCGGGTTCACACCATTCTCCTGCCTCAGACTCCTGAGTAGCTGGGACCACAGGCGCCCGCTACCATGCCCGGCCAATTTTTTGTATTTTTAGTAGAGACAGGGTTTCACCGCGTTAGCCAGGATGGTCTCAATCTCCTGACCTCGTGATCCACCTACCTCGGCCTCCCAAAGTGCTGGGATTACAGGCGTGAGCCACCGCGCCCAGCCAGTAGAATGATTTATATTCCTTTGGGTATATACCCAGTAATGGGATTGCTGGGTCAAATGGTATTTCTGGTTCTAGATCCTTGAGGAATTGCCACAATATCTTCCACAATGGTTGAACTAATTAACATTCTCACCAACAGTGTAAAAGTGTTCCTATTTCACCACAGCCTCACCAGCATCTACTGTTTCCTGACTTTTTAATAACTGCCATTCTGGCCAGGTGCAGTGGCTCACGCTTGTAATCCCAGCACTGTGGGAGGCCAAGATGGGCGGATCATGAGGTCAGGAGATCGAGACCATCCTGGCTAACACAGTGAAACCCAGTCTCTACTAAAAATACAAACAAAAAAAAAATTAGCCAGGTGTGGTGGCAGATGCCTGTAGTCCCAGCTACTCGGGAGGCTGAGGCAGGAGAATGGCGTGAACCTGGGAGGCGGAGCTTGCAGTGAGCCGAGATCGCACCACTCCACTCCAGCCTGGGTGACAGAGCGAGACTCTGTCAAAAAAAAAAAAAAAAAAGTTAGCTGGGTGTGGTGTCACGCGCCTGTAGTCCCAGTTACTGGGGAGCCTGAGGCAGGAGAATCGCTTGAACCCGGGAAACGGAGGTTGCAGTGAGCCGAGATCACGCCACTGCACTCCAGCCTGGTGACAGAGATAGACTGCACTCCAGCCTGGTGACACAGCGAGACTCCCTCTCAAAAATAAATCAATCAATAAATAAAAATAACTGCCATTCTGACTGGCGTGAGATGGTATCTCATTGTGGTTTTGATTTGCATTTCTCTGATGGCCAGTGATGTTGAGCTTTTTTTCATATGTTTGTTGGCCATGTAAATATCTTCTTTTGAGAAGTGTTCATATCCTTAACTCACTTTTTGCTGGGGTCGGTTTTTTCTTATAAATATGCTTAAGTTCCTTGTAGAGTCCAGATATTAGACCTTCGTCAGATCAGTAGACTGAAAAAATTTTCGCCCATTCTGTAGGTTGCCTGTTCACTCTGATGATAGTTTATTTTTTTCCTCTCTTTTTTTTTTTTTTTTAAAGACGGAATCTCCCTCTGTCTCCCAGGCTGGTGTGCAGTGGTGTGATCTCGGCTCACTGCAAGCTCCGCCTCCCAGGTTCACACCATTCTCCTGCCTCAGCCTCCTGAGTAGCTGGGACTACAGGCGCCTGCCACCACGCCCAGTTAATTTTTTTGTATTTTTAGTAGAGATGGGGTTTCACTGTGTTAGCCAGGATGGTCTCAATCTCCTGACCTCGTGATCTGCCCATCTCAGCCTCCCAAAGTGCTGAGATTACAGGCGTGAGCCACTGCGCCGGGCGGATAATAGTTTCTTCTGCTGTGCAGAAGCTCTTTAGTTTAATTAGATCCCACTTGTCAATTTTGGCTTTTGTTGCAATTGCTTTTGGTGTTTTTGTCCATGCCTATGTCCTGAATGGTGTTGCCTAGGTTTTCTTCTAGGGTTTTTATTCCCCAGGCTTTTTTTATTCAGTCCGCTTTGCAGGGTAGATCATATTCTGTTCCTACTTCCTAATTCTGCCTGAGGAACTCCTACTCACCCTTCAAAACCCCTTCCAAATGGCCCTTCCTCTGTAAGCCTGTCCCAATCTCCCAGTTAAGTTCTCTACTTCTATAAGCTCATAGCTCCTACTGCAATCAGTGTCTTCCATTTTTATTGTATTTTTTATGTATATCTTCTCCCTCATCAGACTGGGAGCCACTCAAGGGCAGAGTCTGAGTGGACTGATCCCTCTGTCCCCAGTGCCCTGCACAAGCCTGGCCAGGGCAGGCAGCAATACATCCTTATTAAATGAATATACTGGAAGATGTCATGAAGGGGGTAAAACTGAGGCAGGATTTTGGGCTGGGTGCCATGGCTCATACCTGTAATCCCAGAACTTTGGGAGGCCAAGATGGGCAGATTGCTTGTGCTCAGGAGTTCAATACAAGCCTGGGAGGTTGGGCCGGGTGGCTCACACTTGTAATCCTAGCACTTTGGGAGGCCAAGGCAGGAGGATTGCTTGAGGCCAAGAGTTAAAGACCAACCTGGCCAACATAGCAAGACCCCCAGCCCCACCCCCATCTCTATTTAAAAAAAGAAGAAGAAGAAGAAGACCAGCCTGGGCAACATGGCAAAACCCCGTCTCTACAAAAAATAAATAAATAAATAAAAATTAGCTGAGCATGGTGGCACGCACCTGTAGTCCCAGCTACTTGGAGTCTGAGGTGGGAAAATCACTTGAGTCCAGGAGGTAGAGGCTGCAGTGAGCTGACATAGCACCACTGCACTCCAGTCTGGTGACAGAGTGAGACCTTGTCTCAAAAAAATAAAAAATAAAAATAAATAAATAATTCAGGCCGGGTGCGGTGGCTCACACCTGTAATCCCAGCACTTTGGGAGGCTGAGGTGGGAGGATCACCTGAGGTCGAGAGTTTAAGACCAGCCTGACCAACATGGAGAAACACTGTCTCTACTAAAAATATAAAATTAGCCAGGCGTGGTGGCGCATGCCTGTAATCCCAGCTACTCAGGAGGCTGAGGCAGGAGAATTGCTTGAACCCTGGAGGCAGAGGTTGTGGTGAGCCAAGATGGCGCCATTGCACTCCAGCCTGGGCAACAAGAGTGAAACTCTGTCTCAAAAAAAAAAAAAATTCAGGCAGGATTTTGAAGGTAGGAGGAAAGAGAATAACAGGTACTTACTGAGGGCATAGTACCAATAAAAACAGGCTGGGGATGGTGGCTCACGCCTGTAATCCCAGCACTTTGGGAGGCCGAGGTGGGCAGATCATGAGGTCGGGAGTTCGAGACGAGCCTGGCCAACATGGTGAAACCCCATCTTCAAAAAATACAAAAATTAGCTGGGCATGGTGGTGGGTGTCTGCAATCCTAGCTACTCAGAAGGCTGAGGCATGAGAATCACTTAAACCCAGGAGGCGGAGGTTGCAGTGAGCTGAGATCATGCCACTGCACTCCAGCCTGGGTGACAGAGCGAGACTCCATCTCATAAAAAAAAAAAAAAAAAAAAAAGAAAAGAAAAGAAAGAAAAATCATAATCATCAGCAGCAGCATGATCATCATGGGAACTACCACTAAATGTGCCATAGTGTGATGAATAAGAGCACAGATTAAGCTCTACCCCTTACTGGCTGTGTGAGCATGTGCAAGTTATAGAAATCTCCTTGTGCCTCAGTTTCCTCATCTGCAAACTGGGGTTAGTAATAACATCTACTGTATCAGGAGTTAAATAGGTAAACACATGCAAGGTGCTGAGAGCTATGCCAGGTACACATGGGCACTGTGTATTTCCTATCACTGTTATTCTCTCGATCGCTGAACACTTTGGTCCTGCCAGGCAGTTTTATCTGCCATCTCACTTGGTCCTCACAGCAGCCTGAGAGACAGGGATTATTGTCCCCTTTTACAAAGAAATGAGGCATAAACAGGCCAGGCAGCTTGCTAAGGTCACTTGCTGGGTAAGTGGCAGGAATGGGATTTGAACCTAGGTCTCTCTGGCCCTCCCACCCACCCCATTTCCCTGACTGTGGAACCTGCGAGGAGGAGGAGGAGGAGGAGGAGGAGGAGGAGGAGGAGGAGGAGGAGGAGGAGGAGGAGGAGGAGGGGGAGGGGGAGGAGGAGGGGGAGGGGGAGGGGGAGGGGGAGGGGGAGGAGGAGGAGGAGGAGGAGGAGGAGGAGGGGGAGGAGGAGACGGCATAGTGGGAAGGCAGGGAGGCTTCACCGAGCTGGGGCCTCGGAAGCAGAGCAGCAGGCATTTTTTCCAGAGCTTTCATTTCCGTCTGCTGCTTCTAAGCAGGTGAAAAACCCCACAGAGGGCCCTTCCCTGAGTACCCCCGCCCCCACCCCATTTCTTCCCCCACCCAGCACTGCCTCTGCCCCCCACACTGGGAGTGGGGAGGTCAGGCATGCAGCGTGGGGGATGTAGGGGAGGGGAGTGAGGAGGTCGGGGAGCATCATTCCAGATCCTTCCCCTCAGCAACCCCCTCTTCCCCGTCAAAGGCACTCAGGGAGGAGAGAGCATTCCAGGTGGAAGGAATGGCAAATGCAAAGGCTGCAGATTAAGGATGTGGAGGTGGGGAAAGCCTGTGAGCTTGGCTGGAACCGAGGTTCGTGGCCCCCTGGGATTGCTCAGTGGAGAAGAACTTGTTTGACGAGAGAAAGAGAGAGAGAGAGAGAGAGACTGTGGACCCAGCAAGAGCTCAGGATGCCAGAGGGAGGGGGGTGACCCGGAGATCATTCTGGGCTCTGAGTACAGTGCTCTCCACCCTTCTCCCCTCAGATGGGGGTCAGGGAGAGGGGAGGGGTGATTCTTCCTGGTCCCTGTGCTTTGTTGCTCCCCCTGGAATTCCTTAGCTGACTGCACTCTGTCAGTTCTGTACCCAGAGCTGGCTCATAGCTTTTTAATGCATTCTCTCATTGCATTTGTATTTTCTCTCCAGCTCCATGAGACTAGTTTTATTCACTCCATTTTATAGGTTAGAAAACTGGGGCTCAGCTAGGTTTTTTTTTGTTTTTATTGGGGGGACAGGGTGGGGAACAGAGTTTCACTCTGTTTGGCTGGAGTGCAGTGGCACGATCTCGGCTCACTGCAACCTCTGCCTCCCGGGTTCAAGCATTTCTCTTGCCTCAGCCTCCTGAGTAGCTGGGATTACAGGCACCCACCACCATGCCTGGCTAGTTTTGTATTTTTATTTTTATTTTTAAAAAATGTTTTTTGAGACGGAGTCTCGCTCCGTCGCCCAGGCTGGAGTGCAGTGGCGTGATCTTGTCTCACTGCAACCTCCGCCTCCCGGGTTCAAGTGATTCTCCTGCCTCAGCCTCCTGAGTAGCTGGGACTACAGGCACGCGCCACAACACCCAGCTAATTTTTTTGTATTTTTAGTAGAGACGGGGTTTCACCATATTGGCCAGGATGGTCTCGATCTCTTGACCTCGTGATCCGCCTGCCTCGGCCTCCCAAAGTGCTGAGATTACAGGCGTGAGCCACCATGCCTGGCCTCAGTTGGGTTTTGTAACTTGTTCAAGGTAAGACAGGACATAAAAGGCAGATCTGAGACTCGAACCCAGATCTGTTTCCAGAGATGGCAATTTAGCCTGCTATACTGACTTAGGCAGCTTTCCCAAAGTGCTCACCGTCCCCATAGCAACAATGAGAGGAACTCTTGTGTGGACTGCACTGCAGAGTTTACGCAGGGCCTATTTCTTCTCCTCACAACCACCTTGTACACAGAGCTGCTATCCCTATTTCATAGATAAGGAAACTGAGGCTCAGAGAGAGTGTGTGACCCGGCCAAGATTATCCAGCCATTCAGCGGCAAAGTTCTGGCGACTTTAAATGTCTTCTTGCTTCCCCTTGTGGAGGAAGATCGTCTATTCCCTGGTCTTATCAGGGAACAGGCAGTGGTTCCTTTTTAGAATTCATAGGAAAGGAATAGGGGTTGGCCTTTGGAACTTGGGAACTTGCTACCAGCAGTGAATAATTTCAGTACTCTGGGTAACACCTTTAACTCCTTGGACAGCAGAGGGAAAAAAGCTTGAGAGGGGTAGCAACCCCTCTCAAGTTCCATGGCTGCGTTTGAATTCTACCTGTGTTGCTTCCTAACTGGGTAGTGTCCTTGGGCAAGTCACTTAACCTATCTGTGCTTCCTTTACCTCATTTGTTGTTGTTGTTATTGTTGTGTTGTTTTGTTTTTGAGACACAGTTTCACTCTTGTCACCCAGGCTGGAGTGCAATGGCGCCATCTCAGCTCACTGCAACCTCCGCCTCCCGGGTTCAAGTGATTCTCCTGCCTCAGTCACCCGAGCAGCTGAGATTACAAGTGCCTGCCACCACGCCCAGCTAATTTTTGCATTTTTAGTAGAGACAAGGTTTCACCATGTTTGTCAGGCTGGTCTGGAACTCCTGACCTCAGGCAATCCGCCTGCCTCGGCCTCCCAAAGTACTGGGATTACAGGCATGAGCCACCTCGCCTGGCCCTGTTTTTTACATTTTTATCTATTTATTGATTGATTTTGAGCCTAGATTAGGAAACTGGCTAATTCTTGTATTTTTGGTAGAGATGGGATTTTGTCATGTCACCCAAGCTGGTCTTGAACCCCAGGCTCAAGCGATCCCCCTGCCTTGGCATCCCAAAGTGTTGGGAATACAGGTGTGAGCTACCATGCTGGTCCTTCCCCCTCATTTGTAAAATGAGGATGATAATAACAGGACCTAATTTATAGGACTGAGGCTGGGCACAGTGGCTCACGCCTGTAATCCCAGTACTTTGGGAGGCCGAGGCCGACAAATCACTGGAGGTCTAGAGTTCATCACCGGCCTGGCCAACATGGTGAAACCCCGTCTCTACCAAAAATACAAAAATTAGCCAGGTGTGGTGGTGCGAGCCTGTAATCCCAGCTACTTGGGAGGCTGAGGCAGGAGAATTGCTTGAACTGGGGAGGCAGAAGTTGCAGTGAGCCAAGATTGTGCCACTGCACTGCAGCCTGGACGACAGAGCGAAACTGTGTCTCAATAAATAAATAAATAATTTATAGGACTGATATGGAGGATTGATGAGTTAATGCATGTAAAGCAATTCGCACATTCCTGGCACATAGCAAATGCTCACTAAATGTTGGTCCTTATTAATATTACCACTAAATGCACAATATCACCTCCCACTCTGAAAGCAACTTCTTTATCTGCATTGCCTAAAAGGAAAAATTAAGGCTCCTATTTTGGGACAACCTTCAAGCAATCACTATGCTAAGTGTTTCATATTTATGATCACATTTAATTTGAACATATCTGGGAAATAAAAACAATGATGGCCAGGCCTGGTGGCTCACGCCTGTAATCCCAGCACTTTGGGAGGCTGAGGTGCTGAGTCCAGGAGTCCTAGACCAGCCTGGGCAACACAGCTAGACCCCATTTCTATTTTTTTTTTGAGACGAAGTCTCACTCTGTTGCCCAGGCTGGAGTGCAGTGGTGCGATCTCGGCTCACTGCAACCTCCGCCTCCCAGGTCTACGCCATTCTCCTGCCTCAGCCTCCTGAGTAGCTGGGACTACAGGCGCCCGCCACCACGCGCGGCTAATTTTTTGTATTTTTAGTAGAGACGGGGTTTCACCGTGTTAGCCAGGATGGTCTTGATCTCCTGACCTCGAGATCCACCCGCCTCGGCCTCCCAAAGTGCTGGGATTACAGGCCTGAGCCACTGCGCCTGGCCGACCCCATCTCTATTTTTTAAAATTATTAAATAAAAACAATTACGATTTTCATTTTATCGATAAGGAAATTGAGGCTCAGAGAGGTGAAGTCACCTGCCCAAAGTCACACAGCTAGGAAGTGGTATAATAGTGATTCAAATCCAGGTTTGTCCGGCTCCAAAGTCTTGTATGACAATTCAGGCTGGGCACAGTGGCTCATGCCTGTAATCCTAGTACTTTGGGAGACCGAGGTGGGAGGATCGTTTGAGCCCAGGAGTTTGAGGCCAAGCTGGGCAACATAGGGAGACTTCATCTCTAAAAAACAAAACAAAAAAAAATCAGCCGGGCATAGTGGCATGTGCCTGTAGTCTCAGCTACTTGGGGGGCTGAGGTGGAAGGATTGCTTGAGCCCAGGAGTTCAAGGCTGCAATGAGCCATGATTGCACCACTGCAAGCCAGCCTGGGTGACAGATTAAAATCCTGTCCAAAAAAAAAAAAATTAAGTTCAGATGACAACTTGTCCAGTTCATGGATGTCTGTATCAGCTTGAACCCAAACCATCTGCTCCAACTGCTTCCTCAGGTTCACTTCCCTCCATGCTGGGAAGACCAAGCATTGTTTACCAAGCGACTTTTGTATGCCAGACAATTTACATATATTTCCCATTAAATCCTCACCCCCACCTTATGACCCTCTATTGTTATCCCCATTCCTTAGACGAGTAGCTGAGACACAGTGAGGTTTGATGACTGTTCAAGTCACACAATCCTCGGTGAGTTGGCAGAGCTAAGATTCAAACCCAGGTCGGTCTACCTCAAAGCTTGCATTCTTTCAGGGACTATGAGAAAAGTACAGAGACCCTTGGTGAACAGCACTACTTTCTTATCTATCTATCTATTTATTTATTTATTTATTATGTTTTTAAATAAATGAGATGGGGATCTTACTTTGTTGCCCAGGCTGGTCTCAAACTACTGGCCTCAAGTGATCCTCCCACCTTGGCCTCCCAAAGTGCTGGGATTACAGGCGAGCCCCCACTTTCAAAGCTGGGTTTCCTCCCCTGTAACATCCTCACTCATTCATCAACAACCATGATACTTTCCCTGGTGGCCCACAGGCCCTGAGTGCTCCACCCTTCCTCCCCACTGCCACTTCACTGCCCCCATGGACTTCCATGCCTTTCCACACCCTTTGCCTTGGCCTGCAACACTTCTCCCAACCTCTCACTCATTCAAGAATGGATGAACCCCAGGCCAGGTGTGGTGGCTCATGCCTGTGATCCCAGCACTTTGGGAGGCCAAGGCAGGTGGATCACTTGAGATCAGGAGTTTGAGACCAGCCTGGGCAACATGGCGAAACCCCGTCTCTACTAAACATACAAAAATTAGCTGGGTGTAGTGGCACACACCTGTAATCCCAGCTACTCAGGAGGCTGAGGCACAAGAATCGCTTGAACCTGGGAGGCGGAGGTTGCAGTGAGCCAAGATTGTGTCACTGCACTCCAGCCTGAGTTGCAGCCTGGGTGACAGAGCGAGACTGTCTCCAAAAAAAAAAAAAAAGAGTAAATGAACCCCCATTCATCAACTCACCTCAGACATCATCTCTTCAGGAAAGTCTCCTTTGACCCCACCCCATCCCCTGACATTCACTCTCATAAACCATTCACTCTCATAAACACATTGCACTTTACCTTCTGCTTCCTTATCTCAGTTTCTGTTTTTGATTTGTCTGATCACTTGGTTAACAACTTTCTTCCTTCCCAGACTTTAAGTTCCATGAGGGTCTGAGTCTGTTTTGCTTGCTATTGTAGCTACGCCACTGTCAAGCTGCCCTCTATGTGGTGGGTGCTTAATAATTTTTTATTGAATGGATGAATCCATGAATGAATAAATAGCTACCAGGCGCTTTACACAATGACTCATTAACGCTACAATTAACTAACTGAATCCTCACAACTGCCCTTTTGTCATCATTTCAGAGAAGAGGTAGGTGGGGCTCAGAGAGCTAGAAAGTGGTGGTGCTAGGACTCGATCTCAGGTCTGCCTAACCCCAAAGCCACTGCCTTCTGCACAGCTGCCTCCCAGCACCCAACAGCCACAGCCAGGATTTAAATAGTCCTTGGTTGTCAGACCACATGTCCCAGTTTGAGCCTGGAGGACACCAATTCGGATGGCACCGGGGCCCTGCTGGCACCACCCCCTTGGCTGTCTCTGCCCTTCTGAAGTCTTAGGCTGCTTCCCCTCCCACTCCCTTCTTGGCCTCCTTCCTTTCCAGGGAGGGAAAAGGACTAGGAATTACAGCCAAGCAGCTCTTCTGGGAAAAACAATCCTGTGGTGAAAAGAACCCTGTTCTGAGAGCAGAGAAACCTGGATTTAAGTCCTGGCATGGAGGTGGCCCTGCTGAGGGCTCACAGTGGCATCACAGCCCCCCTCTGAGCCTCTGTGTCCTCATTTGAGATTCTGTGTAGGTTCTCGACCCATCTGTCACCCCCTTTTCACGTCCTGACTCGTAGGACCCCAGAAACAGCCTGGGCACACCCCTAGTGTCACTATTCCTCAGGAACCCTGGTGGTTAACAATAGCTGGGGGGTGGTCTGTGCCCAAGTCTACGTTGATCAGAGAGATGAGGGACTGACCTGGCACCCTTAAGACCTTTCCTGGAATGCTAAGGGGATGGGCGAGGGAAGAGTGGAGGGGAGGGGAGGGAAGTCATTCTCATATGATACGAGGCCTGAAAGGGAGAAATACAGGAATGGAAACCAAAAGAAACAGGTTTGAGTTCCGGGGCTGTTTCAAAGTCCCTGAAGGACCCTGGGTAAGTCATGCAACTTCAGGAAGACTCAGTTTTCTCTTCTGCAAAAATGAGGGTAATACCTGCCGTACAGGGTTGCCCTAGAGAACTAAGTGAGGTATCTTTGCTAACATGTGAATTTGTCATATTTCTATCTAGCTGTGGCTTTTTTTTTTTTTTTTTTTTTTTGAGACTAGCTCTGTCTCCCAGGCTGGAGTGCAGTGGCATGATCTTGGCTCACTGCAACATCCACCAACCAGGTTCAAGCGATTCTCCTGCCTCCCAAGCAGCTGGGATTACAGGCGCGCACCACTACGCCCAGCTAATTTTTGTGTTTTTAATAGAGGCGGGGTTTCTTTTTTCTTTTTTGGAGACAGAGTTTTGCCCTTGTTGCCCAGGCTGGAGTGCAATGGCGCGATCTCGGCTCACCGCAACCTCCGCCTCCCAGGTTGAAGCGATTCTCTTGCTTCAGCCTCTAGAGTAGATGGGATTACAGGCAAGCGCCACCATGCCCGGCTAATTTTTTGTATTTTTAGTAGAGATGGGGTTTCACCATGTTGGCCAGGCTGGTTTCAAACACCCGACATCAGGTGATCCGCCTAGAGGCGGGGTTTCACTTGGCCAGACTGGTCTTCAACTCCTAACCTCAAGTAATCCGCCCGCCTCGCCTCGGCCTCCCAAAGTATTGGGATTACAGGCGTAAGCCACCGCGCCCGGCCTTTTTTTTTTTTTTTTTTTTTTTTTGAGATGGGATTTTGCTCTTGTTGCCCAAGCTGGAGTGCAATGGCGTGATGTCGGCTCACTGCAACCTCCGCCTCCCGGGTTCAAGCGATTGTCCTGCCTTAGCCGCCTGAGTAGCTGGGATTACAGGCATGCGCCACCACGGCTGGCTAATTTTGTATTTTTAGTAGAGATGGGGGTTTCTCCAAGTTGGTCAGGCTGGTCTCGAACTCCTGACCTCAGGTGATCCGTCCGCCTCGACCTCCCAAAGTGCTGGGATTACAGGCATGAGCCACCGCGCCCGGCCAGCTGCAGCCTTTTATAATCAACAAGACGAGCATATTCCCCACTCATGCATGAGTCCTCAACAACCACTCCCGCATGTGAGGCACAGACGACTGCTCCTATTTTGCAGAAGGACAAACTGACACCCAGATAAATTCTGAAAGTTGTCTGAGGTCGCAGAGTGAAGTGGCTGAACCAGGGTTCCGCTCACTTGACCACGGCTTTTCAGTACTATCCCCCATTCCCAGGACCCGGGCCCCGCCCCGGATGGATTGTGTAGGACGGGATAGAGCTTGTGACTCACTCTCCCCACCCTACTTTCTGCCCGGGCTGAGACCTGAGTGAAGGGACAACACTATGTGCAACTTGAGGGGTGTCCACAGAAAGTTTACGGGTTTGGCCCCTTCCTTTCACTAAATATTGAGGTTCTTTCAAGGCTAACAAGACGAATTCATCTTTCAACACACTTTGTACGAGTTTTTACACTTTCTTAGGTGAGCTTTCCCTACTTTGAACTTAGGAGTCGGTTTACCTTAATTTCCGCCCCCCACTTCACTTGGTTTGCACCCCGCTGTTTACTCCGATTGCGGAAGTCGCCCGGGTGGAGCTCCCGGGAGGGTACCCGTGAGTACGTCTTTTGCGTAGTTATTTAACTGGCGTTTTACTCAGGCCAATGGAATGCCCCGAAGCCCCGGGTGGGTGGGGCAGTGAGCCAATCAGGGCCATTGGTGGGGTGTGGCTGCGTCCCAGGGCGGGGAATCGCGTAATGGCGGACACAGGCCGGGCGAGCGCGGCTGGGGGCGTAGCGCGCTGAGGGGGGTCCGGCCGTGTGGCAGCCCGCGAGGCGGTCCACGGGAGCACACACTTGGCGGCCGGCCGACCCTTCCTGTCGCTGACGGCGACTGCGGGAGGCCAGGTGAGCAACAAGTCCCCTTGGGTAGACCCCGCTGGGAGGCGCGGGCCCCGGCCGGGCCGCTTCTCCCGAGCCGTGGAGGGTCCCGGGGGAGTGGGTGCCGCGACTCCTACTGCGGACTGGCAGAGGCCGGGCGAGCGGTCAGCGCGGGGTGGTGTCTTAGTCCACCCCACCCCCTCAGGGAGGGAGGGAGTGACCCGGAGTCGCCTTCGGAAACTTGGAGGGGTCCACAAGTCTGAGGGACTATGAGTGTCCCGGCCTGACCTGGTTCTGCCATCAGCTCGCTGTGTGATCTTGAGCAAGTCACTTTCCTCTCTAGGCCTTAGTTTACCCCCTGTGTAAAACGAGGGTTTCGTCGGCAGATGTATGTACAGGAGTTGGGTCCCAGCTGTTGTCTGAGACCTTGGACAAGTTCTTCCCCAGGCTGAGCCTCAGTTTCCATCTCTGGACCATGAAGTAATTGAGGTGCCCGTTGAGGCCCCGGCCTGCTAAATTGAGGAGCGGGAGGAGGACACTGTGTGTGTGTAAGAGTGCGTGTGAGTGTGTGCGCGTACAGGATAGTCTGCAGAGTAAGGAGGAGAGTTGTCTAAAGGGGCTGTTCCAAGGAGGACGTGGGTGCTACCCAGACCATGATGGGGTGAGTTGGGGTCCTCTTGGTTCTCCAGGAATCCTAGAGCCTCTGAGAGGGGAAGTTTCAATACGGTTGTCCATAGAACCGGAGAAGAGGAAGGACTCCTTGGAGCCCCTTGGGGCTGTGATTGGAATTTAGGCCCAGAAGTCAGGAGGGTTAGAAGGAAGAGGAAGAACTTTTATGGCAGCCCTACTAGGTGTCAACCCTTGCTTAGGCATATGTTCTTATTTAACTTTTACAGTGACTCTTGAGAATTTACACATAAGGAAACTAAGTTTCAGAGGGGTTAAGTAACTTGCCCAAGGTCACACAGTAAAGGGCAGAGGTTACTTAACTAAATTGTTTCCTCTGAGAATCGCTGGGCAAGGGGGAAGTCACTGCGCACTCAAAAGATAGTGTTAGGAAAGTTTGCCTTGTTACAAATGGGGGCAGAGGTCTGGCTTCAGATATGTGATTTGACTTCTGGCATGGGGACAGTCTTGATCTCTGGAAGGTTAATTATAAGTCCAGCCCCTTTATTCAGTCTGTAAGTTGGAAAGGACTATTTGTAAGTCGTAAAAGTCCCTTTGAAGTGTGTGTCAGGACCTCAGAGAGCTCCATTTGAATCCTGGTGGGGTTGCCTGTAGAAGAAAGTTCAGCAGCTATTGGTGTATAGACTAGACTTTGGTTCAGAGTGGTGCCAGCCCATTCGCTTTTTCTCCTCCATCAGAGGGCCACATTTTCTTGGGATGGGAGAAATTTCCCATTTGTTCAGATTTCTTTGGATTTCTTGGGGTGAAAGGTTCAATAGCCCGCCTCTGATTAAGCTTAATATCCCTTTCCTTGTGCAACCTGTTACTTTACTTCTAATGAGTGAAGATTGTGAATTTGGGGTAGGTGGTAGTTGGGTACAATAACTTGCTGCCCTTAATTTTTCCAAACCTTACAGCTTTTGGTTAATCAGAATGGTAGGGACGGCTATGGGTATTGTTCTCATATGTCAATAGTGGAGAAGAAAATTGGAAGAGGAAGTTGCTGAGAAAGAGGGTGTTTCTTAGCACTGCTGTGGAGCCAGTATGTATTTCTTTGTTTGAAATTCTAAAACCAGAAAAGCAGCAACTACAGGACGAAGGAAGGAAAGAACTGTGAAACTCTTTTTCCTGTTCAAGTATCTTTAAGAGCTGTTCCTGTCTCTATCCATGTCCCAGGCTGTACTTTCGTAGAAAAAGTCCATTGTAATTTGTTCAGTTTTCTTCTAGAATGAAATAATTTTAAATCTTAAATCCTCTGAGAATAGTTGTTTAAAAATCAGAGCATTTTATTGAATAAGTTATTTACAATGGATTATTCTTTTTCTCAGCATATTACTAATTCGGTCTTATATATAAAAATATATATAATATATAATAAAAATATAAAATTAATATATAATATACATTATATAATATATAATAATATACATTATATAATATATTATACATAATATAATATATAATATACATAATATAATATAATATATAATATACATAATATAATATAATATATAATATACATCATATAATATATAATATACATCATATAATAAATAATATACATCATATAATATGATATAATACATCATATAATATAATATATATCATATAAAATATATACTATATATAAAATATATTAATATATATTATATAACATGTTATATTATATATTATATAACATAATATATAACATATAAATATATATGTTTATATTATATTTAAATATATTTATATTTGTATATATATCAAATATATATAAATAATATATTATTAATAAATATAAATAAATATATATTTAATATATATCAATAATATATTTATTAATAATATATATTAATAAATATATTAAATATATAAATAATATATTAATAAATATATATTAATAAATATATATTTAATATATTAAATATATTTATATTTGTATATATATTAAATATATATATTTATATAAAATATATATTATAGGCCGGGCATGGTGACTCACGCCTGTAATCCCAGCACTCTGGGAGGCCGAGGCGGGTGGATCACGAGGTCAGGAGATCGAGACCATCCTGGCTAACACGGTGAAACCCCGTCTCTACTAAAAATACAAAAAATTAGCCAGGCATGGTGGCGGGCGCCTGTAGTCCCAGCTACTAGGGAAGCTGAGGCAGGAGAATGGCGTGAACCCGGGAGGCGGAGTTTGCAGTGAACCGAGATCGCGCCACTGCACTCCAGCCTGGGCGACAGAGCGAGACTCCGTCTCAAAAAAAAGTATCTCTATATATGTTATATATAATATGATATATATATAATATAGAGATTATATATAAAATCTGTATATAGTATATAAATGTAGATTATATAAATATATTAAAATATAATATATTATAATATATTAATATGTAATATATAAAATATTAATATATATTAATATAACATATATTAATATATAAAATAATATATTATCAATATATATTAATATAACATATATTAATATATAAAATAATATATTATCTATATATTAATATAACATATATTAATATATAAAATAATATATTATCTATATATTAATATAACATATATTAATATATAAAATAACATATTATCTATATATTAATATAACATATATTAATATATAAAATAATATATTATCTATATATTAATATAACATATATTAATATATAAAATGATATATTATCAATATATAAATATATTAATATATATTAATATGATATATAAATATATTTATATATTAATATGATATATAAATATATTATTAATATAATATATAAATATATATTAATATGATATATAAATATATTGTAATATGATATAGCAATATATAAATAGGATATATTAATATATCGATATATTAATATATCGATATATTAATATAATATATCAATATATAAAGACATATTAATATAATGTATCAATATATTAATATATATTAATATAATATATCAATATATTATTTATATATTAATACAATATATTATATATTAATATAATATATCAACATATTTATATATCAATACAATATATTATATATTAATATAGTATATAATATATTATTACATTAATATAATATATAAATATATTATATTAATATAATATATTATTACATTAATATAATATATAACTATATATTATATTAATATAATATACATAATATTAATATAATATATATTATATTAATATAATATATAGTTATATATTATATTAATATATATTAATATATTATATATTATCGTATATTATATATTATAATATACGATAATATGTAATATGTAATATATAACCTATAATGTATAGGTTATATATGTAAAATATAATGTGTATTTTATATATATATACATATATATACACACACACACACACATATATATATATATATCTGTCACCCAGGCTGGAGCGCAGTGGCGTAATCTCGGCTTACTGCAACCTCTGCCTCCCAGGTTCGGGCAATTCTCCTGCCTCAGCCTCCCAAGTATCTGGGACTACAGGCATGCACTGCCGCACCTGGCTAATTTTTGTATTTTTAGTAGAGATGGGGTTTTGCCATGTTGGCCAGGCTGGTCTCAAACTCCTGACCTCGGTTGATCCACCTGCTGCGGCCTCTTGAAGTGCTGGGATTACAGGTGTGAGCCACCGCGCCCAGCTGAGTCTTTGGCTATATTTTAACTGTGATTTCAACCTAAGGAATTGATTTAGATATTAGAGGATGCAAATATCACCATCACTTGAAAAACACATAATAATGTGTTTGGCTTTTGACATGTTAAGTCTTTTTATGCTTTATTTTCTAGGATTGTGTGTACATGATAGTTGTGAAGACACTGAAGTTATTGCATGTGAAGCTCTATTAATACATTCATTCTCAATATATTATATTTTCTGTAAAATAATTAGTCTTAATTAGTATACCAGTCCACAGTACCTTTTTCAAAATCCTTGGCACCAAAAAAAAAGTTCTTGGGACCAAATGTATATCCGAATTTAAAAATTTTTGGATTTTGGGGTTTTAGAAAAGAAATATGGTACTATGTGTTATGTAATACCCCAGAGAGGTCAGGGCAGCACTTTTTAAATCAGATGCATTATTATTTCTGTAGTAAAATGTCTGGATGTTCATATTAACTGGGATAAATAAATACTGTACTATCATTAGCCTTATGTCATTTCTTGTCAGGTTTTGCCTCCAAATGAATAATGAAAAATTTATTTTTCACAGCCTTTGCATTTTGGAGATAAAGTGAAGGGACTGTAGATCTCTGTAGGTGAAACTTACGTGATAGGCCAGGCGCGGTGGCTCAAGCCTGTAATCCTAGCACTCTGGGAGGCTGAGGCGGGCGGATCATGAGGTCAGGAGTTCGAGACCAGCCTGACCAACATGGTGAAACCCTGTCTCTACTAAAAATACAAAAATTAGCCGGGTGTGGTGGTGCACGCCTGTAATCCCAGCTACTCAGGAGGCTGAAGCAGGAGAATCGCTTGAATCCAGGAGGCGGAGAGGTTGCAGTGAACTGAGATCACGCCACTGCACTCCAGCCTGGGAGACAGAGCAAGACTCCGTCTCAAACAAACAAACAAAATTACATGATAACAAGAGCAATTACAAGGAAAAATATTGTATAGCCCAGTTAATTTCAAAGTCATGGGTCCTAAAAACAATACTACATAGAAGACACCTTTTTTTGTTTCTGTCATACAGAAATCTTACTGTGATTAAAATGTGCCTGATAAGCATTTTTCCTTAAGTACCACAATTTATGCTTTAATATCTTCACTGGTCTCTGAAATGTTAGAATGACACCCTCCACCTTTTTTGTTTTTAATTTTAAAAATTTTATTTCTTTTCTTTTTTTCTTTTTTTAAACAGTAGAGATGGGCTCTCGAAATGTTGCCCAGGCTGGTCTCAAACTTCTGCCCTCAAGTGATCTTCCCACCTTGGCCTCCCAAAGTGTTGAGATTACGGGTGTGAGACTTCATGCCCTGACCCCACCTCTTCTTTAAATAGTGATTTGTAGGGTCTTTGCTCATCATTTTTTGTATAGCATGTAAGAGAATTGTACTTTTTGCATATAATTCAGAGAAAAACAAATCAAATGCAGATCTGTAGATTCATGTTTGCCAATTTTTTTTTTTTTTTTTTTGAGACCAAGTTTCGCTCTTGTTGCCCAGCCTGGAGTACAATGGCGCAATCTCGGCTCACTGCAACCTCTGCCTCCTGGGTTCAGACAGTTCTCCTGCCTCAGCCTCCTGAGTAGCTGGGATTACAGGCGTCTGCCACCACGCCCGACTAAGTTTTGTATTTTTAGTAGAGACGGGGTTTCTCCAAGTTGGCCAGGCTGGTCTTGAACTCTTGACCTCAGGTGATCCACCTTCCTCGGCCTCCCAAAGTGCTGGGATTACAGGCATTAGCCACTGCACCCAGCCATGTTTGCCAAATTTTAAAGCTGATTTTTTTCCTTTAGAGTATTCTTTTTTTTTTTTTTTTTTTTTTTTTTGAGACAGAGTCTTGCTCTGTCATTCAGGCTGGAGTGCAGTGGCGCAATCTCAGCTCACTGCAATCTCTGCCTCCCGAGTTCACACCATTCTCCTGCCTCAGCCTCCCTAGTAGCTGGGACTACAGGTGCCCGCCACCACACCCGGGTAATTTTTTGTTTCTGTGTTTTTAGTAGAGACGGGGTTTCACCTTGTTAGCCAGGATGGTCTCGATTTCCTGACCTCATGATCCAACTGCCTTGGCCTCCCAAGGTGCTGGGATTACAGGCATGAGCCACTGCACCCAACCTAGAGTATTCTTTAGAATGAGGTAAAAACTGTCGATGGGATTTGGGTCAAAATTTTGTTTATTTTTAATTTATGAAGCTTCCACAATTTGCACATCTTGGTGTAAGGAGTTTACTAAAATACATTTAATGTTGAGTATTTTTATTTTAAGTGTATGCTATATGAGAAACTTCTGTTTACCAGCCATATGAATTTGGGTGGTTTCTTTAAATGGCCAAGGGCCTCTACGAGCACATTTTCAAAACTCAGGCTACTCTTAGTTTTCTCGGACATCTCTACTGTAGAGTGAGGTGGACTGGTATTGTTGGAGGATGAAGAATTATTTTTTCTCTTTAGAAGGAAGCCCCATGACAGCATGGATTTGTGGAATTTTGTCCTTTAAGAAACCAAGTAGCTGCCTGCTTTGAGGGCCTGAATTCATCCACCTACTTGGGGTGGCTCCATAGTTCCTAAGAATGGTACCTTCACTGTTTTGGAGATACAAAGGGTGAGAAACTGTATCAAGAGTTGCAAGTGGAGTCAATGTGTGATTGGACTAGGGAATGGGAAAAATTATTATTATTATTTGAGACAGGGTCTCACTCTGTTGCCCTGGCTTGAGTGCAGTGGCAATATCACAGCTCACTCACTGCAGCCTCAACCTCCTAGGCTCAAGCAGTCCTCCTCTTGCCTTAGCCTCCCAAATAGCTGGGACTATATGTGAGCGCTACCACGCCCACCTGATTTGTTAAATTTTTTAGAGACGAGGTCTCACTATGTTGCCCAGGCTGGTCTTAAACTGAGCTCAAGCCATCCTGCTGCCTTGGCCCCTAAAAGTGCTGAGATTACAGGGATAAGCATAAGCCACCATGCCCAGACCCCTCACCCCCTTTTTGTTGTTTGAGATGGAGTCTCACTCTGCTGCCCATGCTGGAGTGCAGTGGCATGATCTCGGCTCACTGTAACCTCTGCCTTCTGGGTTCAAGGGATTCTACTGCCTCAGCCTCCCTAGTAGCAGCTGGGATTACAGGTGCGTGCCACCATGCCTCGCTAATTTTGTTTTTGTTTTTGTTTTTTTTTCCGAGACAGAGTTTTGCTCTTGCTGCCCAGGCTAGAACAATGGCATTATCTCGGCTCACTGCAACTTCTGCCTCCCAGGTTCAAGGCGAATCTTCTGCCTCAGCCTCCTGAGTAACTGGGATTACAGGCATGCGCCACCACGCCTGGCTAATTTTTGCATTTTTAGTAGAGATGGGGTTTCACCATGTTGGTCAGGCTGGTCTGGAACTCCTGACGTCAGGTGATCTACCCGCCTCAGCCTCCCAGATTGCTGGGTTACGGATGTGAGCCACCACGCCTGGCCTAATTTTGTATTTTTAGTAGAGACGGGGTTTCACCATGTTGGCCAGGCTGATCTCCAACTCTTGACCTCAAGTGATTTGCCCACCTCGGCCTTCCAAAGTACTGGGATTACAGGCGTGAGATACTAATAATGCTTTAATTATGGCCTCTGTATTCTGCTTCATTCTTGTGTGCTCCTCTTCCATTTTATGGTCAGACCAGGAATACTTAAGCAGCATCCCTGGTCTCTACTCACTGGATGGATGACTGGATGCCAATAGCACCCCCTCTGCTCCAGTAGTGATAACCAGAAATGTGTCCAGATATTGTTACTTTTATCCTGGGGGGATAGATTTCCCCCTGTTGAGAGCTACTGTATCAATAAGGGTAGGAGTGGTGGAGCAATAGAGGAAAGTGATTATAGATGTCCTCAGGTGCATGTTCTCCTTTTTCTCCTTCTTTCTGGTTATGCAGTTCCTGTCTCTGACTTTGGATAAGAAAATGAGAAAAATCAGGAGTTGACCATTTAAAAATAGCCCCATTATTTTTATTCTGTTCAAATTTTATTTTATTTGGTTTAAATATATTAGAGCAGGACAGATAGCTGAATTATTTATGCAGATCTATGTAAATTTAATTTCTACCACTGATTAAGATTAGATAGAGTAAAGAACTACTGGAATATTACTACCTACCTTGCATGAAAGACTGTTTCTCAGAAAAGCTCATAGCTGAAAAGTTTAACGCCTAAAGGATAACCAGCATTGCTTATATAAAGAACTTGCCAGAACTTGTCAGGATTCTTTGCTAATTTTTGAGCTTCATGGCTAAGATGTATCTCTTGATGTCCCTGCATAGACACTTCATAACTCCAAAAAACATGTTTAGAAAGGGCATGCTTTTCTAAGCTCAGTATTTTTTGTGACAGGCGGATTGGTCAAGGCAGTGGTCCTTGGTTCCTCTGGGCATTCATAAATTAATGACAAGGTAGTGGTAACATTTGAAGACTTCATTCTCTTTTGGCCAACTCTGTACAATATAACATTATAATCATTCATGTCTTAGTCATCATTAAGGTAAAGTTGAATGAGTGTTTTTTCCTGTTCTGTTTGAAGTTATGAATGGTACTTTACAGAATTCAAATGTATAGTTATGAATAGTATCTCAGAATAGTTACCATTTATGCAAATGAAACACACTTCTTAACTTAGAAACCAAACAGAATTGAATTAGAAAAGAGAAGAATAGAAACAAGAATTGTTGAATGCTTGCTAAAGAAATAATGTTCAGATATAGAAGTATCTCAGAAAAATTTGCTTTTCATCATGATTTCCACAGACTAATAAATAATTTGAAATTGATAGGAGAGGCTATTAAACTTTGCCTGTGATATTTCTTTTCAAGCTCTGTTTTTCTTTCTGGTAAAATACAGAGAAGTCTGAGATGTACTCTCAGCTATAAGATTAATTCCATTTGAACAAAATAGTTTCTTTTTTTTTCTTTTTTCTTTTTTTTGAGACGGAGTCTTGCTCTGTCGCCCAGGCTGGAGTGCAATGGCCCGATGATCTTGGCTCACTGCAGCGTCTGCGCATGCCCTCCCCGCCCACCCCGGGCTCAAGCGATTCTCCTGCCTCGGCCTCCTGAGCTGAGTAGCTGGGATTACAGGCGCCCACCCCCACGCCTGGCTAATTTTTGTATTTTTAGTAGAGACGGGGTTTTGTCATGTTGGCCAGGCTGGTCTCAAACTCCTGGCCTCAAGTGATCTGCCCACCTCTGCTTCCCAAAGTGCTGGGATTAACAGGCGTGAACCACCACGCCTGGCCCCAAGTTTCTTATTTTGAGAATACGGAAGGCTTTTTGAGAAAAAGCAGTGGTTTGATTCATTTCCAATTTGAGTGAACATGTGTATGTGTATACACACATGCGTTATTTTTTTCATACGGAGTCTCCCTCTGTCGCCCAGGCTGGAGTGCAGTGGTGTGATCTCGGCTCACTGCAACCTCCACCTCCCAGGTTCAAGTGATTCTCCTGCCTCAGCTCCCGAGTAGCTGGGACTACAGGCGCGTGCCACTACATCTGGCTAATTTTTTTTTTTTTTTTTTGTATTTTTAGTAGAAACGGGGTTTCACCGTGTTAGCCAGGATGGTCTCGATCTCCTGACCTCCACACATGCATTCTTTTTTTTTGTTTGTTTTTGTTTTTGTTTTTTGAGACGGACTCTTGCTCTGTCACCCAGGCTAGAGTGCAGTGGTGTGATCTCGGCTCACTGCAAGCTCTGCCTCCCAGGTTCACGCCGTTCTGCTGCCTCAGCCTCCTGAGTAGCTGGGACTACAGGGAGGAGCTGGGAGTAGCTGGGACTACAGGCGCCTGCCACCACCCCCGGCTAATTTTTTTGTATTTTTAGTAGAGACGGGGTTTCACCGTGTTAGCCAGGATGGTCTCGCTCTCCTCACCTCCGCCCGCCTCGGCCTCCCAAAGTGCTGGGATTACAGGTGTGAGCCACCGCACCTGGCCCAACACATGCATTCTTAAATATGTCGTGTGGCTTGTGTGAATTTTAAGCTTTGTAATTGACATAGTAAAGTAACAAGAGCAGTTCATTTACTCTCAAGTATTTCTATTTGAAACCTCTCCTTCCTTCATACCTGGATTATGCCTTTGTTCTAGCAAGTACTCAGTTTATTTCTATTTTATTCTATTTTATTTTATTTTATTTTGTTTTTATTTTTTTGAGATGGAGTCTCATTCTGTTTCCAGGCTGGAGTGCAGTGGTGCCATCTAATCTCACTGCAACCTCTGCCTCCCGGGTTCAAGCGATTCTCGTGCCTTAGCCTCTGGAGTAGCTGGGATTACAGGTGCCTGCCACCGTACTCGGCTAATTTTTGTATTTTTAGTAGAGACGGGGCTTCACCATGTTGGCCAGGCTGATCTTGAACTCCTTACCTCAAGTGATCTGCCCAGTTCGGCCTCCCAAAGTGCTGGGATTACAGACATGAGCCTCCACACCCGGCCATAAGTACTCAGTTTAAAAAGTTTGCTCTTAAGTCTTGAGAAATTTTGTTTAACTGTGTAGAAGAAGGTTTTGGGTCATGCCTATTGATACTCCTTTTCATTCACAATTGAGAACTATAAGTGAATTTCCCTTTGTAGAATATTGATAGTCTTTAAAGAATAGTATTCCTGAATACCAAAGGCATCTGTGGAATTATGAGAATTATAAGACTAACTTCTTCCCTATCTTTACTTTTAAAGTTCCTTCAGCATTCATTGGATGATAATTTGCAAAGCATAGTGCTCCACTTTGTTGTATACCATTACAGTCAGTCCCCAGCACTTGAGATACATTAGTAGCTACTTTTTTTTTTTTTTTTTTTTGAGACAGAGTCTTGCTCTGCCACCCAGGCTGGAATGTAGTGGCGCCATCTCGGCTCACTGCAGCTTCTGCCTCCCTGGTTCCAGCGATTCTCCTGCCCCAGCCTCCTGGGTAACTAGGATTATAGGCATGTGCCACCACACCCAGCTAATTCTTGTATTTTTAGTAGAGACGGGGTTTCACCATATTGGCCAGGCTGGTCTTGAACTCCTGACCTCAGGTGATCCACCCGCCTCGGCCTGCCAAAGTGCTGGGATTACAGGCGTGAGCCACCGTGCCAGGCCATTAGTAGCTGCATTTTATAGATAAAGTAAACTGGTTCTGAGAGATTAACTTCCTCAAAATTATTCAACTAAATAATGGAACATTTGAAATTGAAATGTCTTTTTTCAAATGAGGTTTTTATTTATTTTAAAATTATTTGGAATTTTTAAATAATAAAATAGAGATGAGGTGTGGGTATGTTGCTAAGGCTGGTCTCCAGCCCCTGGCTTCAAGTGATCCTCCCACCTTTGCCTCCCAAGGTGCCGCCAAGATTACAGGTGTAAGCCACCAAGCCTAGCCAAGATTTTTTTTTTTTTTTTTTTGAGATGAAGTCTCACTCTGTCGCCCACGCTGGAGTGCAGTGGCACAGTCTTGGCTCACTGCAACCTCTGCCTCCTGGGTTCAAGCAATTCTCCTACCTCAGCCTCCCAAGTAGCTGGGATTACAGGTGCCTGCCACTACGCCCGGCTAATTTTTTGTATTTTTAGTAGAGACGGGGTTTCACCATGTTGGCTAGGGTGGTCTTGAACTCCTGACCTTGTGATCCACTCGCCTCGGACTCCCAAAGCTCTGGGATTACAGGTGTGAGCCACCACGTCCGGCCCTAGCCAAGATTTTTAAAGGTAAAACTTATATACAGTGAGATGGAAGTATATAATTAGATGAGTTTTGACAAATGTAAACACCTATGTAGCCAACACTCACATCAAGAAATAGAACATTTTGGCTGGGCGCAGTGGCTCACGCCTGTAATCCCAGCACTTTGGGAGGTCGAGGCGGGTGGATCACCCGAGGTCGGGAATTGGAGACCAGCCTGACCAACATGGAGAAGCCCTGTCTCTACTAAAAATACAAAAAATTATCTGGGTGTGGTGACGGATGCCTGTAATCCCAGCTACTCTGGAGGCTGAGGCAGGAGACTCGCTTGAACCTGGGAGGCGGAGTTTACAGTGAGCCGAGATCACGCCATTGCACTCCAGCCTGGGCAACAAGAGCGAAACTCCATCTCAAAAAAAGGAAAAAGAAATAGAACATTTTTATAACCCTCCAAAGTTCCCTCCTTCCAGTTCCCCTTCCAGTCAATCTCCACCATTTTATAGGCAACCAATGTTCTGATTTCTATCCCCACATATTAAATTTACCTGTTCTTGAATCATACAGTATGCACACTTTTGTGTCTGACTTTTTCTGTTTCAGCATAGTTTTTCACATTTGTCCGTGTTAATGTGTATACGAACCCAAGTCCTTTGATGCATATCTAGAGTTCTTTCCAACAAACCACAGCTACTAATTTGCTTATTCTTACATCATATCCTTTTTTTTTTTTTTTTTGCTTTGCTATTTGCATGAAATTTATTTTCTACTTCTTTTCTTTCTTTCCTTTTTTATTTTTTTTAGAGGTAGAGTCTTCCCTCTGTCCCCCAGGCTAGAGTGCAGTGGCAGGATCTCGGCTCGCTGCAACCTCTGCCTCCCGGGTTCAAGCAGTTCTTCTGCCTCAGCCTTCCAAGTCTCTTTTTAGTAGAGACGGGGTTTCACCATGTTGGTCAGGTTGGTCTTGAACTCCTGGTTTCAAGTGATCCACCTGCCTCAGCCTCCCAAAGTGCTGGGATTACAGGCATGAGCCACCACACCCGGCCTGCCTCCCATTTCTAATATCCTAGATTTATTTATTTTTAAAATCTCTTTGAAGTTACAAAAGTAATACTTGTTCATTGCAACAGATTATTTTTTATTTTTTGAGATGAAGTCTTGCTCTGTCACCCCGGCTGGAGTGCAGTGGCATGATCTCTGCTCACTGCAACTTCTACCTCCCTGGTTCAAGTGATTCTCCTGCCTCAGCCTCTCGAGTAGCTGGGATTGTAGGCATGTGTCAACATGCCCAGCTAATTTTTGTATTTTTAGTAGAGATGGGATTTCGCCATGTTGGCCAGGCTGGTGTTGGACTCCTGGCCTCATGTGATCTGCCAGCCTCAGCCTCCCAAAGTGCTGGGATTACAGGTGTGAGCCACCGCGCCTGGCCTTAAAAAGACATTTAAAAAAAATCTGTACTCATATAGAAGCCCCTCTGGTCCCTTTGGTCTTTTGCGATATCTTTCTAGGCCTTCTCTATTTTACCTTTTTTGTGCTATGATGACTACAACTACACATTCTATTCTAGGTACAGGTACACTTTGGTTTGTACAAGGATAGGATAATATGTTCTGTGTTTCCAAAGCTTTCATAATGACAGCCAGTATTTTGTTGCCTTTTTGTAGCTGTATTCAGGGTACAGTCTAGGGACTTTGAAACCCCTTTCCTATGTTAAAACAGGTAGCTTTAGAGCCCATCATTTGATAATTATAGTTTGAACTATTTTTCTGTCACTGAATTACCTTATTTTTGTCTACATGGAAGCTGTTTTTCACATTCCTGAACACATAGAGCCTTGCACCATTGTACTTCTATGTGTTGCTGTAGAGTCATCTGCAAACTGGGAAGATTTCACTATTGTTTTTTCTAGATAATTTCTAAAAATGTTAATTGTGGTAGATTTCAGCCTTGATCCCTTGGGGACCCTTTGTTTATACATCTTTAGAGAAGGGACTGTGTCACAACTCTCTTATTTCTGTTTTTAAATGAATTCTCTGGGGGTAAAATAGTCTACTTATTTGCTGTTTTCAGAAGCCTCTGGAAGAGGTTTTTTTTTTTTTAATTTTATCCACTTAATTCTCATTATACTATGTGATGTAGTTTGAATATGTATCCTCTCTAAATCTCATGTTGAAATGTAATCCCCAGTGTTGGAGATGGGGCCTGGTAGGAGGTGTTTGGGTCATGGGGGCAGGTCCCTCATGAATGGCTCGGGCCATCCCCTTGGTGATAAGTGAGCTCTCGCTCTGAGTTCACATGTGAAGTGCCTGCTTGCGCTTTTCCTTCCGCCATGAGTAAAAGCTTCCTGAAGCCTCCCCAGGAGCACATACTGGCACTGTTTCCTGTACAGCCTGCAGAACTGTGAGCCAGTGAAACCTCTTTGCCTATAAATTACCCAGTCTCAGATATTTCTTAATAGCAATGCAAGAATGGCCTAAGACACCATGTATCTTCTCATCAGATGTGTATATGTGTTACCTAAGGCCTCATAAACAGTAGGTTTTCTGTAAGCCTTTAGTATATTAAACATTCAACAATAGGATAATGCCTAGTATTGGGTTATTAGTTTAACATTCAACAGATTTATCAAGTGCCTACTGTGTGTCACATACTACTAAGGATACAACTCAGTGATCTTGAGAAGAAACAAGGTCCATGCTGTCATGCAGTTTGGGAAACCTTGGATAGACAGTAAAGACATAAATAAGGCTAGGTGTAGTGGCTCACACCAACTTGGGGAGGCGTGAGGCCAAGTATTTTGGGAGGCCGACGTAGGCCAGATCACTTGAGCCCAGGAGTTTGAGACCAGCGTGGGTAACATGGTGAAACCCCATCTCTACAAAAAATACAAAAATTAGCTGGGTGTGGTGGTGTGCACCTGTAGTACCAGCTGCTCAGGAGGCTGAAGTGGGAGGATGACTTGAGCCCAGGAGGCAGAGAGGTTGCAGTGAGCCAAGATTATGCCACTGCACTCCAGCCTGGGCAACAGAGGCAGATACTGTCTCAAAAAACAAAACAAAATAAAACAAAAAACAAAAAGACATAAAATGTTAACGATTGTGAGGTATGTTAGAAAATAAAATAGGGTGCTATAATAGAGAGTAATAGAGGAACTTAGATAAGGATGGTCAGGAAAGGCTTCTCTGAGAAGGTGATATACTGAAAGTGAAGAATGAAAATGAACCATCCAAATAGAGAAACAAGGGAAGAGAGTTCCAGGGAGAAGGAACTGTTGACGGCAGAGGCCCTGAATCAGGAAAATCCTTAGTGTATTCTGAGAGTGATGGAAGCCTACCATGGCTATATATTAGTGAATGGTGGTAACAAAATATGTGATTGGAGAGATGGGTAGGAACCAGATATTTCAAAGCTTTTTAGGACTGTTAAGGAGTTCTGTTTATTTATTTTTTGAGACAAGGTCTTGCTCTGTTTCCCAGGCTAGTGGCACAGTCATGGCTCGCTGCAGCTTTGAACTCCTGGGACTCAAGTGATCCTCCTGCCTCAGCCTCCTGCGTAGCTGGGACTACAGTTATATAACACCACACCTGCCTAATTTTTAAATTTTATGTGTAGAGATTGGGTCTCTCTATGTTGCCCAGGCTGGTCTCGAACCCCTGGCCTCAAGCAGTCCTCCTGCCTCAGCCTCCCATAGTGATAGGCTTTCAGATGTGAGCCACCACATCTGGCCAGGAGTTTTGCGTGTATTTTGTTTTGTTTTGTTTTATTTTTGAGACAAGATCCCACTCTGTCACCTAGGCTGGAGTGCAGTGGTGCGATCATGGCTCACTGCAGCCTTAACCTCTGTGGCTCAAGTGATCCTCCCACCTCAACCTCTTGGGTACTTGGGACTACAGATGCAGGCCACCATGCCAGGCTAATTGTTTTATTTTTTATTTTTTATTTTTATTTTTATTTTTGAGGCAGAGTCTCACTCTGTTGCCCAAGCTGGAGGGCAGTGGCATGATCTCAGCTCACTGCAACCTCTGCCTCCTGGGTTTAGGCGCGATTCTCCTGCCTCAGCCTCCTGAGTAGCTGGGACTATAGGCACGTACCACCATGCCCAGCTAATTTTTGTATTTTTTGTAGAGACGGGGTTTCATCATGTTGGCCAGGATGGTCTGGATCTTGTGACCTTGTGATCCGCCCGCCTCAGCCTCCCAAAGTGCTGGGATTACAGGCGTGAGCCACCGTGCCCAGCCTAATTGTTTTATTTTTTATGGAGATGGAGTCTCACTATGTTGCCTAGGCTATTGAACTCCTGGGCTCAAGTGATCTTCAGCTTCAGCCTCCCAGAGTGCTGAGATTACAGGCGTATGAGCCACTTTGCCTGGGTGTGTTTTATTTTTAAGTAAAATGGGAAGTCTGGAAGAAGTGTTTTGTTTTTAAATTGAGGTGCTTGAAGATTAAAAAAAAACAACTTTTTAATGAAAAATATCAAGCATACATATAAGTAAAGAGAATGATGTAATGAACTCCTGTGCATCTATCTCCTAGCCTCAACAAGTATCAACTCATGGCCATTACAACAGGTCTTTGAATAACATTATTTTGTTCAACTTCATTGCGTTATAGTGTTGATGAGAAAAAAAATGTATTCCTGGCCGGGGCTACTGTCTGTGTAGTTTGCACATTCTCCCCACATCTGTGTGGGCTTTCTCCAGTACTTTGGTTTCCCTCCAGGTACTCTGGTTTCCTCCTGCATCACAGAATTGTGCATGTTTGATGAATTGGTGTCTCTAAATGGTCCCAGTCTGAGTGAGTGTGGGTGCGTGTGTGATTGATGGGATGGCATCCTGCCTGGAGTTGGTTCCCACCTTGCTCCCTGGGCTGCTGGGACAGGCTCCAGCCACCCATGACCCTGAACTGGAATAATTAGGTAAATACTTATCTTTCTTGTTTTTGTTAATCTTTCTTAAATGTTTGTATAGCTCACATTTGTTTCAGTGTTTAATATTAGAAGTGTTTTGGTCTTTCTTTAGAAGTTTGGTGATGTTTTTGTGACCAGAAATATGCTATAGGAACTTAACTCTTGTTTACGTTAGACTGTGGTAAAATTGGTTTTGTTATACATTGTTTTGCTTAAAATGGTGATATCCAAGAATCTATTGATGAGTTAAGTGAAGACTTACTGTGTTGTTTCTTCCAATACCCCTCTTTCCTCCACTATTACAATTTTTTCAATGATTAACAATGTAACTTGTTTTTTTTTTTTTTGGCCATGGAGTCTGGAGTCTTGCTGTGTCGCCCAGACTGGAGTGCAGTGGCGCAGTTTTGGCTCACTGCAACCTCAGCCTCCCGAGTAGCTGGGACTACAGGCACCTGCCACCACGCCCAGCTAATTTTTTGTATTTTTAGTAGAGAAGGGGTTTCACCATGTTAGCCAGGATGGTCTTCATCTCCTGACCTCATGATCCGCCCGCCTCGGCCTCCGAAAGTGCTGGAATTACAGGCATGAGCCACCGCTCTTGGCCATTTATTGGCTATTTGTATGTCTATTTAAATCTGTTGCTTCTTTTAAAATTGGATTATTTGTCCTTTTATTGTATTTTAATAGTTCTTTATTCTGGATACAGGTTGTTTATCAGATACATTATTTACAAAGATTTTCTCCCATTCTGTGGGTTGTCTTTTCACTTTTTATGATCATGCCCTATAAAGCACAATTTTTTTTTGTTTGTTTCCTTTTTTTTTTTTTTTTTTTGAGACAAGGTCTTGCTGTGTCTCCCAGGCTGGAATGCAGTAGTGCCATCATGGCTCACTGCAGCCTTGAATTTCTGGGCTCAAGGGATCCTCCCACCTCAGCCTCCTAAGTAGCTAGGGCTACAGGCTCACATCCTCATGCCATGCTAATTTTCTTCCCCCCCCTTTTTTTTTTGTAAAGATGGGGTCTTGCTTTGTTGCCCAGATTGGTCTTGAACTCCTGGCCTCAAGCGATCCTTGCCTCGGCCTCCCAAGGTGCTGGGGTTACGAGCCACCCTGCCTGGCCTGATTTCCTTTTTTTTTTTTTTTTTTGGAGACAGGGTTTCACTGTGTCACCCAGGCTGGAGTGCAGTCGTGGAATCTCAGCTCACTGCAACCTCTGCCTCCTGGGCTCAAGCAATCTTCCCACCTCAGCCTTCCACGTGGCTGGAACTACAGGTGCTAGCCACCATGCCTGGCTAATTTTTGCATTTTTTGTAGAGATGGGATTTCACCATGTTGCCCAGGCTGGTCCTGAACTCCTGAGCTCAAGTGATCCATCTGCCTCAGCCTCCCAAAGTGCTAGGATCACAGGCTTGCATCACTGCACCCAGCTTTGATTTCCATTTTTTTTTTTTTTTGAGATGGAGTCTTGCTCTGGCACACAGGCTAGAGTGCAGTGGCGTGGTCTCAGCTCACCACCACATCAGTCTCCTGGGTTGAAGCAGTTCTCCTGCCTCAGCCTCTCGAGTAGATGGGATTACAGGCACCCACCACCACGCCGGCTAATTTTTGTATTTTTAGTAGAGACAGGGTTTCACCATGTTGGGCAGGGTGGTCTCCATCTCCTGACTTCGGGATCTGCCCGCCTCTGCCTCTGAAAGTGCTGGGATTGCAGGTGTGAGCCACCGTGCCCGGCCCTGATTTCCATTTTTGAAAGATTAATCCAGTTGCTACAAAGAGAGTGGATGATTTGGGGGCAGGACTTGATTGAGGTGGGTTGAACAGGCTACTGCAGAAATCTAGGGAGTGATGAAAGTTTGAACTACTAGGTAGGTCGCTAAAGAGATGGAGAGAAATGGATGTGTTTAGTATATATTTTGGAGGTAGAGCCGATAAGACTTGTTGATGGGTTGGATTTGTGGGTCAAGGAAGAAGATAAGGATTGAACAGGCCTTCCTTCTGGACATTCTACTCTTAGCTTTTATGACACAGCATTGTTCTGGTTCTCTTTCTGCCTTCCTGATCCTCCTTTGTCAGTGTCTAAGTTATCTCAGGCCTTGCTTCTCTTTTTTTGTGTTTGTATTGAGAGGTCATCTACGTGTGTGTGTGTGTGTGTGTGTGTGTGTGTGTGTGTGTGTGTGTGTGTGTGTCTGTGTGTGTGTGTGTGTCTGTGTGTGTGTGTCTGTGTGTGTGTGTGTGTGTGTGTGTGTGTGTGTTGAGACGGGTTCTTGCTCTGTTGGCCGGGCTGCTCTTTTTGTTTTCGTATTGAGAGGTCATCTACTCGTGTGTGTGTGTGTGTGTGTGTGTGTGTGTGTGTGTGTGTGTTTTGAGACGAGTTCTTGCTCTGTTGGCCGGGCTGCAGTACAGTGGTGCCATCTCGGCTCTCTGCAGCCTCAGCTTCCTGGGCTGAAGTGAGCCTCCCACCTCAGCCTCTCAAGTAGCTGGGACCACAGATGTACGCCACCATGCCCAGCTAATTTTATTTTTTGTAGAGCCAAGGGTCTCGAACTCGTGGATTCAAGTGATTCTTCCGTCACGGCTTCTCAAAGTGCTGGGATCACAGGTTTGAGGCTCTGTGCGCAGCCTACTCTTCTGTCTTCTATTACAACCTTCATGCAGTAACTGCCACATCTATATTTTTGCCTCTGAGCTCCAGTACCAGAATTTCTATTGGACCACTTCATTGATATCCTACTTGCACCTCCAGCTTTTCGTGAACTGTCTGCTTTTGAGAACCTGTGGTCAGATTGTACAGGTTGTCTCCTCCTTGCTTGGGAGGCATGTTTACTGGTTTTAAGGATGGGTTTTATACCTTTTATGTAGGTTTTAATGATGAGTCCTTTGCTTTAGAGAAGTGCATTCCCAAGAAAATGCATAGCACTCCTGGGCAGCATTTTGTTCTTCAGAACCTTGTGAGGAACACAGGTTCAATGAGAAGGTTCAGCTTATCTCCTGCCCACCCCACTCCCCAGCCCCCCAAATCCCCTGACTTACTGCTCTTCATTTTGACTCACGTATTTCTATTTACTTATTCAGTCAGTCAGTCATTTATTGAACACTGTTCAGGGCTGGTATAGGTCTGCCAACATGCTAAACATTGGCCCCACCATTCTCCCAGTTCATCCAGTTGTAAAATTTTAGTTACTGGTGACTTCTCAACTCCTGCTTGTTTTCATGCCCTGATACTCTCAGATCCCTCCCTGTCTTTTCCTCCCACTACTGCATTTTAGGTCCTGTGTTACCTTTTGCCTTGATTATTCATCCTTACTTTCATCCCCCTCCCCAGTTCTATTCTTTTCTACTAAACTTAGGTGAGGTGTATAGTTTCTTCCTAAATATTCTATCATCTAGAACTCCAAATGTGTGACTCCCAATGCTTATTGACTAAAGTACAAACTCAGCCTGATATTTAAGATTCTGTGGTCTAGCCCCTACTTGTCTTTCCAGCTCTGTTTTCCACTATGGGTGCAATAATGCGCTCATCTTCATTTCCCAAAAATGTTTCATTATATTCTGCCCCTGTGCTTCTGCTGACACTGTCTGTACACTTCAGATATAATACTCCCTGTCACTACATGTCCAAATCCTGCCTATTTTTCATGCCCAGTTATATGACACTCTTCTATGATGGCTTCTGGTATACTTTAAAAGTACCTTGCTTATGATACTTAAACTGTAACTTCACCTTTTTTTTTTTTTTTTTTTTTTTTTTTGGACACAGAATCTCATTCTGTCGCCCAGGCTGGAGTGCGGTGGTGCGATCTGTGCTCACTGCAACCTTTCTGCCTCTTGGGATCAAGCGATTCCCCTGCCTCAGCCTCCCAAGTAGCTGGGACTACAGGTGCACACCACCACACCTGGCTAATTTTTGTATTTTTAGTAGAGACGAGGTTTCACCATGTTGGCCAGGCTGGTCTCTAATTCCTGACCTCAGGGGATCTGCCAGCCTTGGCCTCCCGAAGTGCTGGGATTACAGACATGAGCCACTGCACCTGGTCAACTTCATCACTTTTTACCTTGTTTTATGTTTAGGTACTTTTCTGATTTCTCCTATATGACTAAAGTCCTGAAACAAACTGGTTCTTGTATTTCTGTGCATCTTCTACAGTGTTAGCACCTTTGTGCTTAATAGTTACTCAATAAATATTTGCTGAATGTGATAATGTTGTAGTGTGTCCTGGAGGTGGTACACTAGATTGAATGATCTCTTGAAGTATTAGCCAACTCTGTGACTTATTTTCACATATTTTTGTTGATTCAAAAGCTACAAGAAATTTTTATAGATAAACTTGTCTGCTCATCTCATTCTTTAGAAAAGTATAGAAAATTTCAAACATATGCAGATGTGGAGAGGGTGATATAGTGAGCCCTTACATGCCCAACACTCAGCTTCAACAATTATTAGCTCATGGTCAGTCTTGTTTCATCCATACCCCTATTCATTCCCTCATCCCCCTTGGATCATTTTGAAACAAGTCCCAGACATCATATCATTTAAATGCTAATTTCTGTATATAGCTGTGAAAAATAAAGATACTCTTTTTAAAAAACATAACTACACTGTATCCTGTTAATGTTCAAATTTCCACAATTAATTTCTCTTTCTGCTCTCCCTTCATCCCTGCCACCCCTTCTCTCTGAACATTTGGTTTATTTGAATCAGGTTTCAGACAAGGTTGATACATTGATTTGCTTTACATAACTTCTATGTCTCCTTTTTTTTTTTTTTTTTGAGACAGAGTCCCACTCTGTTGCCAGGCTGGAGTGCAGTGGCGTGATCTTAGCTCATTGCAACCTCCGCCTCCACCACGACGCCCAGCTAATTCTTGTATTCTTAGTAGAGATGGGGTTTCACCATGTTGGCCAGGCTGGTCTTGAACTCCTGACCTCAGGTGATCTACCCTCCTCGGCCTCCCAAAGTGCTGGGATTACAGGATTACAGGCGTGAGCCACCGTGCCCGGCCTCTTTTACGTCTTTTTTAATCTACAGGTTCTCTCAGTTCTTTTTTTTTTTTTTCCCCGGAGACGGAGTTTTGCTCTTGTCGCCCAGGCTGGAGTGCAATAGTGCAATCTCGGCTCATTGTAATCTCTTGTCTCCCAGGTTCAAATGATTCTCCTGCCTCAGCCTCCTGAGTAGCTGGGATTACAGGCGTTAGCCACCATGACCGGCTAATTTTTGTGTTTTTAGTAGAGACGGGATTTCACCATGTTGGTCAGGCTGGTCTCTAACTCCTGACCTCAGGTGATCTGCCTGCCTCGGCCTCCCAAAGTGCTGAGATTACAGGCATGAGCCACCGCGCCTGGTCAGTTCTTTTTTTCTCTGGTGTTTTTTTTTTTTTGTTATTGCTGCTGCTGTTAAAGAAACAAAGTTGTGTAATTTTCCCGTTCTGGACTTTGCTAATTGAATTTCTGTAATTCATTTATGTTCCTCTATCCCTTTTATTCCCTATAAACTGGTTGTTAGATCTAGAGAGTGTTGTCTAATAGAAATATTCAAGCTTCAAATTAAATTTAAAATTTCAGCCTGGTCAGCATGGTAAAACCCCATCTATACTAAAACAGAAAAATTAGCCGCTTGTGGTGGCATGTGCCTGTAATCCCATCTACTTGGGTGGCTGAGACACGAGAATTGCTTTAACCCAGGAGATGGAGGTTGAAGTGAGCTGAGATTGTGCCACTACACTCCAGACTGGGCGACAGAGTGAGACCCAGTCTCAAAAAAAAAAATTATTTGGCACATTAAAAAGATAAGAAGAAACAGGAAATTGCTCTGTCACCCAGGCTGGAGTGCAGTGGCATGATGTCGACGTACTGCAACCTCCGCCTCCTGGGTTCAAGCAATTCTCCTGCCTCAGCCTCCCCAGTAGCTGGGACTACAGTCGCGTGCCACCACAGCTGGCTAGTTTTTTATATTTTTAGTAGAGACGGGATCTCACCGTGTCAGCCAGGCTGGTCTCCATCTCCTGACGTCATGATCTGCCCACCTCGGCCTCCTAAAGTGCTGGGATTACACGTGTGAGCCACCGCGCCCCACGGAAATTCATTTTAATAATATACTTTATTTTGGCCAGGTGTGGTGGCTCACGCCTGTAATCCCAGCACTTTGGGAGGTCGAGGCGGGCGGATCACGAGGTCAGGAGATCAAAACCATCCTGGCTAACACGGTGAAACGCCGTCTCTACTAAAAAATCCAAAAAATTAGCCGGGCATGGTGGCAGGTGCCTGTAGTCCCAGCTACTTGGGAGGCTGAGGCAGGGGAATGGCATGAACCTGGGAGGCGGAGCTTGCAGTGAGCTGAGATGGTGCCACTGCATTCCAGCCTGGACACCATGTCAAAACAAAAAAACAACAAACAAACAAAAAACTTTACCCAATAGTTGCAAACTATTATTTTTTTTCCTTAGTTGTGTGTGTGTGTGTGTGTGTGTATGTGTGTTTTTTTTTTTTTTTTTTTTGAAACAGGGTCTCCCTCTGACGCCCAGGCTGTAGTGCAGTGGCATTATCTCGGCTCTCTGCAACCTCCACTTCTGAGGCTCAAGTGACCCTCCCACCTCAGCTTCCCAAGTAGCTGGGACTATAGGCGTGCACCACCAACCCAGCTAATTTTTATATTTTTTATAGAGATGGGATTTCTCCATGTTGCCCAGGCTGATCTCAAACTCCTGGGCTCAAACGATCTGCCTGCCCCGGTCTCCCAAAGTGCTGGGATTACCAGTGTGAGCCACCGCCCCCCAGCCTGAAAACTCTTATTATTTTAACATTAATATAATGACATATAATCAATAAAAAATTATTGTGATTTGTTTTTTTTCTTGAGATAAGCTCTCACTCTGTTTTTCAGGCTGGAGTACAGTGGCATGATTTCAGCTCACTGCAGCCTCAACCACCTGGGCTCCCACCTCAGCCTCCCAAGTAGCTAGGACTACAGGCATGCACCACCACACCCAGCTAACTTTTAAATTATTTGTAGAGACGGGCTTCATTATGTTGCCCAGGCTTGTCTTGAACTCCTGGCCTCAAGCCATCTTCCCACCTCAGCTTCCCAAAGGCTGGAATTTCAAGTATGCACCACTGCGCCCAGCAGCATCCTGTTTTAATATTAAATCTTTGAAAGTTTGTGCTTTGCACTTACGGCACATATCGGTTTGGAGTGGCCCTGTTTTTAGTGCTCCATAGCTGCATGTATGCAGTGGCTCCTGTTGTGCAGTGCTCCTCTAGAGGCTTGACCTGAATCCAGTTGCTTTTTTGGCAATAATACTTCATAAGTGGTGGTGTATTATTCTGTGAGGAGGCTCATAATGTCCAGATGTCTCTTTTTCTGTTGTACGTGGTCATGGATGATGATTACCTAGATCCATGACTTCATTAAATGTGTGGAAAATGATTAGATTTTAATTCTATCATTCTTTTTGTTGTTGTTTATCGTCTGGAATACTTCGAAAAAGAAAAAGTTTACCGTATCAACTCTTTGGTTACCCTGGGGTTTGATATGTACAAGGAAGGCAAGATAAATACTTAATTCATTCCTTTTATTCTTTTATTTACTAGTTTTCAAAATAATGAGTTGGTTTTCAGATATACTCCAGAGAAGACCAGTGACTTTTTAGGGTTTTTTAGGGCATGATCAGGAACTTTTAGGTGTTAACATATTTGATGTGTTTTAATCCATTGCAGTTATTCTTATTGATGTTAAATTTGTTTCATATTGGACCAGTAGAAGTTCTTCAAGCTAGCTCCTGATTCCTTTTGACATAACTTCAGCAGTCTTTGATAGTGTTCCTTGCTTTCTAGCATGATAAGGTGTTCCCAACTCATCTTGTACATTTTCTGCCCTTTCCCCTAAGAGCTCTGGATCCTTTTATTGGGATATTGTGTTTAGAGACCACATTATTAGCTCCCTCATTTTGTAAAAGAGGCAACTGAAGGCAAGAGAAGTCGAGTGATTTAACTAAGGTAGCACAGATTTAGTACCATAATCTGCCCTAGAACCCTAGCCTTCCTTAGCCATTGCCATTTTGTCTTGCTTCCTCTGCCTAGTCTCTAGGACAGGTGGTTTGACTACGTTTTAGCTTATACTGTGGGGTCATCAGGGGAAGACAGGTTTTGTGGGTCATCATGGAGGTAGTATTAAACCTCATTAATTTGGCCTAATTGGGGGAAAACCTAGTGAGAGTGTTGTAGGTTGTTTTTCTTTAGGTGCAGCTGTTACTTTGAGTTCATACAGTAATTGAAACTAGGCTAATAGTGTTACCAGGTTATTTTGTTAGATAGAGATCCTTGTACCTGGTTTAATGAATAGCTGAGAATGATGTGCAAATTAACTTTAATTGTATGTAAATTAGACTTGAAATGCTTAAAAACAGCTCATTAAACATTTCTCCCTGCAATCTTATTTACACAGTTTTCTTAGTCTTTATTAGAGTGCAGAGGTAAACTTCAGCTCAGTTCTGAATTTATCTCAACTTTCATGTGTGGAGTCTATATTAATAAAGTGTAGCTGTAACGTTCAGAGAATTTTAGAAAGATATTTGAGAAGTAAAGAAGAACAGCATCTGAAAGTCAGACATCTGGCAGTCTCAGCCAGTCAGAATGTGTTTCCTTGCATCTTTAAAAGTAAGCTGTTTTTCTCCTGCTGCTTTTGGAAATAAAAAATAAAAGTAAAGGCTGTAATCCCAGCACTTTGGGAGGCCAAGGCGGGTGGATCACGTAGTCAGGAGTTCAAGACCAACTTGGCCAACATGGTGAAACCCCGTCTCTACTAAAAATACAGTAATTAGCCGGGCGTGGTGGCATGCGCCTGTAATCCCAGCTACTCGGGAAGCTGAGGCAGGAGAATTGCTTGAACCCAGGAGGCACAGGTTGCAGTAAGCCAAGATCGTGCCACTGCACTCCAGTCTGGGTGACAGAGCAAGACTCTGTCTCAAAATGAATAAACAAATAAATAAATATAAAAGCAAGCTGAAAGTGCTTCTAAGTGGTAAAGATTGTTCATTTTACTTCAAAAGTAGCATCAGCTCAGGGCCTCACTCAGATAATTGTGTATATTGACACACAGAGGACCCAGGTGTATGAGGGCTGACTGTGTGGCCTGTTGACTCTGTGGCCCAAAGTGTCATTTGACCTCTTTGAGCCTTAATTTATTTGTCTATAATTAGGTAGTTAAAATTGGGAGTAGTAATATATGTTTTTTTTTACCTCACAGACTAATTGCAAGATTCATATCAGCTAATTAATCAAATGATATAATATTTATTGAATTAATGAAAGATATGAAAGTACTTTTTTTTTTTTTTTTGAGACAGTTTTCCTCTGTTGCCCAGGCTAGAGTGCTGGGCCCGAGTTAGCTGGGGTCTCTAACTCCTGATCTCAGGCGATCCACCCGCCTCGGCCTCCCAAAGTGCTTGGATTACATGCCTGAGTCACCATGCCCGGCTGAAAGTACTGTTTAAACTAGAAGCTTTGTATGACCAAAAGTATTATTGGAATAATATAGATGAGGCTGGGAGGCTGAGGCGGGCGGATCACCTGAGGTCAGGAGTTCCAGACCAGCCTGATCAACATGGAGAAACCCTGTCTCTACTAAGAATACATAATTAGCCGGGCGTGATGGTGCATGCCTTTAATCCCAGCTAACTCGGGAGGCTGAGGTTGCGGTGAGCTGAGATCCTGCCATTGCACTCCAGCCTGGGCAACAAAAGTGAAACTCTGTCTCAAAAAAAAAAAAAAAAAGAATAATATAAAGGAGGCATGTTAATATATACTAATGATCAGAAGCAGGACAGCAGACGGAGATTCAAGTTGTCTGTCCAGAACTTTGCAGACTATTTTACTATATAGGCATATATAAACCTCACACCTCAGGTGCCTCTGACAGTATCATAGTTTTTTTTTTTTTTGAGACGGAGTCTCACTCTGTCACCCAGGCTGGAGTGCCGTGGCAGTATCTCGGCTCACTGCGAGCTCCGCCTCCCGGGTTCACACCATTCTCCTGCCTCAGCCTTCCGAGTAGCTTGGGACTACAGGCGCCCGCCACCACTCCTGGCTAATTTTTTGTATTTTTTCTAGAGACGGGGTTTCACTGTGTTAGCCAGGATGATCTCGATCTCCTGACCTCATGATCCGCCCACCTCAGTCTCCCAAAGTGCTGGGATTACAGGTGTCACCACATCCGGCCAGTATCACAGTTTTATAGCAGTACCACTGCAGATGTGAAGACCCCGAGTTTCTAAGAAAAAGTTAAAATATCTATAATATATTCTGTTCAGAAAATAATTGATATGCACAATATATTTTACAGATTTTCATTAAAATACCTTCAAAAAGCATAGTCTCTAAATAATTATTTCCCATTATCTGACAGTTTTACCTTATATGAAGTCTGCCATTCTCTAAAAGCAGCTAACAGCCAGGCATAGTGGCCCATGCCTGTAATCTCAGCACTTTGGGAGGCCCAGGCAGGTGGATCACTTGAGGTCAGGAGTTCAAGACCAGCCTGGCCAACATGGTGAAACCCTGTTGCTACTAAAAATACTAAAATTAGCCGGGCATGGTGGTGCGCACCTGTAATCCCAGCTACTTGGGAGGCTGAGGCACAAGAAATGCTTGAACCCAGGAGGCGGAGGTTGCCGTGAGTCTAGATCACAGCACTGCGACAGAGCGAGACTCCGTCTAAAAAAAAATTTTAAAAAAATAATAAAAATAAAAGCAGCTAACACCTGCACTAAATATCAGCAACTGTTCTACATTCTTTATTATATTTACTCTTTCATTTTTCTCAATAATCTTATGAAGTAGGTGCTATTATTAATCTCCATTTTACAGATGGGGAAAGTGATATACAGAGAGGTTAAGAAATCTACCCAAGATTCTTTATTGGGATTCTTGGGTTGAGGGAAAAATTTTCTATAAAGAGCATTAGTAGGGGAGGGTATGGTGGCTCATGCCTGTCATACCAGCCCTTTGGAAGGCCAAGATGGGAGGATCGCTTGAGCCCAGGAATTTGAGACCAGCCTGGGCAACATAGAGAGACCCCATCTCTCTCTCTCTTTTTTTGTTTTTCTTCAAGAGCATTAGTGAGACAATGGGTAAAAGTTAGATATGGACTTTACGTTAGATAATAATAGTGTGTTATTGTTAAATTTCCTAATGTGATAATTGAACTGTAGTTTGTTTTTAGAAAATAACCCATTGAAGTATTTGGAGAAAGGACACGATGTCTACAACCTATTATCAAATGGTTAAAAAATTAATAATAGGGCCGGGCACAGTGGCTTACACCTATAATTCCAGCACTTTGGGAGGCCAAGGTGGGCAGATCACGAGGTCAGGAGTTTGAGACCAGCCTGGCCAGCATGGAGAACCCCATCTCTATTAAAAATACAAAAAATTGGCCGGGAATGGTGGCATGTGCCTTTAGTCCCAGCTACTTGGGAGGCTGAGGCAGGAGAATTGCTTCAACCTGGCAGGCTGATCCGAGATCGCACCACTGCACTCCAGCCTGGGTGACAGAGCAAGACTCCGTCTAAAAAAAAAAAAAAAAAAGTAATAAAATAGTGAGTGGCCGGGTGTGGTAGCTCACACCTGTAATCTCCACACTTTGGGAGGCCAAGGTGGGAGGATCACTTGATCCCAAGAGTTTGAGACTGCCTGGGCAACATGGTGAAACCCTGTCTCTACCAAAAATACAAAAAATAACCAGGCCTATTGGTGTGTACCTGTAGTCCCAGCTACTTGAAAGGCTGAGGTGGGCCGGGCGCGGTGGCTCACGCCTGTAATCCCAGCACTCTGGGAGGCCGAGGCGGGTGGATTACGAGGGTCAGGAGATCGAGACCATCCTGGCTAACACGGTGAAACCCCGTCTCTACGAAAAATAAGAAATTAAAAAAAAAAAAATTAGCCGGGCATGGTGGCGGGTGCCCGTAGTCCCAGCTGCTCCGGAGGCTGAGGCAGGAGAATGGAGTGAGCCCGGGAGGCGGAGCTTGCAGTGAGCCAAGATCCGTCACTGCACTCCAGCTGGGGAGACAGAGCGAGACTCCGTCTCAAAAAAAATAAAAATAAAAAAAATAAAAAAAGGCTGAGGTGGGAGGATCACCTGAGCCTGGGAGGTCAAGGCTGTATTTGAGTCATGGTAGCGCCACTGCACTCCAGCCTGGGTGACAGAGTGAGACCCTGTCTTAATTAATTAATTAATTAATTAATTCTGTGTGTGTATGTGAATGTGTGTAGAGAGATGTGTAAAGTAAATGTGGCAAAATGTTAGCAATTAGTGAACCTAAGTGAAGGGTATATGGGAATTCTTTGTAATATTCTTGCAGCTTTTCTCCAAGTTTGAAATTATTTCAAAATAAAAAGTAAAGAACTTTTTTTTGTTGTTTGTTTTTGTTTTTTGAGACGGAGTCTTGCTCTGTCACCCAGGCTGGAGTGCAGTGGCGCGATCTCTGCTCCCTGCAAGCTCCGCCTCCCGGGTTCACGCCATTCTCCTGCCTCAGCCTCCCGAGTAGCTGGGACTACAGGCGCCCGCCAACACACCCAGATAATTTTTTGTGTATTTAGTAGTGACGGGGTTTCAGAGTTTCACCGTGTTAGCCAGGATGGTCTCGGTCTCCTGACCTCGTAATCCACCCGCCTCGGCCTCGCAAAGTGCTGGGATTACAGGCGTGAGCCCCCGCGGCTGGCCAAAAACTTTTCTAAGGTTATACAGCTGAAGAGTATATTTAGCAGAGCTGAGATTTGAACCTAGGTCATTTGGTTTCAGAATTCATGTTCTGAATTATAGGACTATTTTGCTCTATTCACAGTATTAGATAAATGAGGTATATCTGTACTCCATTTTGGTTATGGGACTATGATTGGACGCTGAACATGGGGCTATGTTAATAGCTCTGCCTCCTGGTTCTTCAAGGATAGGGTGATCATATAATGTGTAAACTGGTTCACTTTTAAGAGTGAGAGAAAATAATTTTAATAATCACTCTGGGGTGATTGATGTAAACCAAGGTGAATGGACACCCTGAAAGGATACCTCTTGGCAGAGTTTAGTTTTCACAGATGTGACAGGACATAATAATTGCTTCATTATAATTGAATCTTGTTTACCATGGATTCTTATTTATATAATACAGGTGCATTTTTTCTTTTGCCAACAGAACTCAGGCCTTTACCTGATTCATTTTCATATTCTCTTGATTTTGCTAATTCTTTTACTTCCCTCCAGACCACTCAGGAAATACTCTTTGTCAAACTTCATTTCCTCCAAGTCTGATAAATACCAGCAGGAATTTATCTAACACTTGTCCCATTAAAAAAAAAAAAAAAAAAATTGGCATTTAAAACCATAAATCCCAAAATATCTTTATTAACATGATTTCTACAAAGAGAGGAGCTGGTAAATGCATCTGCATTACTGGACTGGCAGAGAAATATTACTGTAATCAACTTCCTATAGATATTTGGAAATAACCTTATTGTATGGTACTAGAGGCTGTGTTAATGTTTGTTAAAAAGGATTATACCCGTCTAGAATCGAAGCATATGTGTTATCTCATTGATCTGTTGGATCATACTTATTTGCAGTAACACTGTTCTGGAGCTGCATCCAATTAGAGGTTGTCCTTCATTGATAGAGGGCTAGTGTTTGTAGTCAAATCGCTAAACTTTCAAAATTATTCTAATAGAATCTATTCTGGATTTTTAAAGATCAAACTACCTCTTTGCTTCCTTATACAGTATGTATTTAACCAAGTATGTATCCACTAGGGTGATAGGGGGTGGGACAGGCAAGGACACTGAAATTTATATCAGATAGCCTTCCTACCAGTTAACTACTGTGGTATAAAGTTTGGGGGAAGAATGGATAAAACAAATGTGAACATACGTTTTTTTTTAAACCACTAAAATGACTTCCCCCTTAAATTATGAGATGTACTTTTATAGTAATAATAGTCTTAATTACATTTTTATTTTTTAAAAATAATGTATATTTTATAGTTCAAAGCTGTTTAAATTTCCTATTCTTGGTGGCTGTTTTCTTTAAATTCAGTGAATTCCTATATTTAAAAGGATAGATGTTTTATTTATGTCAAATTTTATGAATGTGGCCCAGCAGGATGGCTCAATGCCTATAATAAATCCTAGCACTTTAGGAGGCTGGATCACTTGAGCTCAGGAGTTGGAGACCAGCCTGGGTAACATAGCCAGACCTTGTCTCTACTAAAAATTTTAAAAATTAGCCAGGTATGATGGCACATACCCGTATTCCTAGCTACTTGGGAGGCTGAGGCAGGAGGATCACTTAAGTCCAAGAGATTGAAGCTACAGTGAGCTATGGTCACGCCACTGCACTCCAGACTGGATGACAGACACGGCCAGGTCTCAACAGCAACAAAAAATTCACAAATGAGAATGGCCTCTGAAACCTTTTTTTTTTTAGACGGAGTCTTGCTCTTGTTGCCCAGTGGAGTGCAGTGGTGCAATCTCGGCTCACTGCAACCTCTGCTTCGTGGGTTGAAGTGATTCCCCTGCCTCAGCCTCCTGAGTAGCTGAGATTACAGGCGCCTGCCACCTCATCTGGCTAATTTTTGTATTTTTAGTAGAGACAGCGTTTTACCATGTTGGCCAGGCTGGTCTCAAACTCCTGACTTCAGGTGATCCGCCCGCCTCAGCCTCCCAAAGTGCTAGGATTACAGGCATGAGCCTCTGTGCTCGGCCGCCAATTTTTACAATTTTTTTTAAAATTTTTTTAATTTTTAATTTTTTTTTTGAGGCAGAATCTCGCTCTGTCACCGAGGCTGGAGTGCAGAGGCGTGATCTCGGCTCACTGCAACCTCCACCTCCCAGTTTCAAGCAATTCTCCTGCCTCAGCACCCCGTGCACCTGGGATTACAGGCGTGCACCACCACGCCCAGCTAATTTTTGTATTTTTAGTAGAGACGGTTTTTCACCATGTTGGCCAGGCTGGTCTCAAACTCCTGGCCTCAAGTGATCCACCTGCTTTGACCTCCCAAAGCGCTGGGATTACAGTGAGCCACCGCGCCCGGCCTAATTTTTACTTAATTTTTAAAAATCTTTATTTTTGAGGAAAACTACAAATATTTGTTATCTTTAACTGGGATCAACCATGCAGTAATGAAGATGAGCTATTAAAATAATAAAATAAATACCTATTTGCCTTGAATTACCAATTTTGTGTTTTTTATTTGATATAGGTAATCAACAAGGCCTTTTTTTTTTTTTTTTTTAAGAATCTCACTCTGTCGCCCAGGCTGGAGGGCAGTGACGCGATCTTGGCTCACTGCAACCTCCGCCTCCCTAGTTTAAGCAATTTTCCTGCTTCAGCCTCCCAAGGAGCTGGGACTACAGGCGCAGGCCACCATGCCTGGCTAATTTTTTTTGTATTTTAGTAGCGACAGAGTTTTGCTGTGTTGCCCAAGCTGGTCACGAACTCCTGAGCTCAGGCAATCCGCCTGCCTCGGCCTCCCAAAGTGCTGGGATTACAGGCATGAGCCACCGCGCCCGGCCAACAAATACTTTTGACAAAACAGTGAGTGCAAAAGACATAATCTCCTGTCCAAAAGAAACCTATATTCTGAGAACACAGAGATACGTTAAAATATTGAAATATTAGGCTGGGTGTGGTGGCTTATGCCTGTAATCCTAGCATTTTGGGAGGTAGAGGTGGGAGGATTGCTTGAGGCCCAGGAATTTGAGACCAGCCTGGGCAACATAGTGAAACCTAATTTCTACAAAAAATTTTAAAAATTAGCCAGGAGAGGTAGCTTACACCTATAGTCTTAACTACTCAGGAGGCTGAGGCAAGAGGGTCACTTGAGCCCAGGAGTTTGAGGCTGCAGTGAGCTATGATTAAGCCACGGCACTCTAGCCTGGGCAACAGAGTAAGACCCTGTCTCTTAAAAAAAAAAGGTCACAATATTGTTGAATCCCAGATCTTTATGTCTGGATTATACTCTGCCATTATTCCATTCTTCCAGTCTTTTATCTGTTTTGTCTTAATAACAATAATTTTTACTAATCCACCTCCTGGGCCCAAGTGATCCTCCCACCTTAGTCTGCTGAGTAGCTGGGACTGCAGGCGTCAGCCACCATGCCTGACTAATTTTTGTAAGTTTTTGTAGAGGCAGAGTTTTATCATGTTGCCCAGGCTGGTCTTGAATGCCTGAGCTCAGGGGATCCACCTGCCTCAGCCTCCCAAAGTGCTAGGATTACAGGCATGAGCCACTGCGCCCGACCCTACTAATCAATTTAATAAATACTGTGCCAGTTAATTTGAGGACTTACATAAAAATGGACAAACTCCTAGGAAAAGATAACTTACCAAGATGATGTAAGAAAAAAATAGAAAACCTGGTCTGGCGTGGTAGCTCATGCCTATAATCCCAGCACATTGGGAGGCTGAGGCGGGTGGATCACTTGAGTTCAGGAGTTCAAGATCAGCCTAGCCAACATGGTGAAACACCCCATCTCTACTAGAAAAAAATACAGGCCGGGCGCAGTGGCTCACGCCTGTAAATCCCAGCACTTTGGCGGGCCGAGACGGGCGGATCACCTGAGGTCAGGGGTTTGAGACCAGCCTGGCCAACATGACGAAACACCATCTCTACTAAAAATACAAAAAAAATTGCCGGGTGTGGTGGCAGACGCCTATATTCCCAGCTACTCAGGAGGCTGAGGCAGGAGAACCGCTTGAACCCGGGAGGCGGAGGTTGCAGTGGAGCTGAGATCGCACCATTGCACTCCAGCCTGGGTGACAGAAGGAGACTCTGTCCCCAAAAAGAAAAAAAAAAGAAAAGAGAAAACCTTTAACTATTAAATAAATGGAAGTTTTACTTAAACAACTTCTTCCAGAGGAAAGCACCATGACCAAATTATGTATTTATTTATTTACTCCTAACCACTAGGGAATATCCAAGTAATTTTCCAGTTAAATTTGATCACTTTCAAGATATAGCCTATAGTTTTAAAATCAGTTCTAAATTTCACTTTCCATGTTGTTGTCCCCCACATTAAAATGGTGAACTATGGTTTACATTTTTACTTCCTGGCCTATCTGATATGGATCTCTACTAAGGGGACCCAGTTGTCCTATTTTATTTTTCATAAGCTCCTACTCCTTATCTCCTTCCTTGCTTTTTCTCTGATTTTTTTTCTTCATAGTCTGCAAGAGTCAGAAAGAACCTTTCCATTTTTTTTTTTTTTTTTTAAGACAGAGTCTCGCTCTGTAGCCCAGGATGGAGTGCAGTGGCACAATCTCAGCTCACTGCAAGTTCTGCCTCCCGGGTTCACGCCATTCTCCTGCCTCAGCCTCCCGAGTCTCCTGCCTCAGCCTCCCGAGTAGCTGGGACTGCAGGTGCCCGCCACCATGCCTGGCTAATTTTTTGTATTTTTAGTAGCGATGGGGGTTTATTGTGTTAGCCAGGATGGTCTCGATCTTCTGATCTTGTGATCCGCCTGCCTCGGCCTCGCAAAGTGCTGGGATTACAGGCGTGAGCCACTGCGCCCGTCCTAACCTTTCCACTGTTTAGAGATTTGTTTCCCAGTAGATTTCTGTTCATCTTTCTGTCCATTTATCAGGAATTTTATGAAGATTGGATGAGTGATAGAAGGGCTGCTTAGCACCACAGGATTTAAAAGATAGTACCTTCCCTCAAAGAGCTCACAGTCTTCCTGTTCCAACTGTAATATGGGATGGATTCTATAATAAAGTAATAATAGAGTTCTCTTGGAGTAGATGAAAGCTTGATTAATTTTTTCTGGGGAATGGGGTCAGGATAGCTTCATGGAAGCAATTACACTTGAACTGGGCCGGGAAGCGTTAATCACATTTTAAGAAGCAGGAAAAAAACAAAAAGGTAAGTAATTCAGGAAGTGGCAAATATCTTGAGTGAAATCACAGAGACATTGGAGTGCAGGGCTTCTGTGGTGAGCAGTGAGTGGCTGGAGGCTAGAGCATTGGAAAGGTGTGGCCAAAGATGAGGCTAAACAAGTATGTTCGTGTCAGATAGTGAAGGGCCTTAAATAACACATATTCTCTCTGATCATTCCTAGTCTGATTTTTCTCAGTCTCGGCCCTTCTCACATCCCTAACCCACCCCCAATTCTCAGATAAAAATTTTCAGGTTTCCTGCTATGTCATGTGTTGATACATGCCAGAGATTTGGTCATACAGTTTTACCTTAGTGCTGAAAGAGACCAGACTTCATCTGGTTAATTATTAGGAGGCAGCTGCTGGCACATACTCTAGGCATTCCAGACTTTCATGGAGAGAGCTTGATCTCAGTGTTTTGGAAAAACAAAAAGTAACTCCTTCCTATGAAAAGGGTTGGGGATGCTCAGCCTCATCAGTAATCGGAGGAATGCAAATTAAAACTGCAGTGATATATTGGTTTTATGTTCATCAGATTGGTAAAAATTAAAGTCTGACAAAAAATGTTGGGAAGGATATGAAGCAACTAGAACTCTGCAAGCAGAAGTGTAAATGAGCACAACCATTTTGGAAAAACAATTTGGTATTGTCTCATAATTAAAGATGTACATGCCCTGTGACCCAGAAATTCCACTCCTGGGTATCTACCCTAAAGAACTTTACATATGTGGACCAGGAGACATGTACAAAAACATCCATAGCAACACTGTTGACAATAGCAAAACAGACTAACAAAAAATTCAAACTGGAGAAAAAATCCCAATGTCGATCAACTTGAGATTGTATAAGTAAATCATGATATGTTCCTACAATAGAATACTATATAACAGTGAAAATGAGTAAATCGCAGCTATAGCAACATAAATTAATCTCAAGAACAAAAAGTTGCAGAAGGGTATATATGTTAATATTAGAAATAAAAAAATCAGGTCAAGACCATCCTGGGCAACATAGTGAGACACTGTCTCTACAAAAAAATTTTAAAAGTGGCTGGGCGCAGTAGTTCATGCCTGTAATCCCAGCACTTTGGGAGGCCAAGGCGGGAGGATGCCTTGAGCCCAGTAGTTCGAGACCACCCTGGACAATGTAAGAAGACCCTGGACAATGTAAGAAGTCTCTACAAAAAATTTAAAAAGTAGCTGGGCATTGCTGGTGCATGCCTGTGGTCCCAGCTACTTGGGAGGATCTCTTGAGCCCAGGAGTTTGAGGCTGCAGTGATCTGTAATTGCACCACTGCACTTCACCCTGAACAACAGGACAACAGTCTCAAAAAAAAAAAAAAAAATTAGTTGGGCATGGTGGCACATGCTTGTGGTCCCAGCTACTCAGGAGGCTGAAGTAGGAGGATTGCCTGAGCCCAGGAGTTACAAGTTACAAAGAGTGATCATGCACTGCATTCCAGTCTGGACAACAAAGTGAGACCCTGTATCTTTAAAAAAAAAAAAAAAATATATATATATATATATATACACACACACACACACACATATATATGTGTATATATATATTAGAGTCATATGAAGTTCTAGAATGTGAGACTAAACAATATAACATTTAGAGATAGAAATGTGATAAACTATAAAGTAAAGAAAATGGTAAACACACGTCACACATTTAAGATAGTTATTTCAGGATAAGGAAAGGAGGTGGCTTTGGGAGAGTATGCAGGGGGCTTTAAGGCTAATAGCAATATTCTTTTTTGTTTTTTTGAGAAGGAATCTCGCTCTGTTGCCCAGGCTGGAGTGCAGTGGCGTGATCCCAGCTCACTGCAACCTCCGCCTCCCAGGTTCAAGCATCCTCCTGCCTTAGCCCCCCAGTAGCTGGGATTACAGGCATGCGCCACCATGCCTGGCTAGTTTTTGTATTTTTAGTAGAGACTGGGTTTTGCCATGTTGGCCAGGCTGGTCTCAATCTCCTGACCTCATGATCCACCCGCCTCGGCCTCCCAAAGTGCTAGGATTACAGGTGTGAGCCACCGCGCCTGGCCCTTTTTTTTTTTTTTTTTTTGAGACAGAGTCTTGCTCTGTCACCCAGGCTGGAGTGCAGTGGCGTGATCTCCACTCATGGCAACCTCCGCCTCCTGGGTTCAAGAAATTCTCCTGCCTCAGCCTGCTGAGTAGCTGGGATTGCAGGTGTCCACCACCACACCTGGCTAACTTTTGTATTTTTAGTGGACACGGGGTTTCACCATTTTGGCCAGGCTGGTCTCAAACTGCTGACCTCAAGTGATCCACCCACCTCAGCCTCCCAAAGTGCTGGGATTATAGGCGTGAGCCACCACTCCTGGCAGTACTCTTCTTAAACTGGGTGATAGATACACTGACATTTGCTATGTCATGATTCTTTAGAGTTTACATATATTTTTAATTTTTAAAATTTTTATTTTAATTTTTTGAGATGAAGTCCCACTCTGTCACTCAGGCTGGAGTGCAGTGGTGTGATCTCACTCAGCTCACTGCAACCTGCCTCGTGGGTTCAAGCAATTCTGCTTCAGCCTGCCGAGTAGCTGAGACTGCAGCTGTGTAACACCACGCCTGGGTAATTTTTTGTATTTTTAGTAGTGATGGGGTTTCACCATGTTGACCAGGCTGGTCTTAAACTCCTGACCTCAGGTGATCCACCCACCTCAGCCTCCCAAAGTGCTGGGATTACAGGCGTGAGCCACCGTGCCCGGCAATATTCTTCTTAAACAGTGATAGATACACTGACATTTGCTATATCATGAGTCTTTAGAGTTTACATATATTTTTAATTTTTTAAATTTTTATTTTTATTTTTATTTTTTGAGATGGAGTCCCACTCTGTCACTCAGGCTGGAGTGCAGTGGTGTGATCTCAGCTGACTGCAACCTGCCTCCTGGGTTCAAGCAATTCTCCTGCCTCAGCCTGCTGAGTAGCTGAGACTACAGGTGTGTGACACCATGCCTGGGTAATTTTTTGTATTTTTAGTAGAGATGGGGTTTCACCATGTTGGCCAGGCTGGTCTGGAACTCCTGACCTCAGGTGATCCACCCACCTCAGCCTCCCAAAGTGCTGGGATTACAGGCATGAGCCACCGCGTCTGGCCTATTTATTTATTTATTTATTTATTTATTTTAGAGTCTTACTCTGTCACCAGGCTGGAGTGCAGTGGCACGATCTCAGCTCACTGCAACCTCTGTCTCCCTGGTTCAAGCGATTCTCCTGCCTCAGCTTCCCAAGTAGCTGGGACTACAGGTGCGCACCACCACGCCCAGCTAATTTTTATATTTTTAGTAGAGACAGGGTTTCACCATGTTAGCCAAGATGGTGTCGATCTTTTGACCTCGTGATCCACCCGCCTTGGTCTCCCTAAGTGTTGAGATTACAGGCGTGAGCCACCTCACCTGGCCTGTGTCCAGCCTATTTTTTTAAAAACTATATCTCTAAATAATTTTAAAGCATTAAGAAAAGATTGCTGACACTTGATCTAGCCTAGTGTTCTCCCTAGTTCTTCTTTTGCAAATACACACATTTTTCAAAAGGTAAAAACTGAGGCTTAGAGAGATTAAATACAGTGGTCCCCTGCCTTATCCAGTTTCAATTACCTGTGTTCCACTCTGGTTCAAAAACAGGTGAATACAGTGCAGTAAGATGTTTTGAGAGACCACATTCACTTAACTTTTACTAATATTACTATAATTGTTCTATTACTGTTCTTAATCTCTTACTGTGCCTAATTTATAAATTAAACTTTATCATAAGTATGTATGTATAGAAAAAAATACACTTCAGTACTATCTGTGGTTTTAGGCATCATCTGAGGGTATTGGAACTATGCTCTGAGGATAAGGGGTGACTACTGTAATTTAATTGTTCAAGGAAGAAAGTGTACCTGGTCTTTCAAACTCAGTATAGCACACTTTGTATCATCCTGTTTTGCAACTCTCCTGTTCTGTAGATTCTATCAATTAGAAATGCTTCTACTTGGACTTCTGCCTCGGTCTTTCACTCCCTCATGTAGTACATTCTCCATACTGCTGCCAGAGAGAGCTTTCTAAATGCAAATCTGATCATGTCACTCTCTGGCCTCAATCTTAAATAGCTCCCTATAGCTTTCAGCACACTCTGTAAGTGCTGTAGCCCGGCATACAAGGCTCTCTGTGCCTCAGCTTTTGTCTGCCTTATTAGCCTCATCACTTATGACTTCCTGCACTTCAGCCTGGAACACTGTTTTTGCCTCTGCATATGCTACTCCCTCCACCTGGAAGTTCTTAACTAGGTTTATTTGTCCTTTAAGACACCTTTTCTTAACTGATTGCCCCTCTTTGCCTGAACTTGAGCTGGATACTTCCATTATACCTTGAACTTAACATCTGTAGTCACATTTACCAGAGTATTATTGTCCCCTTTATTTATATCTCCAGGAACTTGCAAGCTCTGTGAGGGCAGAGGAAGTGTTAAATTAATATCCTAAGTGTGTGGCACAGTGCCTGGTATATAAGTTTCATTGAATGAACAAATAATTGTATATTACTTTATACAAAGACAATATATATGTATGCTTTTTTTTTCTTTTTTTCTTTTTAAGAGACGGGATCTCACTATGTTGCCTAGGCTGGCCTCAAATTCCTGGGCTCAAGTGATCCTCTTGCCTTCGCCTCCCAAAGTGTTGAGATTACAGGTGTGAGCCACCATGCCTGGCTCCATATATATTTTATAGTTGTTATTTGTGTGCCAGATTTTCACCAGCTCTACCCATATTTATTGAGGAAAGAAATGAAGAAGGGAGGGAAGGGAAGAGAACAGAAAAGAAGGGAGAAGGAGGCCGGGTGCGGTGGCTCACACCTGTAATCCCAGCACTTTGGGAGGCCAAGGCGGGCAGATCACCTGAGGTCAGGAGTTCGAGACCAGCCTAGGCAACATGGAGAAACCCCGTCTCTACTAAAAATACAAAATTAGCCAGGCATGGGGCGCATGCCTGTAATCCCAGCTACTCAGGAGGCTGAGGCAGAAGAATCACTTGAACCCGGGAGGCGGAGGTTGTGATGAGCTGAGATAGTGCCATTGCACTCCAGCCTGGGCAATAAGAGTGAAACTCTGTCTCAAAAAAAAAAAAAAAAAAAAAAAGGCGGGGAGGGGGAAAAAAGAAAGGCAGACAGCTTGGTGGGTAGATGGGTGGGACAAAAGTATTGAGGAGAGGAAGACAAGAAGCTGGTTTGGGAGATTCAGGGTCTTATTAACATTTTAGGCCAAGTACCTGGAAAGTTTAAAACACCCTGTATTTCTTTGGACATGTGCTAATTATCATGACTTATTCTGACATTCCTTAGCCTTTTTGGAAATTTTTCTCCCTTGGCTGATAACTATCATTTTTCTCTCTTTACATTAGGGAGTAAGAGCTTTGAGGTACAAGGATGAGATGGTTGTGGCAGACAGCTCATGTTGGTCACGGTAGTCTTGGTCTCTAATTTTTTTTTGAGATGGAGTCTCGCTCTGTTGCCCGGGCTGGAGTGCAATGGCGTGATCTCCACTCACCGCAACCTCCACTTCCCAGGTTCAAGTGATTCTCCTGCCTCAGCTTCCCGAGTAGCTGGGATTACAGGTGCCTGCCACCACGCCCAGCTAATTTTTGTATTTTTAGTAGAGACGGGGTTTCACCATGCTGGCCAGGCTGGTCTCGAACCCCTGACCTCAGACGATCCGCCCACCTCAGCTTTCCAAAGTGCTGGGATTATAGGCGTAAGCCACTGCGCCCAGCCGATAATTTTTAACTTCTTTCTCTGCTCTGTCCCAGATTGAACCCCTGAGTTTGAGGGGTAATTGTAGATCCTCTCTCGTGACCTGGTGGGATGCCAGGAATCTATTTCTAAAACAAAGGTTGAACTTGGGTTATCTTCTCTCAGGAAGCAGTGCTATAAGACTGGAGGTCCAGACACCCTCTTTATCCTTATCTTTGGGAGAGCCAAAGCACAAGAACCAACTATGGCTTCATTCATTTGATTTGATAAACATTTTTTTTTTTTTTTTGAGATGGAGTTTCGCTCTGTTGCCCAGGCTGCAGTGCAGTGGCCCGATCTCAGCTCACTGCAACCTCTGCCTCCTGGGTTCAAGTGATTCTCCTGCCTTAACCTCCCAAATAACTGGAACTACAGGCACGTGCCACCATGCCAGCTAATTTTTGTATTTTTAGTAGAGATAGGGTTTCACCATGTTGGCCAGGCTGGTCTCGAACTCCTGACCTCAAGTGATAGGGCCCTCCTGGGCCTCCCAGAGTCCTGGGATTATAGGCGTGAGCCACCGCACCTGGCCTTGATAAACATTTATTGACCATTCTCTTGGTACCTAGCACGGTGGTAGGCATTAAGATTAGAGATGACTCATAGCAGCAGCCTCAGAGAACTCACAGTCTAGTAAGAGAGCAAGTGAAAAAGCCACTCATTTTAATCCCGTGTGATAGTATAGACATGGACAACGTGTTATGGACATTTAGAGAACCATTATGGCATGTGGAAGAGGGGACACCAGCTTCCTTTGGGGCAAAGCCTATCAAGAGGTGTTTCGCTTGAGCTCAGACTTGGAAGACCTTATAGGCTGGTGGGGGTTGTGGTGGGTGGTCAAACTTGAGCAAAAGTATGGAGGTAAGAGAGAACGTGGTACAGTGGGGTGCGATGGGAAGGTCTGTAGGACTGCAAAGAAAGGTATATGTGTATGAGAATGTGACAGGAGATGAAACCGGAGGCATATAAAGGGCCATATTGTGGATGACTTTTTTTTTTTTTTTTTTTTTTTTTGAGATGAGGTCTCTCTCTGTCACCCAAGCTGGAATGCAGTGGTGTGATCTTGGCTCACTGCTACCTCCACCTTCCAGGTTCAAGTGATTCTCCTGCCTCAGCCTTCTGAGTAGTTGGGACTACGGGCATGCACTACCACACCTGACTAATTTTAGTAGAGATGGGATTTCACCATGTTGGCCAGGCTGGTCTTGAACTCCTGACTTCAAGAGATCCACCCACCTCGGCCTTCCAAAGTGCTGGGATTACAGGCGTGAGCTATTGCGCCTGGCCAGTGGATGACCTTTTCTACTTTCCTAGATAAACAGGATTGTCAGTAGAAGTGCTTCCATTTGTCCCATGTTTGGTGTTAGTGTTTCTCTTGTCTTTTGAGTAACTGAGTTTTGTCACTTTTTATTTCTTTGATTTGTTCTTTTTATGATACCCAAATTTGGAACTCTTTATTCTTTAGGTGATTCTGCTTTGAATACGATCTAGTCAAACCCTACACTCAGGCATTGTGGAATGGATGATACATTGCTTTTAAGGCAGTTTGGAAGGAGGATGATTTAAATGACCTTCAAAGACTAATGTCAAGCCCCCATGTCAATGTCACTGCAATTCATGCATGCATGGAGAATGGGAAAGGAACTTAATTGTGGAGGAGGGGAATTGTAACCCTGTTTGAATGGGTAGTTGAAAGTCCTGGGCCCGCCCCTAAGGCTCAAAAAAGGACTTTCTTACATTTGCTGCCAAGAGGTCAGAGGGAGAGCCCATATAAATAACATCCTCCCTCGGGGTGTGTGAACCAGTCTTATTCTTTTACTTCCACAGGTGCAGAACAGGTTCACCAAATAGTATTCTGATCTCCATTGAACAGAATCTGACATCATATTGTCCTTCTCTAGAAAATCAATCCCTTTAAAGCATGGAACATGGCAATTTTAGGTCAGCAGGCATTTAAAGACACCTTTTTAACTTTCAAGGGCTGGCCTAATAAGATATATTTTGTACAAAATACCAGTGTTATCAAGATGAAACTTGAATCATTTAAATTTTGCAAGGGACTTAGTTTTAGCTGCTGGTGTACCTTTTACCTGTGAAATTACTTCTTATTTTCTTTTAATGGTGCTGTCCTTCTGGAGCACTGTGATCATCATCAGGTATCAGGCTCCATTCCTTCAGCTAAACTTTCATAACTGTTCTGAATCCATTAGTGTTTGAGATGAGGGAACCCACAGCAACTCATGTCACTGTCTTTTCGGACCGTAAAATAACTTTCCACAGTTAGGCTGGACGACTGCAGAAACCAGTGCCTTACATAGTCAGGAGCTGCTGCAACATAGCTACAGTCTGAACAACCAAAGGAATTAATCACAGCCAGCCTCATCCATTTCATTAATTTGTTTTGCCAAATGGTATCAGTGAGGCAGAGGTACACCTTTGGCTTATTAATACAAGATCTGAACGGGAAAAATCTATTTCATTGAAATCCTTGAGAGTTGCTGAAAACACGTGATATGTCTTAGTACTTGAAATAGAACTGTTCTAATTTGGAGGGAAACTGCTGTACAAACATGGCCCATTGATACCTTCACAGCTTATCTATTCATGCCGCTCTTGCCATTTCTGAATTTTGGAAAAAGTTCTCTGTTAATGTAAATATAATTTTATTTTTCTAAATAAATACTCATATCTTAAAATAATACTCATTAATAGATTTTGTTAGGAAAGCTCCATCTTCTTAATTTTTCATTTATATAAGCGTCTTCCCTGCATTCTAGAAGACATTCTTCAGTGTATAGACTGTGTTAAAGCCCATTTTCAAGGCAGTTTATAGAGATTTAGCTATGCAATTTATTTACCATTGGTCACCAAGAAAGTAAAAATGGAAGAACCAGAAGGCTGCTGAGGGAAAATGTTATAACAGCATACTCCCGGGGCTAGAGACCAGAGAGCAGGAAGAATGCTTGAGGGTGGTCCCAAGGAACTGTGATTGATAGTAACAGAATAGCAGTTAGGTAATGGAAAGTTCCGGCTACTATACCAAAGACATTCCTCTTCTTCTTTTTTTTTTTTTTTTTTTTAAGACAGGCTCTCACCCTGTCACCCAGGCTGGAGTGTGGTGGCACAATCTTGGCCCACTGCAATCTCCACCTCCCAGGCTCAAGCGATCCACCCACCTCAGCCTCTTGAGTAGGTGGGACTACCAGTGTGCACCACCACGCCTGGCTAATTTTTATGTTTTTTGTAGAGATGGGGTTTTGCCATGTTACGCAGGCTGGCCTCCAACTCCTGGGCTCAAGTGATCTGCCTGCCTCAGCCTCCCAAAGTGCTGGTTGGGATTATAGGCGTTTCTTCTAACAAATTTTGTCTTGGAGTTGTCTTTACAAGTGAAGCTTTTGTGATTATTGGAATGCTATAGAATTCATCTCTAGGCTTCTTGTCCCACTAAAGCATTAGAATTTAAAACAGACCCTTTAACATTATTTATAGCAGACAAGAAATACCAGTTCAGTTTGGGCAGGTGGTATTTAATTGCCCCTCTTTGCGGTCCCTGTAAAATTGTTTGTGGGTGAAATCACAACAAAGATCCATAAAGAACAGCTTTATATATATTTTGAAAGAGATATCAGTTTCTTGCATTTTTCTAATGTCAAAGGTTAATTTAAAATATTAATGCAGAAAAGATTAAGATATTAAATCTAGGCAAGAATACATGTACATATTGTAATTACTTCCTTTTTATGATTAAAGTAATTGGATTATATTTAATGAGCTATTTACATTTAATAATTAAAAAAGACTTATCTTTTCAGTATTTCCTATCTGCAGAAAGAGATGGGAGAAAACTCACTTCTGATATAATTATCTTAGTTTGGGCTAAATAGGAAAAACAACTGTGCTTTTTAGAAAAGGAGAATATTATATTAAAATATACATACACAGATTAAGAATTACCCATAGGAGTGTTTTAGTTCATTGTAAAAGAAGATGACAGATTAGGTGCTTTAAAAAAAAAAAAAAAAAAAAAAAGTCCCTGATGAGAATATTTGATGAGCTAAACAGAGAATGAAACTTAAAGTGATTCTCAGGGACCCTGTAGATAAAAGTAACCTGTCAGAAGTGTTGGAACTCCTAATGCCTAGCTGTTTGAAAACAGGAGTTTGAAAAGCAGTAGCATCTGCACATGTTATCTGAGGCTGGGATTTTAAATAAGCCTGTGTTTATGTTGTTTAAAAGGAAAGAAGTGAAGGCCCTGAGCATCTGGCTGAAATTGGGTGCAGAGAGGGAGAAAGCAGTATGTTATACTCATTAACACCATTTCAGTTTTAGGGTAAATAGGAATGCTTTCTTGTGTTAGCATGCAGTCTTTTTTCCATGGGAGATAAACTAGTCTGGAATTTGATGGCACTTGTGTATAAAGATAAGAACTATGGGCGTATTTGTCTAACTTCTTAGTTTGGGTGTTTTGCATAGAGTCGGTGTGGTGTCATGGAAAGAACATGAAGTTTGGACACAGTTGGACCTGGGTTTGAAAGCTGTCTGTCTGTGTGACTTTCATAAAGTTACGAATCACTCTGGGGTTTAGTTTTCTGATGTGTAAAATCAAAATACTACTACTTACCTTGGAAAATTGTTTGGAGGACTACAAATATTCAAGAAAATGTGAATAAATATCTGGTACATTTTAGGAATTTAACAAGTATTTATTGAGCAGACACTGTAGGATGAAAAGAAATTTTAAGAATCCTATTTTGTCTCCAGATAGTTGCTGTTGCTACTACTGCTTTATGTTAGGTTTAAAGATATTTTGTTTTTCAATTCCTGCACTCAAAGAGTTGTATATACACCAAAAATCTGTGCTACAAAATAGACTGACTGCTATAAAAGAGGTTCAGCATACCTCATTGGCACTTGGAGGGAGGAAAATGACTTTAGACTGGAAGATTCAGGGAAGGCTTCTTAGAAGTAGTGACACTCACCTCGGGCTTTTAAGATGAAAGGTTGTTTGTATGCTTTTATAAAGAAATACCGCAATCCAGATAATAGTCTCTTGAAGAATGTTTTGCCTTCAAAGTACATAAAGTGAAAATGCTGGATTGACTCTTGACTGTGATTGGGAAGACTGATACCCTTTGTTGTAATCCTTAAAATAGGTATAATGTAAGCAGAGGCCATCCATCTTTTTCAGTATTTGTCTCCATGTTCCTGAAGAGCCTGTCTCGGAAGGTAAGAGGCCCACCTACTTCTTGGCCTCCACTGAAACCAAATAAAAGAGGACCATTTAGGAACACCTTTGTGTAATGCTCATTGTTATTTAATTTGACTTGCTGTCTTTAGATTATTTCATTACTAGGAGGTAGGTCCATATAAACTCATCATTCCTTCGAGTTAGTAATAATGAGAGCTGTCAGTTACTGAATACCTACTGGGTGCTGGGTACCCCTCTGGAATGCTTACATATGTTATCACATCTTATCCTTAGAACTATCCTAGGTTGGCCATGGTGGTTTACGCCTGTAATCCCAGCTCTTTGGGAGGCTGAGGTGGGAGGATCACTTGAGTTCAGGAGTTTGAGACCAACCAGGGCAACATAGTAAGACCCTGTTCCTACAAAAAGTGGAAACATTAGCTGAGCATGGTGCTGCACGCTTCTAGCCCCAGCTACTCTGGAGGCTGAGGTGGGAGGATTGCTTGAGCCCAGGAGACTGAGGCTGCATGAGTCACATTCACACCACTGCACTGCAGCGTGGGTGACCGAGCCAGACCCTGTCTCAAAAAAATAAAAACAACTAAGGCCAGGCGCTGTGGCTCACGCCTGTAATCCCAGGACTTTGAGAGGCCAAGGCGGGCAGATCACAAGGTCAGGAGTTCGAGACCAGCCTGGCCAACATGGTGAAACCCCGTCTCTACTAAAAATACAAAAATTAGCCAGGGGTGGTGGCGGGTGCCTGTAATCCCAGCTACTCGTGAGGCTGAAGCAGGAGAATCACTTGAACCCAGAAGGTGGAGGTTGCAGTGAGCCGAGATCGCCCCCCCTGCACTCCAGCAGGGGCGAAAGAGCAAAACTCCGTCTCTAAATAAATACATAAATGCAACTATAGTATAAGGTAGTTTGTATTTTCCTCATTTTACGGATGAGGCTCAGAGAGATTAACTATCCTAAGGTCATATAGCTAGTGGCTCAAGAAATCCTTGCTTTCTTTGTCTGAACATTCTTCTGGATTTACCAAGCTATATTAAATTTTTTTTTTTTTTTGAGGCGGAGTTTTGCTCTTGTTGCCCAGGCTGGAGTGCAATGGCGCGGTCTTGGCTCACTGCAACCTCTGCCTCCTGGGTTCAAGCGATTCTCCTGCCTCAGCCTGCCAAGTAGCTGGGATTACAGGCGCCTGCCACCACGCCCAGCTAGTTTTTGTGGTTTAGTAGAGACGGAGTTTCACCATGTTGGCCAGGCTGGTCTTGAACTCCTGACCTCAGGTGATCCGCCCACCTCAGCCTCCCAAAGTGCTGGGACTACACGCATGAGCCACTGTGCCTGATCTTTTTTTTTTTTTTTTTTTTTTAAGAGACAGTGTCTTGCTCTTGTTGCCTGGGCTGGCCTCTCACTCTTGGAGTCAAGCGATGCTCTCACCTCAGCCTCCCAAGTAGCTGGGACCACAGGTACATGCTACCACACTTGGCTAATTTTTTATTTACTTATTTATTTATTTATTTAGAAACAGGGTCTCACTGTGTTGCCCAGGCTAGAGTGCGGTGGCACAATCACAGCCTACTGCAGGCTTGACTTCCTGGGCTCAGGCAATCCCCCCATCTCGGCCTCTAGAGTAGCTGGGACTACAGGTTTTCGGCACCGTGCCTGGCTAATTTTTTATTTTTATTTTTTTAATTTTTTTTTTGAGACAGAGTCTCGCTTTGTTTCCTAGGCTGGAGGGCAGTGGTGCAATCTTGGCTCACTGCAACCTCTGCCTCCCGGGTTCAAGCGATTCTCCTCCTGAGTAGCTGGTTTTACAGGCATGCGCCACCACACCTGGCTAATTTTTGTATGTTTAGTAGAGACGGGGTTTCACCATGTTGGTCAGGCTGGTCGTGAACTCCTGACCTCGTGATCTGCCCACCTCTGCCACCTAAAGTGCTGGGATTACAGGCATCAGCCACCACGCCCGGCCCTTTGGCTAATTTTTTGTGTTTTTCATAGAGGTGAGGTTTATCCATGTTACCCAGGCTGGTCTCAAACTCCTGGGCTCAAGCAGTCTGCCCATCTCAGCCTCCCAGAGTGCTGTGATTACAGGCATGAGGCACCACACCTGGCCTATTTTTATTTTTAATTTTTATTTTTATTTTTTTGAGATGGAGTCTCGCTCTGTCTCCTAGGCTGGAGTGCAGTGGCACAATCTGGTTCACTGCAACCTCCACCTGCTGGGTTCAAGCAATTCTTCTGCCTCAGCCTCCTGAGTAGCTGGGACTACAGGCGCGTGCCACCACGCCTGGCTAATTTTTGTATTTTTAGTAGAGACGGGGTTTTACCATATTGGCCAGGTTGCTCTTGAACTCCTGACCTTGTGATCTGCCGGCCTCAGCCTCCCAAAGTCCTGGGATTACAGGCGTGAGCCACTGTGCCCAGCGTTTATTTTTAGTTTTTAACTTTGGTAGGTACATAATAGTTGTATATATTTATGGGATCCAGCATATTTTAAAATTTTTTGTAAAGATAGGGTCTTTCTATGTTGCCCAGGCTGGTTATATTGATTATTTATTTTATTTACTTTTTTTTTTTAGAGATGAAGTCTCATTTTTTTGCCCAGGCTGGAGTGCAGTGGAGCAATCAGTCATGGCTCACCACAGCCTCAAACTCCTGGGCTTAAGGGATCCTCTTGCCTTAGCCTCCTGAGTAGCTGGGACTACAAGTGCACACCACTGCACTCAGCTCAGTTTTTCTTTTTCTTTTTTTTTTTTTGAGACGGAGTCTCGTTGTGTCGCCAGGCTGGAGTGCAGTGGCACAATCTTGGCTTACTGCAACCTCCACCTCCCAGATTCAAGTGATTCTCATGCCTCAGCCTCCTGAGTAGCTGGGACTACAGGCATGTGCCACCACGGCCCAGCTAATTTTTGTATTTTTAGTAGAGACAGGGTTTCACTCTGTTGGCCAAGCGGGTCTCGAACTCCTTACCTCAATTGATCCACCCACCTCAGCCTCCCAAAGTGCTGGGATTACAGGTGTGAGCCACTGCGCCCAGCCACGTTTTTCATTTTTTATAGAGACAGGGCCTTGTCATTTTGCCGAGAATGGTGTCAACTTCCTGGGCTCAAGTGATCCTCCCACCTTGGCCTCCCAAAGTGCTGGGATTACAGTCATGAGCCACCACTCCCAGCCAGTATGTATTTGTATATCCAAACATACCTAAACATAGAAAAGGGGCTGGGCCTGGTGGCTCACTCCTGTAATCCCAGCACTTTGGGAGGCTGAGGCGGGCAGATTGCTTGAGCTCAGGAGTTCAAGACTACCCTGGGCAACATGGTGAAATCCCATCTCTACCAAAAATACAAAAAATTAGCTGAGCGTGGTGGCACGTGCCTGTGGTCCCAGCTACTTGGGAGGCTAAGGTGGGAGGATAGCTGGAACCCAGGAAGGGGAGGCTGTGGTAAGCTGAGATTGTGCTACTGCACTCCAGCCTGGGTGACAAGAGTGAAACCTCATCTCAAAAAAAAAGTGTTATGATCTTATGGGACCACTGTCGTATACGTGGTCCATCATAGTCCATCATTGACTGAAACGTTGTTATGTGGTACATAACTGTATTCTCTTGTAAGTCTGAGTTATAGAATGCATTTTAGTGTTACAGAGATTTTTTAAAGACCACCTTGTCCACCTTCTGAGGCTGGAGGATTGCTTGAGCTCAGGAGTTCATGGCTTTAGTGCACTATGATTGTGCCTCTGAATAGCCACTAAATTTCAGCCTAGGTAACATGATGAGACCTTGTCTCTAAAATAATATGTTTATATTTCATTGACTCAGATATACATTTTTCCTCACATTTTAACATCGCTTTTTTTTTTTTTTTTTTAAGACAGGGTCTCACTCTGTCACCAGGCTGGAGTGCAGTGGTGCGATCACTGCTCACTGCAGTCTTGACCTGGGCTAAAGTGATCCTATATCAGCCTCCTGAGTAGCTGAGACTACAGGTGTGTGCCACTGCATTCAGCTAATTTTTGTATTTTTTGTAGATGGGATTTCTCCACATTGCCCAGACTGGTCTAAAAAGCCTGAGCTCAAGTGATCCACTCTCCTTGGCCTCCCAAAGTGCTGGGATTACAGGCATGAGCCACCATACCCACCCCATTTTAACATCTCTTGAATCGTAATGCCTCTTTCAATCAGTGGCATCCTAAATTTGATGAAATATACTAGAAACCCATTGGAATTGTGACTTTTCCATAAATACTAGTGGTAAAGTTCAAGACTTCTGTTTATCATATTAGCTCTCCTTGAAAACCTTTCCCTCTGTTTTTTTACATCCAAATTCTATCCAGTTCAGATCTTAGGTTTTGGGTTTTGTTTTGTTTACTTTTTTTTTTTGAGACAGTCTCATTCTGTCTCAAAGGCTGGAGGGCAGTGGCATGGATCTTGGCTCATTGCAGCTTCAACGTCCCGCGTTAAAGTGATTCTCCTGCCTCAGCTTCTCAAGTAGATGGGACTACAGGTGTGTACCACTACACCTGGCTAACTTTTAATTTTTTTTGTAGAGACAAGGTCTCGCCATGTTGCCCAGGCTAGTCTCGACCTCCTAGGCTGAAGCGATCCTCCACCTTGGCCTCCCAAAGTGCTGGGATTACAGGCATGAGCCACTGCACCCAGCCCCAGTTCAGATCTCTAAGGTTCCAAGGAGTCTGTTCAGTCCCTTCAGTTCACAAGTGTCCTTTTCATCCTTTCTATTGTCATAATTGAACTTCTATTTATTTGCTATATTGTTACTTAACTGTGGTTTTCTCTCTCTCTCCTCAACTAAATTATAAGCTCCTGGAGTCAAGGAAGACATTTTATACTTCTTTGTGTCTTTTAGTGTCTTCTTGATAAATATTCAGTGATTGATACCAGCACTATAATTAGTAGTTAACCATTAATACGACCTGAAGCTTATTAAGACAGTATTGTGTAATGGTTAAGAGAACCATCTATAAACATTTAGAACAGGGCATGTGCTAGACAGATGTTAATCATTCTACTGCTGCTACTACCACCACCACCACCACTCCCGTGATACTATTACTCCCACTGTTGTTTCATTAATCTGTGCTGGGCACTGTGCTAAACGTTTTATACGTGCAGTATTTCATTTTTCTTCACAACAACTTTACACACAAGGGATCATGATAATGATGTAACAAGCTAGGAAATAGACTGAGAGATTAGACTGCTTGCCAAGGTTCCAAAGCTATAAAATGTGGCAGTGGTGGAGTGAAACCCACACCTGTGTCTCTTAATGTTCATGCTCTTGCTCTGCCCCACTGCTTACTAGATTTTTAGGGCTTTGGCAACTTCCTGGTAAACTGAGGTTAGAAAGGAAAGAACAGATACTTATTTTTCCCTCTGCTCAAGGACTTTAGCTTGTAAGTCTCATGCTTTGAGTGCTGACTAAACGTTGTGAGAGGAAGTAGATGTACAGCTGCCCTTTGCTGCTGACTCTTAGTCAGTTGCTGGTGGCTTGGCCATTAGTGACAGATGTGTGTGTGACACTTTTTCAGGAATGAATTCTTGTTACAGCTGGCTATTGAATAGTTCATATGGAATTGCATGGCAATTTGCTCCGTAATTCCACTCCCTGTCTCACATGTAGTTCTGATTGCTAGGTCTCTCTCCTCACTTAAGTTGGTGTATTAATAGTCACATCTCAGGACTGCTGCTTCTGCCTGCTCCATGACCACACAGTGTATTTGTGTATTGCCCTGAAGTGTCAACAAAACATTTTGCTGAATTTTCTTTTTGTTGTTGCTCTGCAACCATCTTTTCCCTGGCCTTTCTCAGTTGTGTAAAGTTGGTTTCTTTCTTGGTCTTTCCATGCCAGAGAGGGTGCAGTTACTGCAAAGAGAAGCTTGAAATAGGAAGTAAGGCATCATAACAATTAAAACAAATGGTTACACAGCTAGCCAGATGAATTGAGACTTAGTGCCTGATATGCAATTCAGCTGTTATTATTCCTCTTCTATTTTCAAACCTGCCACTATAGCTAATCCACCAGTGGGTACTCTAATACCTTGACCAAAGGAAGTTTAACCTAGTACAGTACTCAGTGCTGCTTGCAAGAGCCGAGAAAGAAAGGTTGCAGTCTAGCCCCATCTTCTCCATCCCATAGTATGATAGTAAAATGGGGTTAGACCCTTCCATAAAACCAGGCTGTGTATTGGACTTTTGGCTGTTTGTCTGGGAGAATACATGCCCAGGTTTGGCTTCCTCCCAGGTACTTGGAGAGGAATGCATTTTGTATCTGTCCTCTTATCTCAAATTTCTGGGTACCATCAACTGGAGAGCACTCTCTTCTGTCATTGGCTATAAATTTAAAAAGAAGCGTTTGAATATGAAGGGTATTTTATTGGGGCTTGTGTGAGTTATTGACATATTTCTAGTAATCTAGTGAATGATTTGAACTGATTTGTTGAGGTTTGATACTTTCTTTTGTGTGTGTGTGGGTGTTGTTTTTTCAGAACAGCTTAGTTGTTTTTCATGTTAAACTCCTGTGTAAATTTAATGTTCAGTTGATGACAATGGCTGAAAGAAAGCTGATACCTTATTAGGGGTACAGGGTAAGATTTCTCCATTTATGAGTACAATTATTCATAATCTATATTTATCCAATCAAAGTAAAAGCCCATTTAGATGGGTAGTTTGAAGTATTTCAAACCATACAATTTTGGTGATATGGGTTTTACTAGAAATTGGCATTAGATTGGGAAAGTAAAATGAACTTTGTCTGTAACTGAAAGTCATCAGTGACCACATTGTAGATCCTGTGTAATTTAAGTGGATCCATAACAGGGGATTGGGCCAAGATGGAGATACAAGAAATACTTTATGCGGGTAAATCTTTTCCTCAGAGCTCAGAATACTTTGCATACAAAATCTCTGTTTCATATAGCATCTTTCAAGCATTTTTTAGTGTAGTTTACAGCTGGACTAGAAGGATGAATTGAAATTTTATCCCCGATTGCCTGTCATCATTAGACTGAAAGCTAGAATCCAGGTTTCCAACTCACAGTTTAAATGTATTTTCTTTTGGACAACCAGATGGATCCTGCTAAAAAGAGAGTCTAATTTTGGCCATTTAAAAGACAGTTTTGTATGAAAAAGTTGATACTAGAAGAAACCAATTTTGAAGGTTAAAGAGATTCCCCCAATTTTAGTTTTAAGAACGAAACTATGATTAGACCCTGAAATGTAAAAAGGTAAGAACAAAAGGTGCTATTGCCCCCAAAAGATAATAAAAAGTTATGGAATTACCAGGTGTGAATGAATGGTCCTTCATAGATGTACCTTATGCTCAAGGAGTAAGATACTGGAGTTTAGAAGTTCTGTTTCCTCAGCTACTGTCTTAAAGCCATATCAAGACAAGAAGTATCCCTACACTGATTGGATGTAGGCACAAAACTGGTGTGTCATTCCTTTATGAAATTGCAAATATCTCTTTTAGATCACAAGTAAGCTCTTTCTCAGTTTTCCCAGTCAAATACTTTCTGTATCTACCACAGGAGTTCCATTTCTGTCCTACTAGCTCCTTTGGACATTGTTTTAGTGACCTAAACGGATTTGTCATTCCTTGTGCTTGAAGAGAGAGTGTGGTTATATTTGTTAGTTCAGCCCCACCCTGTATTTCAGCAGGAAGTGGGTGGGTGCCTAAGCCTATAATGAAGTGTTCTTCCTTGTAGTTGCTGCATGGTAATGAGGACTGCTATATGTAACAGTAAATTCATACTTTAAACATGTTAATATACAGACTTAAATTACAGTAAGACCATGTATTGTCTATCATTTTGAAGTCAAATGACTATTTGACTTTCCAACTGAAATTCTTAAACCTGGTGAAATGCATATTCTTTTTCTTTTTTGTTTCTTTCTTTTTGAGACAGGGTCTGGCTCTGTCACCCAGGCTGAAGTGCAGTGGTGTGATCATAGCTCTCTGCAACCTCCAAGGCTCAAGCAATCCTCAGTCCTCCTGCCTGAGCCCCCTCAGTAGCTGGGACTACAGCCGCATGCCACCACACCCAGCTAATCTTTTTGTTTCTAATAGAGATGAGGTCTGGCTATGTTGCCCAGGCTGGTTTCGAATTCCTGGGCTCAAGCAGTCCTCCTGCTGCTACCTCCCAAAGGATTAGGATTACAGGTGTGAGCCACCACACCCAGCCATATTCTTTAACATAAAGAAATGTATCTCTTGAAAGAGGAAACTCAAGAGTAAACCTCTTCTCATATGTCCCCATCCAAAGTGCTGTTAACTATAGAACAGTGGGAAACGCTGAAGTGAAAGCAGAAGTCCTAATTGCCACACATGCAACATCCCCACATGTTCCATCCCCTGCTACTGCTGATCAGCATTTTGGGGGTATGTTTCAAAGAGGAACTGCCTTGAGAAGCATTTCTGTTGTGATGGTTATTGCTATAGCTCAAATATGCTTGCTTTTTGGATGTGACCATAGAAATCTGCAGGTGTTATCAGTGACCTTGGCTCAAAATGTAGCATTGTTTATTTGTCATGAACAGCTAGTAATAAACATAGCCAGAAGAATGAGCAGTCATCTGTCTTCTGTCCTGGTAATAACAGGAATTCAGAGTGTGGGGCACAGATGAGTGCATCCTCCCTTCTTTCACAGATATCCCTCCCTTTGTGTTTTCTTCTACCCTCCAACCCCCAGCTCACCTCATCCCACCCCACCCCACCCCACCTCACCCTACCCCAGGCTGTTGGAAGCAGTCATGAGAGTTCAGAAAGTAGGGTGGATATCAGAGTCTCTGTTGCCTAGACTGGAGTGCAGTGGCACAGTCATAGCTCACTGCAGCCTCAACCTTCTGGGTTCAAGTGATCCTCCCACCTCAGCTTCCCAAGTAGCTGAGACTATAGGCATGTAGCACCACACACCCAGCTAATTTTTAAAATTCTTTGCAGAGACAGGGTCTCGCTTTGTTGCCCAAGCTGGTCTTGAACTCCTGAGCTCAAGCAATCTTCCGGTCTCAGCTCCCAAAGTGTTGGGATTACAGGTGTGAGCTACTGTGCCTGGCCCCAGAGTCTCTTTTTAACTTTATACTGACCAAATGTGATATATAAAAGTATTCCATGATAGGCCGGGCATGGTGGCTCACACCTGTAATCCCAACACTTTGGGAGGCCGAGGTGGGCAGATCACCTGAGGTCAGGAGTTCGAGACCAGCCTGACCAACATGGAGAAACCCCGTCTCTACTAAAAATACAAAAATTAGTGGACATGGTGCTGTATGCCTGTAATCCCAGCTACTTGGGAAGGCTGAGGCAGGAGAATTTCTTGAACCTGGGAGGCGGAGGTTGTGGTGAGCCGAGATTGTGCCATTGTACTCTAGCCTGGGCAACAAGAGCAAAACTCCGTCTAAAAAAAAAAAAAAAAAAAAAAAATGCATGATAACTTCAAATATACAGACTTGAAGAATTTCACTGTTTGAGGGGACCTTAAAGGGCCTCATCCAGTTTCCATTTCAAAGCACAAATGCCATCACGGCACTAACAGTCCAGACTGGTACTGCCAGGTTATGGCTAGGAAGTTCTGGCAGTCTTTTATTTGTTTTCAGACTCATTCTCAAGTCCCTTAGGCTGAAACTTACTACAGATGAAAATGGGGTTACTGCTGAATCTGGCCTGGATGTCTGGAGCTGGTCCAAAATACAGCTTTTCTTTGGAATTTTTTGGGTAGCTAACTCCTCGATCAGTCCGGGAGCCTCTTGGGTATAAATAATCTCAGGGCTCTGTCTGGAACTTCCTTTGGGCCATTCTAGATCTCACAGGTCCTAGTAATTAGACAAATGTAGACCTAAAGAAGGGGCATGATTCATGGCTATAATCTACCCCCTCTACAGTCCCTAAATGTGCCTCTGATTGTGTGTTCAGAATGCAAGTGGATGTTGGCTGAGTGAGGAGATCATGGCAGCTTGGGTAGAAGCACATCTAGAAATTTTAGAGCTGAGAAGCTTCTAAAAGATGTTTAGCTTAGTCCATTTATTTTGTAGATGAGGACACAAAGCCCAGAATAAAAATTATAACATCTTTGATTTAGAAGGCATTGTAGAGGTCGTCTAGTCTGACTTTCCAACACCTTCATAAATGCTAGAAATTTCTCCCCCAGCATGCCTGATAGCTGGTCATCCAGAGCATAGGGCTGGAGAACTCATAACCTTATCTAAAGATGAGCCATTCTACTGTCGGACAATTCTAATTAAAATGACCTAGATAAATTGAAATCTACTTCCCTGTAACTTTTATATTCTCAGCAGTTCTAATTTAATTTTTCTCCTATTTAACATCTCCCAAGGTAAGACCTTCTCAAATCCCCAAATTAGCAGATATTACTATAGTATATAATTTCCCTAATCAAAGTAAAAGATGTCTGAAAAAGACCTTCACAGATTCCATAAAGATAGGGCATTCCACTCTTTCATGTATCCAGAATTTCCTTTTTTGACCAAGAACCACCACTTCATCGGTTTTCTTCACTTTCTCTTCGTTTTCCTTCATTGGCGCTAGCATTCAGCTCTTTTCTGACGCTTTTGATAAAGAAGCATACATTTTATCACTTTGTGAGTATAACTGTATAAAACTAAAGAGAGCAGCAGGTGGGGCTGAAGGGCTGGACTCACCCCTGCAACTGCCACCTGTCTAGTTTCTCAGTTGATATTTGCTAGCTGTGGTAGGGTGGGCCTTTACATTTCTACTTTCTCCTTCTCAGCCTGTGAAGAATTTCCCAATTGGTCTTCTTACTTCCAGCCTTCTCCTGCCCAAATATAAATCCTGTGCTTATGCAGAATGATTTGTCTAAAATGCAAATGTGACCCTGTTGTACTTCCTTAATTCAGTGGTTCCCCAACATCCAGTGCACTATACCAGTAAGGTGCTACTGATGATAGAGAAGCCTTTCTCAACTGGAGTTCCATGAAAGAATTAAATCTTAATGTCATTAGGCATGCATTATATGTAATATATTAACTTTTCTCCAGTAGAATGGTGCTAGTTATGTACAGTCTTGAGGGAATTGAGAAAACTGTCACTCTAATCATCCTTTTTGTTCTGTGGTTCAGATGAGGAATCCAGTTATGAAAGACTGGAAGAAAGAGATAGTGTATGTTCTTCAGGAGGTCCAGGATCACAGCTAGAAGCAGCCTCCAGGAAAAACCTGCCAAATTCCTTTGAAAGCTAGAGTTTTGTCTTTAAATTTTTTATGTAAATATTGCATTCTACCATATAATATGTCTATGGTTAAAAGTATTTTTAAATATTTATCAATGAGGGGGCCGGGTATGGTGGCTCACACCTATAATCCCAGCACTTTAGGAGGCCAAGGTGGGAAGATTGCTTGAGGCTAAAAGTTAGAGACCAGCCTGGACAGCATAAGGCCCCATCTCTATAAAAAATAATAAATTAGCCAGGCACGGTGGCATGTGTCTGTAGTCCTAGCTACTTGGGAGGCTGAGGTGGGAGCATCACTTGAGCTCAGGTGTTTGAGGTTGCAGTGAGCTATGATCATGCCACTGCACTCCAACCTGGGCAACAGAGTGAGGCCTGGGTGACAGAGTGAGACCTTCTCTTAAATAATAAGATAAAATATTTATCAGTGAATAGGATTTATTCTACGGGAGGATTTGCCTAGGGTCTGTGGAACCACAAATAACTGCCTTTTTTGTTTTGTTTTGTTTGTTTTTTTTTTTTGAGACGGAGTCTCGCTCTGTCGCCCAGGCTGGAGTGCAGTGGCGGGATTTCGGCTCACTGCAAGCTCTGCCTCCTAGGTTTATGCCATTCTCCTGCCTCAGCCTCCCGACTAGCTGGGACTACAGGCGCCTGCCACTGCGCCTGGCTAATTTTTTGTATTTTTAGTAGAGACGGGGTTTCACCGTGTTAGCCAGGATGGTCTCGATCTCCTGACCTCGTGATCTGCCCGCCTCGGCCTCTCAAAGTGCTGGGATTACAGGCGTGAGACACTGTGCCCGGCCCATAACTGCCTTTTTTTAAAAGCCCTGTAGTGGGTCTTTTATTTTATATATATTATTTAATGTCTCTAGGAAAATTGCCCCCAAGATCACACAGTAAGGTGTACTAGTCAGGGTGCTAACCTAAGAATGTCTCGACTCCATAAAGCCCATACATTTTCTATAACTTGAAGTGTGAGAGAGAGAGCCTGGAAATCTTTCTGCCCAATTCTAAGTTTATTTTCACCTGAATGAAAGATTTTTTCTTCTTGGTCAAGTTACTGTTGTGGTTCAGATCATGCGTAACTCCATGCTTCTTGTACAAACCAATCCTTGATTATCCAAAAGAAAAATGAGCAATGGTGCATGTCATTTCACATAACAAGGAATTTTGTCTCTCTTTGGTGGCTTTGAAACAAATCACTTTAAACAATAGCAGATAAACTTTTCTAATTGTTTTGTCCTAATAGATATTGACATATTGTTATTTCTTAAGTACCCTCCCGCTGGTTGTGTTAACTGGCCTTTTTGACAAGAAGCCATTTGCTTTAGAAAACTTGGTTCCAGGTAAACCCCAAACAGATGACATACACTTAATTGTTTGTTCTGCTTATCCAAGGCACTTAGAAAACCATAAATGCTGAAGTACCAAGGTGTTAGAATTTGCCCCCCACCCTCAATCTGAAATTTATGTAGCCACCTGGAATCTAGTTTCCATTAGGTATCCAGAGGGAAAATCCAGAATGCCCTGTCATTGGTCACATTCAGCACAGCATTTCGAGGTGGTCTGGTTCTTTTAGCTCCTCTGAGAAGCTGGAATGAGTACTCAAATGATTACCAGTGGAAGAGCCACAGTGGCTGTTTTCAGTCATTCCTGGCTGTATACCAAATTTCTGGTTGATCTTGAAAGTTTGAAATTTGGGAATCTAAGGACACCTAGAGGATGGTGTTCAGAGCCCTGCAAGATTCTTTCATATGTAACCTCCTCCCACCTTTCCTGTTCTAAACTCTTTTACCATGTGTTACTGAAGATTGCATCTTAGTACCTGATACCCTTTACATTAAATAAAAGAAGGAAAGAGTTAAATTGGAAAGTCCAGGGTTTGGACTAGAAAACCCATGGGGTCAAAGGGGGAATTCAGCAGAGGAGTGGAATGGAAATCATTTCCTTAGACAGTAGACAAGTATTCAGGAAACACCTCTGCACCCCAAAGATAGGCACAGCTGCCACACAGTGACTATTAAAGGGAGGTTCAAAGTTATAAGCAAACAGCTGATTCTCTTGGTTCTTGGGCTGTTGCTGTTGGTGACAGGAAATCTTGTTCCCCAAGCTGCTGGCTTCCTGTTTTATTTTTACTTGTAGCAGATCAGAATGTCCATAACAAGGAGCAGTCTGTTCCAAAGGGTTCTACTCCCCCTTTGAGCCTGAAAGATTTTTTTTTTCTCTTTTGGTCAGACAATATGTCTGTAATATTTAGTTTGGTTTAAGCATTTTGTATTCACAGTCAACTTTTTGGTGATGAGCTGGTGTTTTAAGATTTGATGTAAGTAAACCCTTGTTTTGCTTTTTTTTTTTTTTTTAAATATATAAAGAGGAGTTTATAATATTGGGGACTTGGCCCAGCTACTCAGAAAGCTAAGGTGGGAGGATCATTTGAGCAAGGCGGTCAAGAATGTAGTGAGCTGTGATCGCACCATTGCACTCCATACTGGATGACAGAGCGAGACCCCGTCTCAAAAAAACAAAAAGGCTGGGCGTGGTGGCTCATGCTTATAGTCCCAGCACTCTGGGAGGCTAAGCTCAGGAGTTCGAGACAAGTCTGGGCTACATGGCAAAACCTCATCTCTACAAAAAATACAAAAATTAGCTGGGTGTGGTGGTGCATGCCTGTAGTCCTAACTACTCGGGAGGCTGAGGTGGGAGGATCGCTTTGAGCCCAGTAGGTGGAGGTTGCAGTGAGCTGAGATCGTGCCACTGCACTCCAGCCTGAGTGACAGAGCGAGACCCTGTCTCAAAAAAGAATAAAAAATAAGAAAAAAAATTGAGGACTTAGATATGTTAACTTTATGCTTTACCTTTTCATGTGACATGAATTTGTCATTTTCCCTAGCATGAAAACCATTAGGCTGTTTTAGATTTCTTTAGTTTTATAAGATGTGGAAAGAGGACCAGTCCATTGTGCCTTGACTGTAGTCATATCCATTTTGTGGAAATTAAAACCCTCTCCCATCCTTGTAAAACTAGGAATTCGGTAATCTAAATCTAAAACAATAGCTCAGCATGAACCTGAAGTGCTGGGGGATTTCCTAGGGAAAGGGGCTCAGCCCACCGGATAAGAAACAGTAACTGGAAGGTTTCCGGATCTGCTCCAGACATTTCCTGCTGTCTCTAGAGTCTTTTGGCCCAGGTGTGTTGAACCGGATGGGAGCGAGAAAGGGAGCTGTTGGGTAGAAGAGAAAGCACCAGGGAATCTTACAGCACAGTTTACTCAGCATCGTGTTTGACATATTGAACGTGTAAAATTTTTACTTTATATTCTCTCGTTCGGTCAATTTACACACTAAACTTAAGAACTACTGGCATTAGTAGTTAGCTATACTTTTTTTTTTTTTTTTTTGAGACAGAGTCTTGCTCTTGTCACCCAGGCTGGAGTGCAATGGTGCAATCTCAGCTCACTGCAACCTCCGCTTCCCAGGTTCAAGCAATTTTCCTGCCTCAGCCTCCTCAGTAACTGGGATTATAGGCACCCGCGACATGCCTGGCCAATTTTTTGTATTTTTAGTAAAGACAGGGTTTCACCATCTTGGCCAGGCTGCTCTCGAACTCCTGGCCTTAGGTGATCCACCTGCCTCAGCCTCCCAAAGTGCTGGGATTACAGGCGTGAGCTGCCGTGCCCGGCCTAGTAGTTAGCTATACATTAACAGCCATTTACCAAGGAAGGACTGGAAAAGTTATATCCTGATGTATATCAATCATTATTGGCAGCTTGATTTCATTGTGGAGATTGTCAGGTGACAGTGTTCTTTTTTGATCTTTATAATTGGTGGCCTAGAATCTGATCTGTCCTGGTTATGAACACCCCAGGGATAGGATCTATACCATCCAATGTCTGCTGAATGGGCTGTTTTCTAACCATGCCTCCTTGCCTCTGGAGACTCTTGTTGGTTGGAGCAGTAGTTGGCACTTGCCTATGTACCTCAGGCAGCAGTCACCAGTCCAGAATTTCTAAACTTACATAGCAGATCTTCTAATAGCAAACCTTAAAAAGGGCAGGGGAGAGAGGACTTAAAAATGAAAGAAAAAAAAAGATAGGGGGAATGAAGATTTTTTTTAAAGCTGTTTTAGATCAGGGTAAGACCAAAAAAAAAAAAGAAAGAAAAGATTCACACAGCCCTAGTGTGCCTGGAATTTGTGGTTGAGTAATACTTTCCTGTTATTTCTTTTTTAGGTTGTTTTTCATCATTCAGAACATTGCCTGAAGCAGGTCCACCATGCCGTTAGTAACGAGGAACATCGAGCCAAGGCACCTGTGCCGTCAGACGTTGCCTAGCGTTAGAAGCGAGCTGGAATGCGTGACCAACATCACCCTGGCAAATGTCATCCGACAGCTGGGCAGCCTGAGTGAGTGCCTCGGAGAGCCTGTGCTTTGCCCTCAGGGGTCGTTGGTGCTCTTTATTTAGTTTCCTTCTCCTCCCGCGTTCCTATTTCTCCCCCATCTGCCTTCCCTAGGTAATGCGAAAATGTATCCTCCCTCTCCTCCCCAAAGAGAGGCTCCCTTTTGGTGTAGCTTCTTCTCTTCAACCTTTATCTACCACCACCCTCTAGGTTCCCTCCTCCCTCCCCCTCCACCTGCTTCAACAGAAATCTGTGGGAAGGGTGGCAGGAAGGGCTGCAGCAAAAACTGCAGACGGAATGACAGAGCAGAATTCTGTGTGTGTAAAGTGGGAGGTTCACAGAGCAGTATCTTGGGTCGGGGAATGTGCCTGTAATTACACGAGCTGTTCGATGTAGCCTGACTTTGTTGAAGCCTCAAATGTGCCAATAGTCTTTATCTACCCAACACCCCCACCCCTTTTCTTCCCAAAGAGGAGTAAAGCAAACATGCCTTCGGAGAGATTCTGACTGACTTGTCCACCCTGGTACACATTTAATTGTGCTGCAAGCCCCCAGGTCCAGGTTCAGGGTACAAATTACTTCTGCAGTCTCTGGGGTATTGGGAGTTTTGCAAGCTGTGTGAACATACAGTGACACAAATAGTAGCTGGAGCCATTCTTCCTTAGGAGGAAGATGGGGGTTAGCCCAGACTGTTTTGGAGCTGAAGGAAAGCCAGCTCAACTATATATATTTTTTTAATTGGCAAGAATGAATGAGACTGCCTTGGGTGGGGTACATGCATGTGGTTTGGATTTCATTCTGAATCAAGTTGACTTTGTTTGCTTGAAGCTGAGATATGGGAAGGGCAGATGCTTGGATTGGCTCTGCATTTATCTAGTGCCACTCCAGCTCCCATAAGAACCTCCGTCAAAATGCCATTTTAGTGATCTTCCTTAGCAAAGGCATCTTGGTGTGAATTATTTCAGATACTCGCCCCTCCTGTCGCATCACTGCCCTTAGTGAAGGCAGTGGAATATCAAGAAAGCCTGCATTCCCCTGTATAGCAATAGGCCCAGCCTTTAAAATAGGAGGCTGAGGAGACAGAACTCTATGACCAGATGATGTATGGAGTCTGAGATTCCTAAGCCTTCACCTACCTCAGGGATCATCTCAGTTGATCCAGGGCTTAGAGAAACCTAGATGGGGCATCATGAAGAAATGAAACCCTGCCAGTGCCTGTCTTATACAAAGGAACACTGACAGTAGCGCAACAGCAGTGCAGCTGACAAGGAAGCACATCAAGGCTGCAGAGACCTCACTGCTTTTTAAAGGCATAATTTCTGCCTCTCTCTCCCTCTCTCTCTCTGAGAAGGCCAAATGGGTGGAAGTCAATCAGTCACACACTGGTTCCTTCTTCATAGGACAAAGAACATCTAGCTAATGATGCTTCTTATTTCTACTTACTGAAGTTAGGCTCTCTCTCAGCTATTTTTCCAGGGTGGTGTTGATGGATGCCATTGCTCACACTCCCACTTGTGATCAGACCACTCCTATCTTGGGGAAGCTGATCTGAGGGCCAAAGTCACCTTATGCCCGAGGAAGCAAGATTTTCTTACATTGTGGGGGCTAACTGATCCTTTATTCATCCAATAAACATGTGTTGAACATATTTTATGTACCAGCTGCTGAGGGGATACTCAATAATAATAAAAATAAGAATAAGAGGCAATAATAAGAAATTGTCTCTGCCCTCCAGGAGCTCATAATCTACAAGGGGAGGCAGAAATAAATAATTCCTAAGAGGAGAGAATGGGGAGAGAGTGAGAAGGGAACCCACATTTGTTGATTGCCTACTTTATGCCAGGTTTGGATAAGATCTTGACATAGATTATCTCATTTAATCTTCTCAGTAATCCTATGAGATTAGGTGGTGGTATTCCCATTTTTCAGATAAAGAAAATAAAGCTCAGAAAAATAAGGTAACTTGGCCAGGCACAGTGGCTCATGCCTGTAATCCCAGCACTTTGGGAGGCTGAAGGGTGTGGATCACTTGAGGTCAGGAGTTCAAGACCAGCCTGGCCAACATGGTGAAACCTGATCTCTACAAAAAATACAAAAATTAGTCGGGTATGGTGGCACACACCTGTAATCCCAGCTACTCGGGATGCTACAGCATGAGAATCGCTTGAACCCGGGAGGCGGAGGTTGTTGTAAGCTGAGATTGTGCCACTGCACTTCAGCCTAGGCGACAGAGCAAGACTTCATCTCAAAAAAAAAAAAAAAAAAATTAAGTTAACTTGCCTAAAGATATACAGCCAGTAAGAGGCAAAGTCACTGTTTAAACTCAGACTTCCTACAGATTTCTCAGCTCTGTCCCTTACTCGCTGTCTGCCAATATTGCCCTGGTTTAGACTTCATTGACTTTCACCTAAACTATTACCCAAGCCTCCCTCTACCTTCTTTCTCTGATCCAACCCCCTTAAATCTGTTCTATATCCCTGCCAGAGTGATCTGCCTAAAAATCAAATCTCACTTTTTACTTTTATGATTCTGAATTTCTGAAACTTTGAAAGTTCTGTGTTAACTTTTATAATGTAACAAGTGTTTTTATAGTCAGAGTACACATCGCAACTATTTCTCTCCCCTCTTCCTCACTGTGGAATTATTTAAGTTCCTTGGCCTAGCATTCAGGACCCTCCAAGACCTGCCTTCCTTTCTAGCCTCATTTTCTACAATCTGTCTTCCATTTTACAATTTTTTTTTAATTTTTGTGTTTTTGAGACAGTTTTGCTCTTGTTGCCTAGGCTGGAGTGCAATGGCGAGATCTCGGGTCCCTCCCTGCAGACTTCGCCTCTGGGTTCAAGTGATTCTCCTGCCTCAGCCTCCCGAGTAGCTGGGACTACAGGCGTGTGCCACCACACCCAGCAAATTTTTTTTTTTTTCTTGAGATGGAGTCTCACTCTGTTGCCCAGGCTGGAGTGCAGTGGCGCCACCTCGGCTCACTGCAAGCTCTGCCTCCCAGGTTCACGCCATTCTCCTGCCTCAGCCTCCCGAGTAGCTGGGACTACAGGCGCCCGCCACCATGCCTGGCTAATTTTTTTGTATTTTTAGTAGAGACAGGGTTTCACCATGTTAGCCAGGATGGTCTCAATCTCCTGACCTTGTGATCCGCCCACCTCGGCCTCCCAAAGTGCTGGGATTACTGGCGTGAGCCACTGTGCCTGGCCAATTTTTTGTATTTTTAGTAGAGACAAGGTTTCACCTTGTTGGCCAGGCTGGTCACAAACTCCTGACCTCAGGTGATCCAACCGCCTTGGCCTCCCAAAGTGTTGGGATTACAGGTGTGATCCACCACGCCCAGCCTTCATTTTACAGTCTTTTAAAATGGAAAAAGGGGGCCTGGCATAGTGGCTCACACCTGTAATCCCAGTAATCTAGGAGGCTGAGACATAAGTATTGCTTATGCTCAGGAGTTCGAGACCAGTCCTGGCAACATACTGAGACCGTATCACTACAAAAATTAAAAAATTATCCAGGTGTGGTGGTGTACACCTGTAGTCCCAGCTGGTTGGAGGATAAGGTTGGAGGATCGCTTGAGCCTGGGAGTTCAAGGCTGCAGTGAGCCATGATCATGCCACTCCAGCACTGGCCAACAGGGCGAGACCTTGTCTCAAATAAATAAATAAAATGAAAAAGGAAAAAGGGAAGGAAAAAAGAATGAATTATCAGCTACTAGTAGTTCTGCTGAGACAGACCATGCTCTCTCATATTTCCATACAGTGCTCTTGCTATCCCCACTGGCTGAACAGCCCTTGCCATCTTTGTCTGTCTGGCTGCCTGTAGCTGATCCTTCAAGGCCCAGCTCAGGAATCTTCTCTTTCAGGTTGGGCTAAGAGTGTTCCTCTGAGCTCCCATTACATGCCTATATTATCCTATCACATTGTATCACAAATCACCTATGTCTCAATTAAAAATTCTTGACTGGGCACAATTGTCATCCTAGCACTCTGGGAGGTTGAGGCGGGAGGATTGCTTGGGCCCTGGAATTTGAGACAGCTTGAGCAACATAGTGAGACCCTGTCTCTACAAAATATAAATGAAATTAGCTGGGTGTGGTGGCGTGTGCCTGTACTTCCAGCTATTTGGAAGGCTGAGGTGGAAGGCTGGGGTAGGAGGATCGCTTGAGCCCAGAAGGTAAAGGCTGCAGTAAGCTGAGATAGCACTGCTGCACTCCAGCCTGGGCAACCAAAAAAAAAAAAAAAAAAAAAATTGTTGAAGGTAGAAATCATGTGTTGTTGTTTGTCCTTGAACCCCAGTGTCTACCTTGTATAGTACCTGTCACCCAGTAGAAACTCAGTAAATGTCAAATAATTCACGCCTATATAGTTCCCACTATTCCATGCTATTGATGCACAAAGAATGTAGGAATGGAAAGAATACTTTCTGTGGGTAGTGGGGGCACAGGTAGGGATAGGTGGGGTCAAGGAAGACTTCACAGAAGAGGTTACATTTGAATGGGACCTTGAAAGATGACTGGGATTTCGTCTAGCTGAGAGGAGTGCAGGGAGGGGTTCATATGTGCTTCAGGCTCATGACCTTGGCCTCATGTGCATTGTACCTGGGTGGAACTTCTCAATTTAGTAGTGAAAGTCTGATTATGGAATGGATAAAGCATAAAACTAAAAATTCCACAGCCATAGATTGCTCTGTGACAGCACATCCAGAATTCTTATTTTTTCTCAGAACAGTGAGATTGGCATTTCACATATTCGGTTGCTGTATCTTAGGAAATATAGGCACAGCCAGCCAGCACTTTGTATCAGTATTGTGGCCACTCAGGAGAATGGAACCCCCACTTGGGTCATTAGAAAATCAAGCTAGATATTGGGTTTCTAACTGACTGCAGTGTGGGTGAGGGGGTGGGGCATGCCATTGGGGAGCTCCAAGACTCCCACTCAGACTTCAATAAGAGCAGCTTCACATTTTTAAAAATCAGTTTTACCTGTTCTACTTCCACGTAACATTTCATTTGAAGCGTTCTGCTAAGAAAAAAACAAAATTGAAGACTGCTTCCTAGAATCTTTTGCAAAATGTGGTATCTGTTATGAATGTTGGATAATGATGGATATTGGGTCTGTCTTGGTAATCTGAATGAGTGAAATTTAACTCTGAACAAGACACTTTGGTTTTCCCTAGTTCAGTATCACACTTCTGTTTTCGGAAGTTGGAGTAATTTTTAGCACTTGAAGAATAGATACTGTCAAATTACTGATTGGAATTATATTTAAAATTTTCCTCTAAGCTTAAAACTTAGGGTATTTAGGCTGGGCACAGTGGCTCACGCCTGTAATCCCAGCACTTGAGGAGGCCAAGGCGGATCACTTGAGGTTGGGAGTTCGAGACCAGCCTGGCCAACATGGTGAAACCCCTTCTCTGTTAAAAATACAAAAATTAGCTGGGCGTGCGCCTGTACTTCTACTTGGGAGGCTGAGGCAAGAGAATCTCTTGAATCCAGGAGGCAGAGGTTGCAGTGAGCTGAGATTGTGCCATTGCACTCCAGCCTGGGCAACAGAGCAAGTCTCTGTCTAAAAAATAAAAAATAAAAAAATTTGAAAATCAAAAACTTAGGGTATTTAGAATTAACACTTTTTTTTTTTTTTTTTTTTTTTTTGAGACGGAGTCTCACTCCGTTGCCCAGGCTGAAGTGAAGTGGTATGATCTCGGCTCACTGCAACCGTTGCCTCTTGGGCTCAAGTGATTCTTATGTATCAGCCTCCTGAGTAGCTGGGATTACAAGATGGTGTGCCACCATGCCTGGCTAAATTTTATATTTTTAGTAGAGACAGGGTTTCACCATGTTGGCCAGGCTGGTCTCAAACTCCTGGCCTTCAGTGATCCACCTGCCTTGGCCTCCCAAAGCGTTGGGATTATAGGCATGAGCCACCGTGTCTGGCCTTAGGTATTTACACTCTTTTTTTTTTTTTTTTTATGAAGTATTTATTGATGATTCTTGGGTGTTTCTCGGAGAGGGGGATATGGGAGGGTCATAGGATGATAGTGGAGAGAAGGTCAGGAGATAAACACATGAACAAAGGTCTCTGGTTTTCCTAGGCAGAGGACCCTGCGGCCTTCTGCAGTGTTTGTGCCCCTGGGTACTTGAGATTAGGGAGTGGTGATGACTCTTAAAGAGCATGCTGCCTTCAAGCACCTGTTTAACAAAGCACATCTTGCACCGCCCTTAATCCATTTAACCCTGAGTTGACACAGCACATGTTTCAGAGAGCACGGGGCTGGGGGAAAGGCCGGAGATCAACAGCATCCCAAGGCAGAAGAACTTCTCCTAGTCAGAACAAAATGGAGTCTCCTATGCCCACCCCTTTCTACACAGACACAGCAACAATCTGATCTCTCCTTCCTTTCCCCACACTTCCTCCCCTTCTCTTCAACAAAACCGCCATCATCCTCATGGCCCGCTCCCGATGGTCGCTGTCTCTTTGGAGCTGTTGGGTACACCTCCCAGACAGGGCAGCCGGGCAGAGGCGCTCCTCTCCTCCCAGACGGGGCGGCCAGGCAGAGGCGCTCCTCACTTCCCCGACGGAGCCGCCCGGGCAGAGGCGCTCCTCGCTTCCCAGACGGGGCCGCCCGGGCAGAGGCGCTCCTCACTTCCCAGACGGGGCGGCCGGGCAGAGACGCTCCTCACTTCCTCCCAGACGGGGTGGCGGCCAGGCAGAAGCGCTCCTCACCTCCCAGACAGGGCGGCCGGGCAGAGGCGCTCCTCACTTCCCAGACTGGGCGGCCGGGCAGAGGCGCTCCTCACTTCCCAGACGGTGTGGCGGCTGGGCAGAGGCGCTCCTCACTTCCCAGATGGGGCAGCCAGGCAGAGGCGCTCCTCACTTCCTCCCAGACGGGGTGGCGGCCAGGCAGAGGCGCTCCTCACTTCCCAGACGGGGCGGCCGGGCAGAGGTGCTCCTCACTTCCACCCAGACGGGGTGAGGTATTTACACTCTTAAGTCATGTAATGTGGTTGAGGAGTATAAGGAAGAATCTCATTGTGACAACTCACATTTTTAGCTCACTTAATTCTTATGGTAACTTGATGGGGTAGATATTATCCCCACTTTACAGATGAGGAAACTAAGGCTGGGAGATTGTGACTTGCTGATGAGTACACGAGTATAAATAGAAAGAGCTGAGACTTTGATTCAAATTTTCTTTTTTTTTTTTTCGAGACGGAGTCTCGCTCTGTCACCCAGTCTGGAGTGCAGTGGCACGATCTCGGCTCACTGCAAGCTCCGCCTCCTGGGTTCATGCAGTTCTCCTTCCTCAGCCTCCCGAGTAGCAGGGACTACAGGCGCCCACCAACATGCCCGGCTAATTTTTTGTATTTTTAGTAGAGACGGGGTTTCACCGTGTTAGCCAGGATGGTCTTGATCTCCTGACCTCGTGATCCGCCTACCTCAGCCTCCCAAAGTGCTGGGATTACAGGCGTGAGCCACTGCGCCCAGCCCAGATTTTCTGATTTGAAGTCAACTGCTCCTTCCATGTCTCAGTATAGTTCTCAGTCTGCCTCAGGCCTGAGGTGATGAGACAGTGGGGAAGCCTTCACACCACCTCACTTCCTCTTAAAATAGAGATCTTATTGTTACCAGTTTTATATGTTGAGGTTCTGTGTAAGATTTTATCTTGAAAACCACTGTGCCACACTGAGCCTCTACTTCTACTATCACTACCCCCTTCACTTAAGGAGCAGGAAATCCTAGGTACTCTTGGTGACTCTTTGTGTAAGTTGATTGGTTTTTTTTCCCCCTCCAGAATAGCTGGATGGTTAATAGATATTTTTCTTTTTTCTTTTCTTTTATTTCATTTTATTTATTATTATTATTTTTGAGATAGGCTGGAGTACAGTGGCATGATCTGGGCTAACTGCAACCTCTGCCTCCCAAGTTCAAGTGATTCTCTTGCCTCAACCTCCTGAGTAGCTGGGATTACAGGTGTGCGCCACCACGCCCAGCTAATTTTTTTTTTTTGAGATGGAGTCTTGCTGTCTCACCTAGGCTAGGGTGCAATGGCGCGATCTTGGCTCACTGCAACCTCTGCCTCCCAGGTTCAAGCGATTCTTCTGCCTCAGCCTCCTGAGTAGCTGGGATTATAGGCGCCTGCCACCATGCCCAGCTCATTTTTGTATTATTGGTAGAGATGGGGTTTCACCATGTTGGCCAGGCTGGTCTCAAACTCCTGACCTTAGGTGAACCGCCTACCTCGGCCTCCCAAAGTGCTGGGATTACAGTCATGAGCCACCACGCCTGCCCTAATTTTTTTGTAATTTTATTAGAGGCAGGGTTTTGCTGTATTGCCCATGCTGGTCTCGAACTTCTGGCCTCAAGTGATCTGCCCACCTTGATCTCCCAAAGTGATGGGATTACAGGCGTGAGCCACCACGCCTAGCCTTCTTTTATTTTCAACAGATATTTTTGAGCTTGGTTTATTTTCCACACATAATGTTGCATATTTCTCTGTTTCAGCCTTCCAAATACAATTTTCCATTACCTAGACAAGCATGATACAGTATGGTTTTCATAGGAACTTAGCCATATTATGAACAGGGATCAAATAAAATCCTCAACCTGCAGAGTAGAAATGCTTATCAGCCGATTTGAGTTCTTTGAGCTCAGGAGCTTCCCATAGTTGTTTAGGTCACAAACGATCAATATGCAAGGACTTGCTTCTTCCTTGATTAGAAGTTCTTATTGACTTAAATTTACCAGCAATTCAAAATATGCAGTTGATTGGTCTTATCCCCACTCTTGAGGCTGTACTGGGAAGGTGAGCTGTAGTTCACCCTGAAGGTGCGGTTTTGGCCTTTCAGGCTATTTTTTTCCCCCTCAAATATGGACTAAGCATAAATGTAGTTTTGAAGCTAAAAATTAGAGCCTACTTCAAATAGTTCTCAAAAAAAAATAATCGTTTGATTGGGCACAGTCTCTTATGCCTGCCTTCACCTTGCAAGAAGCTCAGATGGTAGGCCCGGGTGCAGTGGCTCATGCGTGTAATCCCAGTACTTTGGGAGGCTGAGGTGGGCAGATCACCTGAGGTCAGGAGTTCAAGACCAGCCTGGCCAACATGATGAAACCCCGTCTCTACTAAAAATACAAAAAATGAGCCGGGCGTTGTGGCAGGCACCTGTAATCCCAGCTACTCGGGAGGCTGAGGCAGGAGAATCACTTGAACCTGGGAGGCAGAGGCTGCAGTGAGCTGAGATTGCATGCCACCGCACTCCACCTGGGGGATAGAGCAAGACTCTGTCTCAAAAAAAAAAAAAGCTCAGATGGTATATTTATTCGTATGCACCACTTTTCATTCCTAGTAAGAATGTGCCTGTGGCTTGGAATGACAATATAGAGGTAGTGTCAAATTGCTGTTATGTTTCTTTTGCTGCAAATTCTCCTTGCATTCCAGGGTTGAAAGTACGGAACTTTTCTTTTTCTAAAAAACAAGACATTGTGGAAAGAGACCACTGGTATGTTGTTTTTCAGAGAGGGCTTGAAAGTTTCAGCTTCTCACTTGGTTCCTGAGATGTAGATTTGAAGGATTGTAACCTAGAGCAGACTTTGAAAGTTATAGGTTACAAGCCGGGCATGGTGTCTAGAACACCTGTAATCCCAGCACTTTGGGAGGCCAAGGTGTGTGGATCACTTGAGGCCAGGAGTTTGAGACCAGCCTGGGCAACCTGGCAAATCTCCATCTCTACCAAAAATACAAAGATTAGCTTGGCATGGTGGTGCGCATCTGTAATCCCAGTTACTCGGGAGGCTAATACATGAGAATCGCTTGAGCCCAGGAGATGGAGGTTGCAGTGAGCCGAGATCACGCCACTGTACTGCAGCCTGGGTGACAGAGGGAGACTCTGTCTCCAAAAAAAGAAAAAAAAATTATAAGTTATAAAACATAAAAGTAACCTTCCCACCTCTTAAAAGAAGTTGTATATTTCTGCTATGGCTTGTTGATAAGCTCAGGGCCCCTCAAAGATAACACAAGTGATCATAGTTGTTCACTGTATTTTCAAGGCCCCATTGAGGAACTAATTTCCTATTTTTCATGTTAATTTTAGATACGTAGAACGTCCTCTGAACTCCCAATCTGTTTTTCAGAACCGTTTTATAAGGTACTTTTACAGAACAGCAAGAGGCTAAGAGCTATAGGCAAATGTGTAGTGTTTATTTTATTTTATTTGGAGTCTTGCTCCGTCGCCCAGGATGGGGTGCAGTGGCTCGGTCTCGGCTCACTGCAACCTCCGCCTCCCGAGGTTAAGCGATTCTCCTGCCTCAGCCTCCCCAGTAGCTGGGATTATAGGTGCCTGCCAGCACGCCTGTCTAATTTTTGTATTTTTAGTAGAGACGGGGTTTCCCCATGTTGCCCAGGCTGGAAATGTGTAGAAATATTATCTTTTCTTCCAGGCTTAATTTTTTGCATTACACCTTTCAGTTTTATTCAGCCTGTTTTGAGTCTCATGACTGTTCACGTCTGTCAAGAAGACCCTATTAGTTATAGAACATATGCAGACTTCCTAAACTATGAAGAGTATGTCTCTGTCTCTAAGAGCAGTCATCTGCATATAGCCCAAACCGTCTTAGGGTATGTGTGTGTATATGTATGTGTTTGGGGGTTAGGGAACACGATCTTTAGTAGCCAGTTTTTGTGACCATTTACGTGACTTCTATGCACTGGTGACTTGGTTTCTTTGCTCTTTCCAGGTAAATATGCAGAGGACATTTTTGGAGAGCTCTTTACTCAGGCAAATACCTTTGCCTCTCGGGTAAGCTCCCTTGCTGAGAGGGTCGACCGACTACAAGTTAAAGTCACTCAGCTGGATCCCAAGGAAGAAGAAGGTAAGAAAGCTGAGCTCAGCATTTGCAGGCTCTGCTGAGCAGTTTTGTAGAATTTTTTTTCCCTGATTTATTTAAAAAAAAAAAAGTGAGAGAAATCACAGAGACCTATAGAGTTCTGCTTTGAAATGACACAAGCCTGAGTGCTGGAAAGAACCTTTTTAGCTCCACCACACCCCCATGCACTCCTTTCTCCCATTCCCCCAATTCCTTCTTTCTCAAATTTCCCCTCCCTCAATCGTATTTTGCTACCATAAAAGTACTTGGAAGATTCATTCCTCCTAAGGAGAGGCCTGCTAGATCTGGCCACATAGTAAACCTTTGTGTTGCCTCATTTTGTTCAGTCATGAAACGACTGGGCTGCTGACAGCCTTGTGGGGCTTCCCCAGAGGGGGAGGGAAAAAAAGCCTGGCTGCAGACAGCCGCAGCCAAGAAGTGCAGCAGCTGAGGCCTCTCCGACTGGTGTGACTCAGTGTTTGCTCAGATAGCCTGTCGTCCATTTTCTAACGCCTTCCATCTTCTCTTCAGTGTCACTGCAAGGAATCAACACCCGAAAAGCCTTCAGAAGCTCCACCATTCAAGACCAGAAGCTTTTTGACAGAAACTCTCTCCCAGTGCCTGTCTTAGAAACATACAATACCTGTGATACTCCTCCCCCTCTCAACAATCTTACCCCTTACAGGTAATGGCTGGCTAGCTCCTCCCTTTTTCAACCTATGGTTTAATAACACTGGATTGTTTTTTTATCTGAAGCGGTTGTTTCCATCAGAGGATTGTATCTAAAAGCTTACTGCCTACCCCAAAGTTGTGGTAGTTTCTGTGGCAGCAGAAACTAAAATTTACCCCATAAACACTTGTCACTTATTATTGTTTGGTTTCTGAAATTCATAGTGAATATAATACATATTGAAAGTTTACCGAAACCATTGCATGCTACAGAGTTTAATTTCATATAAGCCAGGTCCATCTTGGATTCCATCCAAGGAATTTAGTTATTATAGAACCAAAAGGACTTTGTTACAAGGCGGTCCTACAGCATGGATCCCAGGGGCAACATTCTAGCAAGGCTCCCACTTACTTGGAAACCACTAGATTAGCAGATGTTTGGGTGTGTTAGTGGGGCCAGCCTCTTGGACTGGCTGCTCTGGGCCCAGAGGGGTCTTTCCAAAGCTTAAGGAGTAATTCGCATTCTTCCAAATGAGCATCGTTCACTTTGTTTTGAACATCCTTTGGACATTTCCTTCTGAAAGGACCTACTATGCTGTGCCTGGACTTGAAAAAGAAGGTAGCCTCATAGACAACTTAAAGCCCTTCTCCTCTAGTGGTTTGGTAGTTTTGTCATCCTGCAAAAAACCACTGAAGAGGGGCAGAAGGCGAATATTTATCTTGCTTACACCCATACATATCTTCGGAGCAGGTAAAAAGTAATTACAGATAGCTGGAGGCAGATGTCTTCTATCAGACGTGTACACTGCAAGGTAGATTGTGTGTGTGTGTACCCATGTGAAATTCAAGGACACCAGTCGGATTCAGGGAGCCTTCTTACACAGATATAAAGTACATGGCATCTGTCCTTCATTTTACTTGTAAAATTATGTTTGCCCCTTGGCTTTCAAAGGGACCAGAATAGCAGGACAGAGGTTTGACTCTGCAGCCTCCGTTATTGAGTCTAGTTGGGTTTGGACAGAGGGGTTGTGGGGCAGAAAGGTGTCATACAACTGATAAGATTGTAGGGAGTATAACATAGGGTTTTTGTGGTGGGATTGGGTAAACAAATGGTATTAGGAGAATTTTATTCTTCAGTTAATGGTATTTTTCTTTTTAGCATACAGTATCAGAATTAGCGTGGCCTCTCAGTTATCTGAACTTGGCCTAACAGAAATGAGTGGTGGTGTATCTAACTCAGGAGAAGATTTAATATAGAAATTATTAATGTTTGATTTGGAAGTGCTTTCTGTGTTGTGATAGGATTGGAGGGTAAGGAATAGAATTGCCTATCCAGTTATTTTTAGTTCAGAATAATGTTGATAAATGTTCACTCCTAAGCACATCCTTTCTGGATAGTGAGAGGACCTTATCCATGCCAAAATGCAAGATTCCAACTAGGACCATTGAATCTGGCAGATAGCCCTTATATGGACACTCAGTAGTTTACTCTGTCCTACTGGCACAGCCATTAATTAGAAGCTGGTGATTAAACCTTGTGGTCTTACAACAGCTGGCCATCTTTTCTCACTGGAGCCCTCTTGTGGTTGGGGTGTATGTGGATGCTGAGCTGTCCTAGAAGGGAGCAAGAAGGTGGAGTGCTGTGGTTGATTTTCTGTGTGTGCAGAGAGATAACAGCTGTAAACACATACTTTTCATGTATATATGTGTACATATGCATACACATGAACCCCCACATGTGTACACAGGTTTCCGGTGGGTGGGAAGCTACTGATGCTTCCTAGAGAGTCCTTGGGGAACTGGTGGGAAAAGAGGAACCAGTGGTAGAAATCCCCTCTGATGTACCAGGATATCCGAATATCCTCAGGGAGATCTCTGTGGCCATGCAGATCATTAGAAGTAATCAGGATCCCTGCTGCTATCACCTGTACTTGCCCTGGCAATGCAGATTCATCTACCAGGAATTGAAAGTAAGGCTAAGGTTCTTAAAAAGTCTGATAAGTAGAGAGGTGCCATTCGGGGGCACTGAAATGCTGGTATGGGAGAGGAGGTATGCAATCGATTGAAATGACTTCTTGATTCCTTGGTGTAAAAACTGCTAACTGGTAGGTGTTTGGAATATTGGATTTGGTTGGGAGCTCATCTGTCTACTGACAGCTACTTGTCTTCATTTCTATCCCAGGGACGATGGAAAAGAGGCACTCAAATTCTACACAGACCCTTCATACTTCTTTGATCTTTGGAAGGAGAAGATGCTGCAGGACACCAAGGATATCATGAAAGAGAAGAGAAAGCATAGGGTGAGGGGAAAGGGGCCTCTGTTCTCCACATCAGTAGGCACGATTGTGGAGGGGGATAAAAAGGGAGCCAGTGTATGTGAAGTAATCATTTCGAGTGGCTGCTTGCTTGGATGCCAGGTGAAACTCTTAAAAAATGTGTCCACACCAAGCACAACCAAGATGAAAGTATAAATGATACCAAAAATGTGTTTGTTCCCCCCAGTGCTATTAGCAATTGAGTATATTCAGGCTGAGTTTTAGAAATTGGCTTTTCTATTCACCATTTATTTCTCTTGCAATTTGCACCTGACTCTGCTGGACACTCAAGCTAGGCTAGTCCCTTCTCCGCCAGTTTTGCAGCTCATTTCTCAGAGATCAGCACAAGGTTCTGCAGTGTTTGATTTGCAACAGGAGCAGTTTAATGCCTTTGCTACTGGCTGGGCGGGGCTAGGGTGGGGGGATATATGTAGGTTTTGAAGATTCTCCCTCCCCATAGACTCTTCCTGGTATGTATGTGACCTACCAATTGCAACCTCAGTCCCATTAGCATGGCTGCCAGGAGGCCCAAGAGAGTGCCAGGGGCAAGAGCAGCTGCACAGGCGGAAAAATTCTTCATTGATTTTTGTTTTGTTTTGTTTTGTTTAAACTATTTCCTTATATGTGCCCCAGATAACCGCAGGTCTCATTACATCTCATCTCTCTTGACTGACCTTTGGGGCCGAGCAATAATAAATAGCTGTTTACTAACATCTAGCAATTAGAGCTTTTCAAAAATGTGAATGAGTTATCCAAAGAGGAAGTGGGGTTCCCGTTGCTGGAGGCATTTGAGTGTGGGATTGAGTAAATGTTTCACCCAGGGATGGTTTGGATTATATGGCTTCTGGGTCACTTCAAACCCAGTAATTCTGTAAGTTCTGTAGTTATTGTATGTTGTCTAGGCAAATCATCTCTTATATACGCATCCATGAAGATGGGTAGAATTTTAATGAAGAACTTGGAAAATGTTCTACAAAGACCTTCCTGTTCCTTTTCATTATAGAAAGAAAAGAAAGATAATCCAAATCGAGGGAATGTAAACCCACGTAAAATCAAGACACGTAAGGAAGAGTGGGAGAAAATGAAGATGGGGCAAGAATTTGTGGAGTCCAAAGAAAAGCTGGGGACTTCTGGGTAGGTAATGCCTTTGTACTGTTGGTAGCATTCTTTGAAGGGGCTGGGGACAACAGTCTGACAGCTCTGGTGTGACACCTTTCACACCCCCTGAAGTCTGTCTCCGTGGCTTAGATCAATACCACTGTTAATCAGCTACTTTAAAGTGCATCCATCTGGTGATGAAAATTTGCTAAATAAATCAAGAGATTCAGCAATTTAAATGAGGTGATTGGAGTGGTCTGGAAAAGAAAGCCCATGGCTCCTAGTGCCCTTACTCTGCGAGATACACATCTAAGGGCCCCAGAGGAAAGACTGGAAAGGGAAGAAAAGTGGTCTTGGGAATCCTTTGCCTCCAGAGCATTGATTTGAAGGTCATGCCTAAGAACTGGGCATTTCACTCTCAGGGCTGGGGAGGCCTAGGCAAGAAAGCTGTTCACATCACCAAAGCAACTTTTCAGTCAGCCTTTGTCAGTCTTGGGAGAGAAGCTAGCCAAGGGACTGAATGCAGACCTCATAGACAGTGTGGGAAAGGTTGCTCGGCCAGTATTGAGGCTATATATCTCTGTGGAGAAATAAGAGGTGTCAGTCTGACCCCATTTCCCAATACCAAATCACACTGGAGGTTTAAAGGGGGAAAAAGATGGTTTTAAAGCTTGGTTTGATGCTTATCCTGGTGTCTGACCTGGTTGACATTCAAAGCCAAGTCACCATGACTGCTTGGCATGAATGTCGCCCTGGTTTTTTCTCTGAATACATTGCATCATGGCTGTCAGAGAACCATGCCAGCCCGTGCTGGGTGTCTAGGAATGATAAAAGCAAAGAGTTGAGTTGTTCTTGCTTTTAGAAATACCTCTACCATGAAAATCTTGACTTTTAAAAATCTTGACACTTCTGACACTTGTTCTTCGTGGATTAAGAGATCTGCTTTAAAGAGTGATGAAGATGGTGAAAGGAAAAAATGAACCTTTTTCTCTACTGGGAAATCAGCCCTGAGGGTACCTTCATTACCTTCACCTCCCAGTAAAGGGGGACATTTTGTTCCATGGACCAATCCTGTTCAGACAGGCACTTGTCATAGGTTCAATGACTCTAAGGCCAGAAGCTTATGTGTTCAGAATGCCAGCTACCCGTGTGTGTCTTCTTTTTGTGAGTAGGAAGATGAGGATTTGCCTTCCATTTTCCTGTTGTCCAGGCAGTTTGGAGTTGGGGCTTCATGGTTAGTCTATCTGGACATGCCTGTTGGTGAACCTATAAAGAGACGTGCCAAGGCTCCAGGGCTCCAGGCCTTGGGGATTTTCCACATCAGAGCATCTTTTGATTCAGTTAGTTTTCTCCAACTCTGTTCTCCCTGGGGTCTGTTTTAGATGAGTTCTTTAGACCCCAACAATGGTGGAAAGAGGGGGAGGTGGAGCAGAGCAGGCCGGATTTTGCTAGCTGATGCTTGGTGTATTTGTGCTTGTTTGAAGTTTTGTTGTTGTTCACCCAGAACAAATTCACCCAAGGCCCAGTGCACTGAGGGACAGGTTTTCATGAGGCAAGCCCTAGCACCCTACTTTAATCGTCAGCTCATTTTGTTTGATAAGAGACCTCGCAGAAAGACCACATTTACTACCACATAGCACCCTGCATTCATCCTCAGCTTGATTTTGCAATCCAGTGCCTCCTTGGCCTTCGAGCTCTCCAGAGGCTTGCTGACCTCAAAATCAGGCTGTGTGCCAGTCACGTGTTTGCAGCTCACTAGCCTCTGAGACTTGGCTTCACCCTTTGCCACAGTACAGACTTTGGGATTCAGGTATATCTGCATCTGACACTGGGGAGAGAATTTAAAAGAACTGCTGGGTTTGACAAGACCAACACTGGGCAAGGAACAGCATGGTTTTGATAATCTGGGTTGAATCCTGTTACTACAAACAATTCAGCATAAATATCTGGGATATATTTGACAATAGAATATTTAGTCTTAAAATAAAATTTCAGTGTAACAGAAAATATGTGGGAAATATACCTATTTTACTTCTCCCTAATAGCTTTTGTATCAAATGCATTTTTGTAGTACCTTTTAAGAAGAAAAAACCCACTCAGGCTCTTTAAATGACAGTTTTTGGCATTCGGTTCATTGTCAGGTATCCACCCACTTTGGTGTACCAGAATGGCAGCATTGGCTGTGTTGAAAACGTGGATGCAAGTAGCTATCCGCCACCACCACAGTCAGACTCTGCTTCTTCACCTTCTCCTTCCTTCTCCGAGGACAACTTGCCTCCTCCACCAGCAGAATTCAGGTAAATGATAGTACCTACTCCATCCACTATTGGTAGTTATACACTTGAGAACAAAAGAATGGACCAGGAGCAGTGGCTCACGCCTGTAATCCCAGCTCTTTGGGAGGCCAAGGTGGGAGGATCTCTTGAGGCCAAAAGTTCAAGACCAGTCTGGGTAACATAGCAAGACCTCATCCCTACTAAAAATCAAAAAAATTAGCCAAGCATGGTGGCAAACGCCTGTGGTCCCATCTACTCAGGAGACTGAGGTGGGAGGATCGCTTGAGCCTGGGAGGTTAAGGCTACAGTGAGCCATGATCATGCCACTGCACTCTAGCCTGAGTGACAGAGCGAGACCAAAAAAAAAAAAAAAGAGTAAAAATCCTAGGTCAAGATCACTAAAATAACTTCAAACAAGAATGTCTAGATAATAGAAATAATTAACACTGTATGTATATGTTGCTTAATTCTCATAGGAGTCCTCTTTTGAGGTAGGTACTGTTACTATCCCCATGTTACAATGAGTAAACTGTGAGGCACAGAGGGGTCAATGAAATGACCCAAAGGTCACAGCCAGTAAGGGCAGAGCCGTGATTGGTCAGTTGGACTCCAGAACCTATATTCTTAACTACTCCTGTTTTGCCTATACCCAAACAAATAGAAATCACCAGCTTCTTTCTTGTTTTTTCCTTAACTTTATTTTATTTATGGTTTTTTTTTTTTTTTTTTTTGAGACGGAGTCTCACTCTGTCACCCAGGCTGGAGTGCAGTGGCGCGATCTTGGCTCACTGCAAGCTCCGCCTCCCGGGTTCACGCCATTCTCTTGCCTTAGCCTCCCGAGTAGCTGGGACTACAGGCACCCACCACCGCGCCCAGCTAATTTTTTGTATTTTTAGTAGAGACGGGGTTTCACCATGTTAGCCAGGATGGTCTCGATCTCCTGACCTCGTGATCCACCCACCTCGGCCTCCCAAAGTGCTGGGATTACAGGCATGAGCCACCATGCCCAGCCTTTTCCTTAGCTTTAACTCATCATGAAATGAAGTGGTACAATCTGCTGTCCGTGATATAGTTAGCAGTTACCTTGCCCAGTTGTCTGGGAACCTAGCATAGAGTCACTTCCTCTCTTAGTGCTTCTGGTTAGTTTCACTGCTGTGTCAAATCTCCAGAAACAATGAAACAAAGGGAAAAGGGGGATGAAACTCCAAATTCGTCCATTTTGATATTTGTCCGTGTCCCTGGCAGAGGTGTACAGTGGAAGTGTTAGGCAGTAATGACTGAAAAGAGATCTGAGAATTGTTCAGATTGCACTGTTTTCTCTGTTACTTTTGTCCTTTCTGATGCCTGATAAAGGTGCACTTTTCTCCTTGGATACTTCTTAATTAGAGATTGAGTATGTTGAGGACCCCTCGGATGGATAGCTAAAGCTGTGCTGTCCTCCTTCTCTCCCCTCGTTCTTCTTGGCCCTAGAAACCATTAATCCCAAATCTCCTTCTGCTTCCCAAATCACTTCCTGCTGGTGGCCCTGTCAGATGCAGCTAAGGCTGGAAGGTCTGTGGAAAATTCCAAAATGGCTGCTTTTCTAAGGAGTAGCTGTTAGTGCAGGGTAGATACAAAGGTGGAAAAAGAAAACCTTCAGCTTCACACATGGCCTGAGACCTTGCAGCTGCAGCCGAGCAAATCTGATCCCAGGAGAGTTGTAGCCTTAATCCTCTTTCAGGCCTGGGTCAGGAGTCTGGTAGCACATTCCTTTCCCATCTCTGCAGATTCTCGGATTGAGATTCATTCTTTCTCAAGATTTCCCCACATGAGCACTGAAGATGCATTCACCTAAATCTATATCCCACTCAGGTGTGGTCAGCCTGGCTTGGGTTTCCTGCCCTCTCCAATGCTGGTGAATGTTAATAGCCTGAGAAACAGAGCCTAGTGTGTGGGTGGTGTTTGAATTTTTCTTCCAGTTCTTTCTTGCATGCACCCTTAAACTGGCTCCAGGATTAAACTAGCAACTGCCATGGACCATCCTTCTTAGAGAAGGGGAGGGAGGGTGCCTTCCCCTTAGAGCTGGAAAGGCAGAGGGGGCCTAAGAGATGTCTCAGCTAGCCCATACCTGATAGAGGAATCTCAAGTCTACATTTTGCAGGTAGTTTTACTCAATCTGTCTATCCTCCCCTACTGGTGGGAAGCTCATTACCTTACAAGGCTGCTTATTTCATTATTGGTCTGTTCTGACCATCTGTAGGCTTTTCTTTCTGTTCAAGTGAAAGTGAAATGGTACAGTCAACCAAGATAAACCTCCGCTTATAGACAAGGCTAACTGTAGATAGACAAGGCTAACTGTAGATAGACAAGGCTAACTGTAGATAGACAAGGCTAACTGTAGATAGGTGTTTGCATTCTAAGGGTGATGGTGAGTCTTTTTTTCTTTGGCCTTTTAGTTACCCAGCGGACAACCAAAGAGGATCTGGTTTGGCTGGACCCAAAAGATCCAGTGTGGTCAGCCCAAGCCATCCACCACCAGCTCCTCCTCTAGGCTCTCCACCAGGCCCTAAACCCGGGTTTGCTCCACCACCTGCCCCTCCGCCACCTCCGCCTCCAATGATAGGCATCCCACCTCCACCACCACCTGTAGGATTTGGGTCTCCAGGGACACCTCCACCACCCTCACCCCCATCTTTCCCACCTCACCCTGATTTTGCTGCCCCTCCACCTCCTCCTCCACCACCAGCAGCTGACTACCCGACTCTGCCACCACCTCCCTTGTCCCAGCCAACAGGAGGAGAACCTCCTCCTCCCCCTCCTCCTCCTCCTCCGGGGCCCCCTCCTCCCCCTTTCACTGGTGCAGATGGCCAGCCTGCTGTACCACCACCGCTTTCTGATACCACCAAGCCCAAGTCCTCCTTGCCTGCCGTGAGCGATGCCCGTAGCGACCTGCTTTCAGCCATCCGTCAAGGTAAATTTCAGTGGTGGGTCTGGGACTATGGAGCCTTGTCTTTCTGAAGCTGGGATGACTGACTGGGGGATGGGTGAGGGGGTCCCTGTGCCCTTCCCAGGAAACGGCTTTCATTGGGTGGGGAGAGATTGGGACATTAGGCCTGGGAGCAGCCTGAGAAAAGGCTTCACCCTAAAAATATGGAGATTTAGATTTCTTTCCACCTTGGTTTAAAGTAAAGGATTCTTAAACTGGGATCTTTGAAGTCCTTGGAAATGTATGCTTACGTGTGTTTGCATGCATTTTTTTTTTCTTGGGGAAGGATCCCCATTTTTCATCAGTTTCTCCGAAGGGTTTTGTGCCTTCGGAAAAAAACAAGAATCACTGTCCTAGTGGGTCCTTGTTCAACTGGACTCAGCAACCCCCCAGCCTTCTCCACTGCTCTACCCTTCATGTCTTCCTTCCTTGCCCCCTGCCCTCTTTCTCACTCCTTTTTTCTCCCATTTTCTTTTACCTCCTCTTTTCTCCTCTTCCCTCCCCTCCCCCTTCATCATCTCACCCTCCTGGAACATTGGGGCATTTATTCTATCAGGGGCCAGGTCTAGTCCCAAGGGGTTATCGTGGTTTGTTCTGTTTATGATCCTCAAAAAACTTCTAATCTAGAGAGGACAGTCTATGGCAGCTGAGCCCCATTATAATTGATGGAATTGGGCAGGCTGAGGGTCTGCTAGATGGAATGTGGTGGCTGCTCCCCACTTCAAAGCCTCATGAGAAGTCCTCATCAGCCTGAAAGTGTGTAAACCAGAAAGGAGAGCAGGCTGCCTTTCAGACACACCTGTGGCATCAGGGCCATCAGTTTCATAAACTCATCTTCTGCTTTTCCATAACAACCTTCTTTTTCTCTATCCTTTCCAATACCCCTTACCCATTGGTGGCCACTCCCTCTTACCCAGTTCCAGATGGATTCCAAGGCTGAGGACACGCCTTCCTCACCCTTCTGTCTCTTTGCCACCAGGTTTTCAGCTGCGCAGGGTTGAGGAGCAGCGGGAACAAGAGAAGCGGGATGTTGTGGGCAATGACGTGGCCACCATCTTGTCTCGTCGCATTGCTGTTGAGTACAGTGACTCAGAAGATGACTCCTCTGAATTTGATGAGGACGACTGGTCCGATTAACTCTTTCTGCCTGCTGCCCACCTTCTTTTTCTTTCCTTCCTACCTGCCTTCTTTGATGCCAACCCCAACAGACCCGTAGGGGAGAAAAGGGAGGAAAAAAGTAATTTTAAGGGGCCAAAGCTTTCCCTGAAGCAACCAAAGATATATCCAAGTGCTTCCTCCAAGTCAACATGTATTTCCTCTCCCCATTTTCAGGCCCTGTGGGGCTCCTGAGGTTCAGTAGCTGGGATGTTCCCTCTTTCCTTCAAGTGCCTGTTGCATATTGAACGGAAGGAGAAATCCCAAAGCAGATTCCTTTGATCGGGTTTCCGTTGGAGATGGGGCCTTCCCTTCGGAGCCATATTCAACTACAGCCTTCTAAAACCTGTGCCCTCAGCCACTTCGAATGCCAGCCACCTTCTGGTTCTAAAACAGGGGGAGTGGCCTGAATGGACACAGCTGGCCCCTTTCCCGTGCACTGAAAGGGCCGAGTAGGCCGAAGGCTCCAACGGCCAGACTGCCTCACCCTCTGCCCTAATCAGCAGGGTGGGCCTGCCTTTTGCTAAGCGATCTCTATGCCTGGGATGCCCTTTATTCCAGGAGGCATCAAGCCTCTAAAGAATGTCTCACCTCCTCTGCCCAAAAATGATGCCTTTCTGTAGGCTGGTGTTGTTGCCTCCCTCCCAGGATCCCTTTGGTGAGTATGGTGTTCAGGATGCACCACTACCACCTCTAGATGCCTTCAGGCAACACAGCCCAGTTTTAACCTCTAGTATCCATGACCAAACTATCCCTGACACATGAGGACAGGGGCCTCTTCTGGCTGTCAGGAGCAAAGCCTGAAGACTTGGATCTGCAGGACTGGAAGAACAGTGGAGCCCCGTGGGTCCCACCCTTTAAGGATGCTGAGGCCTAGAGATGGGAAGTGACTTGCTCAAGGTCACACAATTGGATAGTGACATAGCTAGAGCCCAGAGTTCCTGATTCCAAGTCACCTGTGCTTTCTGGGACCAAAGAATGGGCACCTGCTGGAGTCCGGGCAGAGCTTTCTCGGCTGTATTGCTACTCCAGACCTCACCATAGGTTGGGGTCCCAGTAGGAGGGCTCAGGGTCTGTGCCAGCCCTGTCGGTGCTGCTCAGACCTTCATAGCCTCTCTTGTCATTCTTTGTTGCCCCTTTTCTGTCACCAGCCAACCACATAGCCTTGGGACCAGCCCCTCTGGGGGACCAGAAGTAGTGAGAGAAGGAAGGGGATAGGCAGCTTTGACAGGTGCTGTTTTCAATTCCTCTGCAACTCCTCCCCCTTTTATTTCCCCAGTTTAAACAAAGATTCTGCCAACTGTGGAAACTTCAGTCCCTCAGGCTGGCAGCCATGCTGGTACCTGCCTGGGGGGGGCCTGGCAGCCATGAAGCAGGCTGAAAGGCAGAGAGACTCCAGATCCTGTTTCCAGCTCCCCTCATTGCACATGGTGAAGCTCCCTCTCTCCCCGCTTTTCCCAGAGCTAATACACAGGTGCTATTATTCAGAAAAAAACTGGTCAGCTCTAGCCAACAGTGAGGTTTCTTTTCTTCTGCCCTAACTATTGTGTAGCCTCTTATGCTGAAATCGGCTTCTGCTGGCTTCTCCGGCTTTCAGAGCCCTGAAACAAAGAGAAACAGGATCTGTCCCTACCCAGCACAGCAAATGGTTGTAGTAATTGCCAAAGCCCTCATAAAGCCCTCCGGCTTGAGGAGAGAGTGTATAGTCATGGGTTCTGCCTCTGTGCCCTTGCTGGCCGCTTCTCCTCTGCCTTCTTTCCTGGAACTCAGGGTGTGGGGACTGAGCCTGTAGGGGCCAGCATGCCCTCTTGCTGTGGCCACTCCCAAGTGTGCCCTCTTCCCTCTCTCCGGATCAGGTGTCTCTGGCACAGGACTTGGCACTAAGCTCCATGTTGAGACACCAGGCTATGTGGACCCCCACCTTGTTTCCCAGCCTGTACGTTAGAAGCCGAAGGTGCTTTCATCGGAACCCTAAAATGGCCGTTGAAGGCGCCTGGGCCGCAGCCCAGCAGTAGTTGGAGAGGCAGGCAGAGGGCAGTGGTTCTCCCAAATAGGAGAACTGGGGCCTGGCCAGGCCAGGGTTTGGGCCTAATGGCTTTGACTGAATTACCCCCATCCTCCTTTCCGGAAAAGGGAGAGCTAGAGCCACTCACTGTCATTCTGCTCTGACCTTGAAGGGGGCGGTGTTGGCCTGGCTTCTGGAATGGACTGAGTCCATCGTGGAAAGGGCTGGGGGCAGGAGGAGGTGGGGAGGGGGGGCACTGCCTGCGGAAGGTAGGATTAGATCATTAGCTCAGTGACCTCCTAGGGTTTCGATGTGCTGTGTTCTCATCCTACAGCTGGTTTGGTAATGATCTGCAAGTCCCGGAGAGCAACAGCACAGCTCTGCCTGACGCTCTCATTAAAATCTATGCAGCCAAGCTCGGCACTTTGTAGCAGCTGGCCTTGCGAAGCCTCCTCAGCTCGGGGGCCCGGGGACCCAGTGAGCCGAGAGGCCCTCTGGGCTCCACTTATGCATATGCACCAAAAAAAATAAAAAAAAAAATGGCTCCTTTAGACCCAGAGCCCTTTAAGATGATAAAGGACCCAATGCAGGTAATCCTGTTTTTGGGCTCACGTAATGTAGGATGCAAAGTTTAGTGATTATTTAATCTGGGCCTAAGCTAGTGAGAGTATGGAACAGTGGCCCATAAGGACTCCTAAGCGCTGAAGCCAAGGAGCCTCCTCCCTTCCTGGTTCACCCCGCCAAGGGGACCTGCCCCCATTCCTGTGGCCCTGGGGCCCAGCTTCCAATAGTGTCAGAAGCGACTTGTGGCTTTGCCTTGGTTGTGAGATGGGTACATTCCAAAGGAGCAGCCCGGGGGAGGGGGCAGGCTCAGCCAGCCCTTGGAGGCTCAGAGCAGCTGGCCCAGGCTCCAGCTCGCCTCCAGTGGAAGCTCGAGTGCCGTCAGAAACGACCCTGGCCAATGTCACCGCAGAGCCGAGGCGGTGTTGTCAGGGCTAATGTGAAATCTCTTCCCGTGGCGCCGATCCTCTGACTCTGCAGCGCCAGCTTGGACAGATTGAGGTCTCTGTGGCTTTGGTGACCCTGCTTAAGCATTCCCACCGTGTCCCAGCTCTGCTCTAGGACTGCCTCCCACTGCGGCCCCTCACCTGACCTCAGGGCACGGGGAGGGAGGGAGCCAGTGCTCCAAGGCCAGGGGGCTTTGCTCATGAGAGATGTCAGGCTTCCTGGGGGCATCAGGCTTTGAGCCCTGCTGGGGTCCAGCTGACCTGGGACCAGGTGTCGCGCAGAGATGTGCCTCATTCTGTGCCTCCTGCCGTGTTCACTTTAACTGTGCCTCAGTGTGGGTTAGGGAACAATTTTGTTATCAAGTTTATTCAGTTAATTCACTTGAGGAACTAACCAGTTTTTACTTTCTGTCTAGAATGGTGTACATGTAGTAGAGTAAGCCATAATGCTCCCAAAGTGCCTTGTTTTCTCTGATACAAACATATTTATAAGGACATATTCCAGTGGGTTCTTGGGTGCGTTTGTCACATCAAGATTTTAGGGAAGGGGTATACGTGTAGTAGGGATGCCGTTTGAAAACAGGCACTCTTCCCCTGAGGATGGGAAAGGAGCTCTTCAGTTGGAGATCTAGGCAGTGGGTTAAGCCAGACCCTAAAGTGACCCTTTCCTCTTCTGCCCTATTCTTCTCAGACCCTCAGAAAGACATCCAATTTTTTTAAATCCCTGTAGCTCCAAGCCTGGTCTCATTTGCTTCCCTGCCAGGCTCATTGTGTGTATACCACATTTGTGCCCCACTGACCTGAAGGTTCCATGTAACTGTATACACATGAATACTTAAATGCCAACATTTTAAATAATTTGATAAAGTCTTTGTAGCCACTCAACCACCTCTGGTGTTTGTGGTATTGTTTTAATGGGACAAGAGATTAGAAGGAAGTGACACTAACAGCCACAGGTGGTGGCCAGAGCTCAGGAGGGGCTCCAGTGTGGGTGGGCCTAAAGGGCAGGAGGCTTTTGGGTGCGGAAAGTGCACCGTGTGCAGAAGGTGGAGAAGGCTGGAAACCATTTCAGTTGAGGAGGAGACCCAGGTTGGAGGACCTGCAGGCCCAGATACCCAGTCCCCTTCTCACCATGAGAAAGGGGGTGTGCTGGGGCCTCAGGAGACAATCTGCTGGCAACTGTTTGCATCAGGCAGGAGAGGAGTACAGGCTGAAGGCTGATGCTGCGCCCAACATCTGGCCGGCATCTTGTCTGCCTCTCAGACCCAAGCAACTTACCTGAAATAGAACAATTTACAATGGAATCTGATAAAAGGTTTAGGCTGCTGCACGCCCCTTCTCCTGCCTGAGGAAGGCGAGGGGGCTGGGTTTGTATTCTGACCCAAAAAATGACCTACCCAGGAAGCAACGGTTGTTCCGAGCACAGCTGCTGCGGGTAACTGTCCCTGGGGGTAATTTATGAGCAGACACCCAGTTCCGGGCCCAGCAGACACAGTGTAGTGGCCCCTGGGAGAGGGGCGGGAGCAGAGTTGGTGACTGCGGGTCACGCCTGCTGTTCGGAGAGAGAGTCACCCACTGGCATCCCAGGAGAGGGGGCAGAAGTTTTGAATTGTCAGCAACTGCTGCGCCAGCCGCTCTGAGCTCATCGCTGGAGGTGGTGGTGCAGAGAAGGGGGCCGCGGAGCCAGTTCGCCCCTGCAGAGCCCCTTTGCTCCACCCGCCTGCTCAGGCCTGTGTTTAGTCAGCACTTGGCTTCCCAAGGCCGGTGACTGACAAGCAGCCAGACGCCCGCCCTGGCAGAAGACAAAATGGTGGTTCGGGAGCCTCCCTTGCTAGGGAATTGGAGGGAAGGAATGTGGCTCTGGGAAGCAAGAGGGCTGAACTTGAATTCTGGCCCTGCCGCTTGGAAGCTGTGACTCTGTGCAAGTCACTTCACCTCCTTGGGCTGATCCTGAGAAGAATAAGCATTTATTAAGCGCCCACTACCTGCCAAAGACTGCATATCTTTTATTTCATTCTTAAGAGGCAAGGGTCCCCCATTTTACACAGGTGAGAAACAGATTCACAGTTGCCTAAGATCACATAGCTGGCCAGGAACAGAACGTGGTTCAAACACAGGCCTCTCTCTAGCCAGAGCCCAATGCTGTGTTTACCATGCAACTGAAACAGCTTAAGAGTCTCCATCCAAAATCATTGAGGACTTTAACGTTGTAGGGAGCCTGTTAAAGGTTTCCATTCTTACCTGCTCCACTCCCTGGTGCCCAGTTTTATAAGGGCAGTGAACGGTGATGGTCATTTTTGCTCTTGCTTTGAAATCAAGTGAGCTTGGCTGAGGGCCTGGCTATCCCAGACCTTTAGAGCAGGAAGTGCCTGCACCCTTGGCTACCTAAGAAGAAAGTGGATTCCCTGTTACAGGTATGGGCTGGGGCTTCACAGAGACACGTGAGTGGGCACACGAGGACCGGCGCACATATCGTGCACAGATCCCTGTTGTTTGCACAAGGACACAAACCAGCACATGATTACAGGAACCCATAATCGCAGGCAGCCCTCACACATTCCTCAGGAGCCGCCCTCCCTACATGCTGCCTCCACCAGTTCCTCACTGCCCCCTCCTGGCTGCCCAGTGGCCAGGGCAACCTGGCACCATTTCCTGGAAGTTCTGCTCGGGACTAGTTGTCACCTAGTTCCCTCCTAGATCATGGGGCTGGGAGCAGTTTCAGGTGCTCCACCTGAACTGCCCCTCAGCCCCAGGAGGTATGGGAGCTTAGAGGGTGCTCTTGAAGCTTAAGGACAAAAAGCCTTTCACGGGCCAGGCGCGGTGGCCTACACCTGTAATCCCAGCACTTTGGGAGGCCAAGGCAGGTGGATCACTTGAAGTCAGGAGTTCAAGACCATCCTGGCCAACCAACATGGTGAAACCTCGTCACTACTAAAAATACAAAAATTAGCCAGACCTGGTGGCGTGCACCCGTAGTCTCAGCTACTCGGGAGGCTGGGGTACAAGAATCGCTTGAACCCGGGAGGTGGAGGCTGCAGTGAGCTGAGATTGTGCCACTACACTCCAGCCTGGGCAACAGAGTGGGACTTCATCTCAAATAAATAAAGAAATAAAAAGCCTTTCACATTCAAAGGAATCTTTTATGGGAGAATTGCCAGTCCCTTGATGACAAGGAGAGCAGTTAATATTTGGGGCAAGGGGTCCTGCCTAGCTGCCTTCCCTGCCTTTACCTAAGAAGCTGTCCGTGCATGTCCACAGTATGCACACACGAGCTCACACTGCACACATCATTAAAAAGGAGCAGATTTCCTGGCTGAGAAGTCAGAGGTCAGATCTAGCGCCCACCTTGGGCCTCAGCTTCCTCACCTATTCAACAAACAGTTGACTGTGATGTATGCAGCCCCTCCACTCTGGCGTTGCACCATCTTGGGAACTGATGCCGCTCCCAGAGTGTGTGTCTTGGAAGGATTACAAATACAATGCCTTTTGTTCTATTTTATAGATGAGGAAACAAGATACAGAGAGCCACAGCAACTTGCCTGAAGTCACACAGCAAGCTAGCAGCAGACATGGAAATAGAAACCTTTTTTCCAATGCCCTAGACTGCCTACAAGAGAGCAGAACACCTTGTGGGCTTGAGCCACAGCCAAGGAGACTGAAACTGCAAGGGAAGCCAGAAGCTCTGGCCTTTGTCTTGGAACCATGACAGGGTCCCTGTGGCTGCCTGAAGGCTTAGGGGGAGTCCAGAGGAGGTCCCAGGACCTCTCCCCAGGAGGCTGGGGAGAGACAGGTTGGAACTTGAGTGGGTTCCATCACTTCCTATCCCCACCAGTAGACTGAGCAAACCTCAAGCTTTTATGTAAAGCCAGAGGCTAGCTAAAGAGGGTTCTCCCTAGCGTGCGGCCGTTTGGTAGCTTGTTCATCAGGGCATATACACGCATGTGAGCGGTGTGCGTGGATGGATGTGCGTGCATATCTGGACTCCACATGTATAAATAACAATGTGGATAGTAGTTGGATGTTGGTGCATGCCTGCAAGTACACTTAGAACCTTCATGGGCATGTGTAATGTGTAAGTGTATGTGTTTGTGAGCCCATATACATGCGACTGCATTTGTGTGTTTGGATGTACATATATAAATGATGTCTGCATATCTGGCAGGTGACTATGAACATGTAAAATTTTGCTTGCATGCATACTTGGTACATTTATGAGTGTACTTGGGTATGTGCAGATGTTCACCTGTTAGTGTGCCGAGCGGGGTGGAATATATCTGCACACATGGCTGGTGAGTGTGTGTAAATGCGCATGCAGGGCTGGCTTCAGGTGACTGTGTAGATAATGAATCATAGGAGTGCCCTCCCAAGAGAGTATGAAGCCAGTGTTCTGCCCAGCCCTGGAATAGGGGGTGCACTGCCTGGCTCCAGTCAGTCACAATGCAGGGCTTGCAGTAGCCCCACCCTCACCCTCTACATGCATAGTATTCCCTAGACCCATCCTGCTTGGCCAATTTGCAGCCTCTTGCTCCCAGCTCCTGAGAAGGCCTGCAGCAAAGACAAGGGGCTGGTGGCCAATTAGCAAGGGGGTTAATCATGGATCGGGGCCCCCCCGGGGGGCGGGAAGCTGAAGGCAGCCATTGGGGTTGGCAGGGCCATGAGCTGCCGGTGATGACGCAAGGGGAGAGGGGAGACAAGGAGCGGAGGTTGAGCCAGCCCGTTGGTTCTGGAAACCGAGGGTCAGCCTGTAAATTCAGGATTGCTGAGCACTGCCAGCAGCGGGGAACATTTGCGAGTGTGTGTACGCTGTGTGTGAAAGGGCGTGCACATGCATTCAAGTCCTTGAATCTGGTGCTGCCTGCAAATGTGTATATATGACTATGGACATTATATACACTTGCAGTTGTGTGTATATGTGACTATGCTAATGGGTTTAGGTATACATGTTTGTTGTTTCTGTGTACACATACACAAGGGTGTGTACATGTGTGCAAGGGCATGTACATTGAAGTGTGTGCTTTGGCACTAAACATGCACAGAAAGTTGACATGGTCAGTGTACACATGTGCAGTGATGTATCTGTGTGCACAGGTGTGTGTGTGCTAGTGTGCAGGTGCGTCTGGGTATACCTACATACATGTCTGCGTGTGTGTGTGTTCTCAGAACAGCCAGGTGCCTAGACATGTGTGCCTGCATGTGACATGAACATGTGTCTGTGCACGCAGGTCTCAGCATGGAAGGAGCTGGGGGATGCGGGACTGGCGGTCTCCAGGCTCCAGGAGGGAATCTGACAGCCGAGCATTGCCGCAGCCCCCAGCCCTGGGAGCCTGTTTTCCAGCCTGCGGAAGCTGTGAGCCCGTGAACTCATCTTATATTAATAGCTACTGTCTCCTCACTTATTGCAAGGAGAGGCGGACATGGCCCCGGCAGGGGCTCAGCACTCAGGGCTGCCCCCACACACCCACACAGGACCAAGGGAGGTGGGGAGGAGAGATGGGCTCCAGCCCCATCCCAGGGCCTACCCCAGCAGGAAGGTGGGGCTCTTGGCCCTAGCCTTGCCTCCCCCAATTCAGGGGGCCACGTCACCAGCTGACCTTCCTGGATCCCTGTAGTTGGGTGGGATCAGGCATGGGGGTTGGAAAGCTGGCAGAGGCAGAGAGGCTGGGAGGTGTGGCTACCCCTCCCCAATTACACACAAGCAAATGCGCATACACGCGTACACACACACACGCGTACACACACACACACACACACACACACACGCGGTGCTGAGCAGCTCCAGGCTGTGAGCACCAGAGAACTCTGAGGCTTGAAGGAGACACAGGAGGCCTCAGTCTGAGTGGGGAAGACACAGTCCTACCCTCAGGGATCCTCAATCTGAGGCAAAAGACATGACCCTGTTCTCAAGAGGCCCCCAGCCTAAGGGAGGAAGCAGCCCAGCTCTCAGAAGTACCCAGCCTGAGGGGGGAGACATGACTTTGTATTCAGGAGCCCCTAGTTCTGAGGAGAGAGAAAGATCTGCCTTCAGGAGCCTTCGGTTTGAGCAGACAGACATCCCTTCTCTCAGGAACCCTCAACTGGAGGAAGGACATACAGCCCTGTCTTCATTCTGAGGAGGGAGGGAAGACTTCTCTATAAATGTTTACTCAGGGGAGGTGTAGTAAGGCGTATTGTATGGATCACGTTCTCACAGCCACAAAATGGCTCAGGCAGGGAGGCTTCCTGGAGGAAGCATGGGGTGGAGGTACTGGGAAGAAGTGCTAAGCTGATCTGCAGAATCCTGGGAGGAGGGAAAAGTCAGCCAGCCCCACCACACACACAGGGACCAACCTGAGGGACAGATTCAAACACCGCTCAAGGTAGGCCCAGGACCCAAAGCAGAAACCCCAGATCCAGACTGCCAGAAACACCTCAGCTCCAGCCCACAGCCACCCCCAGAGAGACAGAGGAAGCCCCTCGGTGCAGGGGCCTGACACAGGCCCTCCCAGACACAAGGATGGCCGCAGGTCCCTTCTTGGGCCCTGGAGCTGGAAGCTGGGCTGGGGAAGCAAAGGGCTGAGCCTCACCCAGGGTAGGTTGGGCACCTGGCCCCTCTCCTCTGGACCTTGGTGGGGCTCCTCAGGAGCATGATGGTGGAGGCAGCAACAAAGCCCTGCCCTGTGCCGTGCCTCCAGAGGTCTGGGTTTAACCTGGAGACCCCCTGCTTTCCCCCAGACTGGGGATTTACCCCAGCTTCCTTGCTTGATGTTTCTGGGTTGTTCCTGAAACACGCTCCCTCATCCAGGAAAGAAAGAGATTTAGAGTCAAATGGACCTGGGTTCAAATCCCAGCTCATCTCCTTACCAACCCTCTGACTTTGGACCAATCCAATGTCACCTCTCAGGGAGGCTTTTCCTGGGCACCCTCATTTAAAAATTACTCACATCCTCCCCATCCTTCTTCCCTTGCTCTTTCTCTGAGGACTCACCACTGTGTAATATTACATTTTTGGAAAAACTTTGTATTACTATTTCCCCCAGCTAGAATTTAAGCTGTCCACAAGGACAGCAGTGAATGAATGAAGGCCCATTACTCTTGGAGCCTCAACTTCTTTTGTAAAATGGGGAAGAGCAATGGTACCCATCTGACAAAGCCACAGTGATGGTATGGAATGTTTGGCGTAGGGGAGGGGCCTGCTGAGTAGGGACTTTTCCCAGGGACCTCTCAGGAGGGTGGGGATAGAATAAAGCTTGGCCTGACCTGGTGCGGCCTCCCGACTTTGTGCCTGGGCCTATTGGCATGACAACTCTCCTCAGACTACTGGGCAGGGATTTTTTTTTTGGAGGAGGGGACAGAATCTCACTCTGTTGCCCAGGCTGGAGTGCAATGGCGCGATCTTGGCTCATGGCTCACTGCAACCTCTGCCTCCCAGGCTCAAGCAATTTTCCTGCCTCAGCCTCCCGAGTAGCTGGGATTACAGGATCCAACTCCAGCTAATTTTTTGTATTTTTAGTAGAGACAGGGTTTCATGATGTTGACCAGGCTGGTCTCGAACTCCTGACTCAGGTGATCTGCCTGCCTCGGCCTCCCAAAGTGCTGGGATTACGGGCATAAGCCACCGCACCTGGCCAAGGGAGGGATCTTTACACCAGACAAAAGGGCTTTAACTCTGCCAGGGAAATGGAGAAAGGCCTGTGTCCTAGCCTGGCACAGCTGTGCGAGTTTGAGCAAATGGCTGCTCCTCTTTGGGCCTCGGGCTCCCTGTCTGTATACGGAGGAGTGAGCCAGAAATGCTCTGAGAGCCCTACCTCCAAGCTTTGCCCAACAATAAGGCTTGGGAAGCTGGGAGGCTTGGCCAGTCAAAGCTTCCTCTTCAGCCACACCCCAAACCTGCGGCTGCCCTGGCCTGATAGACACATTCTTTCTGGGGTCAGCTTCCTCTCCTCAAATACCCAAACTCTGGGTCCTGCACACATATGTCCCCAAAGGCACACACTGATAGTCACTCACCTTTGCGTAGAAAAGCTCTTCTGACTCCAAAATGACCAGACCCCCTCCGACCACTTCCCAAATGTGGCCCTAAAAATGAACCCCAAAATAAATCAGGGTCCAGCTGGGCACGGTGGCTCATGCCTGTAATCCCAGCACTTTGGGAGGCCGAGGCGGGCAGATCGCCTGAGGTGGGGAGTTCGAGACCAGCCTGGCCAACATGGTGAAACCCCCGTCTCTACTAAAAATACAAAAATTAGCCAGGCGTGGTGGCAGGTGCCTGTAATCCCAGCTACTTGGAAAGCTGAGGCAGGAGAATCGCTTGAACCCGGGAGGTGGAGGTTGCAACGAGCCAAGATCGTGCCATTGCACTCCAGTCTGGGCAACAGAGCAAGACTCCTTCTCAAAAAAAAAAAAAAAAAAAAAAATCAGGGTCCAGAATGTCCGAAGCTCCAGGCTTGGGAAGGAAGGAAATTGCTCACTACACAGCACAGATTCTGGAAACAGATGTTCCTGGCTCTACCATTTTTTAGCTGTATGGCCTTGGGCCAGCCACTGTCCCTCACTCAGCCTCAGCTCCCTCGTTTGTAAAATGGAGAAGACACTACCGGTGCCATGGGATGCTTATTAGGCATAAGAGAGGTAGCATGTGTGCCAGACACACAGTAGGTACCCACAATTAGAAGGACCTATTATTGGCCAGGCGCATTGGCTCACGCCTGTAATCCCAATACTTTGGGAGGCCGAGACAGGCAGATCACGAGGTCAGGAGATCGAGACCATCCTGGCTAACACGGTGAAACCCCGTCTCTACTAAAAATACAAAAAAAATTAGCCCGGCGTGGTGGTGGGCGCCTGTAGTCCCAGCTACTTGGGAGGCTGAGGCAGGAGAATGGCGTGAACCCAGGAGGTGGAGTTTGCAGTGAGCCGAGATCGCGCCACTGCACTCCAGCCTGGGGGACAGAGTGAGACTCTGTCTCAAAAAAAAAAAAAAAAAAAAGACCTATTATTATTAAGGAAACTGACATGCTTTGAGCATATTCATCATGCCTAAGCCCCACAGTGGCCAATGTGGGCAGGATGTGAGCATCCTTGACCCAGGAACAGCCAAGCACCCAGGTTCCTGTCACCAGGAGGAGGTAAGGTCCTTGCCAGTCAGTGCCCAGGTCTGAGCAGAGGGGCACTGACATCTGAGAAGGAGTCACCTGCCAGCCACCCTCCACCCTCTGTCTAGCTCCCCAGATCCCCCAACAGGCCCCCCAGGCCTGGCTTGACCCTCTCATTCCAGGCCATCCCCCATCAGGCGCCACTCCATACCCTCCACACACACATAGGGAAACATATTTATGACAAAATCATTTTTTATTGAGTTGGGTTGGAGACAGGACCAGGGAATGCACTGGGGGCCATACCCAGGTTGGCAGAGGGGTGGGGTGTTGGCTCGTGCCCCCCCTCCTTTAGGGCACCGCAGGGTGAGGCTTGGCCCCCAGGCCATGGCTGTGGCCCTGGACGCCAGGCTGGAGTGGAGCTGGGATTGCATTCTGGTCCCAGCTGCCTGGCCGGGCTGCAGTTTTCCCCAAATGGCCACCAGAGGGCAGTCGGACCCCAGCGCAGAGGAATTTTTGGTTGCTCAGGTGATGGCTTCTTAAAAAAATAAAAAACCAGAGGCTGGTGTGTTCCCCTTCCAAACCCGCGGAGGGCAGGCCTGGGGAGAAGGCTCTGGTTTCTATGATCTCTTCGATAAAAAATAATCCAAAATAATAACAAAATACGTGGTTTCTCTTTCTCCCTTTCCCCCCTCCAGGAACTGAGGTCAGAAATGGGGGTGAAGGGACAAGGGATACCCTGGTATGGCCTGGATATCAAGGTGTGGGTCTCTTTTTCGCCCCTTACCACCCATAAGTAAATTTATAAATAAATAAATAAATCATAAATAGACACTCTCTTTGTATGTGTGCATATATAATCTTTCTCTCTCCTATTTAGGCAACTATGTGACTAATCTCTCTGACTCTTTAGCTCAGAAATTCAAACGTAAAGTGACATGGTCAAGGTCAAGTTTGGGGGAAGAGGGACATCTGGGACTTGGAATGGCACTGTAAAACTCCCAGCATTCTGGAATTGCAACCCAGCTGGGTTGTGAGACATTTCTGAGTAGAACCCTGACCACCTGAACATTCTGGAACCATGGAGCCAGCTGGGCCCCCATAGAGATCTGAACAGAACCTTGAAACACCCAATGTCCTAGAACTCCAGAACCAGCTGGGTCTGGGGGGTGTGGAGCTGGGGGTTTGGAAAGAAGCCCTGGAGAGCCTAACATTCTGGAATTCTGTAGTAATCAGGGTTGAAGGGTCATGAAGACTCAGCTAGACATCACTGGGGGAGCGGGATCGGAAGGGGATCTTGGAAGAGGAACAGCAGCAGCAGACAGCCCACAGCACTTTCTGCACATCCTGGTTGCGGAAGGCGTAGATGATAGGGTTGATCATGGAGTTGTAGGTGGCAGGGAGCAAGGTAAGATAGGTGTAGAGAGGTGGAGAGTGGGCATCACCCAGCAGGCAGTAGACAGTGAAGGGCAACCAGCAGGCGGCAAAGGCTCCAAGCACCACGGCCAGTGTGGCAATGCCCTTGCGGGTGGCCACATAGTGGGAGGCAGGCAGCAGGTGCCGCTGAAGGGCAATCTGCTGGGCATGGCGGCAGACGATGCGGCAGATTTGGGCGTAGAGCTGCAGCATGATGCCAAACACCATGAAGAAGGCAATGGCCAGGACTACCAGATGGTTCTTGGAGAGTGGATAAACCACGCCACATGTGGTCAGGCCATCCAGGCAGTTCCAGGCCAGCACAGGCAGCAGCCCCAGGCCCAGGGCACCTCCCCACACTAAGACCAGCATCACATAGGTCCGTGTCACTGTTGTCTCTGAATAGTAGGTGAGGGCATTGTACAGAGAAAGGTAGCGGTCGACAGTGATGGCCAGTAGACTGCCGATGCTGGCGGTAAAGGCCATTGCCAGCACACCAACCAGCACCAGGCTCATCTCCGCTGAGCCGATGCAGAAGACAGCAGCAAAGTGCAGGACCAGGCCCAGGCCTGCCAGCAGGTCTGCCACGGCCAGGCTGCCCACCAGCAGGAACATGGGGGCACGGAAGGCGGGAGTGCCCACGATGATGGCCACCACTAGCGCATTCTCGCAGGACACCAGGGTGCCTGAGATGCAGAGCACCACATCCCAGGCCTTAGGCGAGGGCAGTGGTGCGGCTGGACCTGTGGGCCCCTCTGCTGGGCCCACGCTGCTTGCATTCACGTTGCCTGAGCCAGCTGAGAGCCAGGCCAGAGGGCTGCCTGCACCCCACATCCTGGTACCTGCAGGAGAAAGGCCTTGTGAGAAGCTGACCAAGCTGGGTGATGGGAGTTGGGGTCTAGAGGGGGTGAGGTGCCTCTCAGGATACGTGGTGGGAGTCTCTCCTCAGGATACCTGATAGGGTCCCAATGCCTTATCCCCACATTCATGCCCTGGGGCTCTTCCCAGGATACCGCTGTCCCCTCCAATGCCCCCAGGCCTCTAAACAGGGGTCTCTTCCTGGGGATCCCTGTCCTAGGTCCTGCAGGTCTCTTTTTCCCACATGTGTGACCAGAGGAGAGACAGAAGAAGGGGTACTATAAGTGGAAGAGGGCCATAGGATCCAGGGGATGCCCCCGAAGGCTCAAGATTGGGGTAGGGAAACATCTACCCCACCAGGGAGACTGAGCAGCTCCGCTCCCTCCCATCAGAGATGATGATGCTAGCTCGTGCCTGAGGCTCCCAGACCCCTCACGATTTTCAGTACTGCCAGCCTTAGACTCCGCCCCCAGGGAATGCGCGTGAAGCTCCCGCCAGCTACCACCCCGCACTCCCGCGGTAACACCTGGGAACTCAGCTCCCCACCCCCTACCCTTCCAGACTTCTGTTCCCTTCTTTCTGCCTGAATCTCTAGGTCTCTGGGCAGAAACCCCTGCTGGAAGCCTGGATCCCTGAGTCACATGCCTCCTTCTGCCCGGACACCTGGATTTTGGGCCTGACTCTGCCTCCTGCCTGAATACCTGGATTCCTAAATTGGACACCTCCTGCTGTTCGGACCCCTGGGTCCCTGCCCCAGACGCCTTCTGCCGGCTTAACCTCAGATGACCATCAGTCCCTCCAGGGCCTCGGGTCCCTGCAGGAATGCTCACCCTTCGCCGGGTCATCCAACTCAACCCCAGCACTCGAGCACTTGGGCCCACGCCTGCTAACCCAGAATCGCCTAAACCCAGAATTTCCACCTCGAACTCGAACCCTGGCCGGCCACTAGGAGCCTTCCGCCGGCCCAGTGCCCCAGCATCCTGCGTGCCCTCCAGGACCCCTGGTGCCCGCGGCGGGGCCCGCTACTCACCGCTCAGGACCAGGCGCGGCCGGGCCGCGGGGAGGCTCCGCTCGGGTCCTGGCGGCGCAGGGCGTGCGTGGACCCCGAGAAGCCCCCGCGGCCGCGGGAGAAGCGGCGTGAGTCACCCCGCCCCGCCCCGCCCCCGGCCACCGGTTCGGTGACGTCAGCGGTCCGATCAGCCAATGGGCGCGGGGCGCTGGGGCGCAGCGCGCATTGCGCGGCATAGTAATGAGGCCTCGCACCGCCCGCTCCCCCATTCATAAAAAGCGACCGTGGCTGCGGCCCCGCCCCCTCCCGAGTCGGCCAGCGCTGTCCTTGACGCGGCGCCCTCTGCGGGCCGGGGGTTTCAGAGGCGCCGGTGCGAGAGCCTTGAAGTCTCAGAGAGGCTGCAGCGAACGGGGTGGAAGAGTGGAAAGGGGGCCCGGCTAGGCTGTGGGGTGATGGGACCCTTGGGTGGCAGAGAGGCTGACAAGATCCAGGTGACGAAGGAAGAGCTTGTGATGGGGTTGGTTGGGCGTCCCTGGTGAGGATGACAGGGTTGCCAAGATGATGGGGCCCTGAGGTGACGATGACGGGGAGCACGAGGGAGCAGGGAGGTGGGTGGCAGTGACGACATTAGCATGGTGACAGAATCTTGGGGTGGGGGGTGACGGCCGTGGGACGCTAACGGTAGAGGGGAAGCCCTCAGGGCAACCATGGCAGTGTCAGGGTGACTATGCAGCAGGGCCGAGTTCAGGGACTCCGGGATGGCAGAGGCAGCGGCCTGGGAACATGGAGTGTCCAGGTGACTTCAGGTCACCATGACCCTGTCAGAAGGGCTGGGGTACTGAAGCGACAATGCTAAGCCATGAGGGTTGTGGGGCCCTGGAACGAAGATAGCAGGTGGCTGTGGTGAGTGGGCTCCGGGGTGAGGGGCACAGGGTAGAGGGTCTGGACTGACAGTGACCAGGCAGGTAAGTTGCTGCCGGGGCAGGTCCCGTGATGCTGGGACTGGGATAAGAGCTGGGTGACGTCACTCATGTCAGCCCAATAGCGCCCTCACAGCACCGGAGGGGTGGGCCTGGCAAGATTTCAAAACCTGAATTATTTATTCCAGGATCTAGAAAGCCAGTGTGGAGGGGGTGAGGGGTGCACTTCCCCGAAGCAGGAGGAGATGGGGAGCCGGGAAGAACTTGGGAGCAGAAAGCCTGGCAGCTCAGTCCTCAGGGCAGGCCCCTCTCAGCCTCCTATTTTAGGCATCCTGATGGGTGGAGCAAGGAGAAAGAGCTCCCTCTTCCCCAAGGCCGTCTGCCCTTAGTCCAGGGGAACCACTCTGGGCAGACTTCTCCAGATGTGACAGATGTGGTCAGTCCTGCGGCAGGGGGACTGGCTGCTCCTTCTCCCTGTGTCTCTTGCCTTGATGCTCCCTGGAATCATGCAGGCCTGTGGGAGGGGAAGATGAGGTTAAGAGGCCTGAGGATCCCAGGCCCCACTGGACACCCCCATCACAGCACCATCACTGCAGCCCCCATGGTCAGCCTCCACCAGGCAGGTTTTGGGTTTGAGTGCGAGGCAGCAGAAGGTCAAGTGGCAGGGAACATGGGAAGAGGAGGGGGTCGGAGCTGGAGAAGAGGATTCATTTCAGGTTGGATGTGGTGAGTTTAGGGGGCTTAGGGGGCGGAAGTGGTCAAATCTCAGTTTCTCCATTTCCTAGCTGGATGACTTTGGAGAGTTTCTTCAGCTCTCTGTGCCTATTTCCTCATCTAAAACACAGGGATAATATTAGTACCGGCCTCATGGGGTTGTTGAGTGGGTTCTACACACCGTTGGCCATCAATGTTACAGCTGGCTAATGAGGGACACCTGGGAGGTGTAGGCATGCAGGTGGCAACTGATGTTTTAGGGGTAAATGATGTCACCCGGGGCGGGAGCAGAGAGTGAGGAGTGGCTTCAGGGGCTCCTGCTCCTAGGCTCTTGCACCTGACCCTTCTGACAACAACCCTTCTCTTCATCCAGGTCTCTTCTCCCAAGTCACTTCTGAAACACGCTGCTCTGAACTCTCAGATTGCCACTGGCCTCCCCATCACTCTCCCTCCCCTTCTCTTAATTTATTCATTTTCAGAGGATGAAGCGCTCTTGAAATTATAAATGAATTCATGCTTGTTTGTTTTACTACATGTCAGCCCCACTAGAATCTAAGCTCCAAGAGGATACTGACTATGTCCCATTTCTGCTGGAGAACAGTGCCTGACATGTAATGGGTGTTGAAGAAATAATCATGGACTGGATGATTGACCTAAAAGGGAACAACCAGAGGAAAAAAGGAAAACAGACAGAATAGTAATATGCCTGGTTTCCAGGAAGGTGGGGTTGTCAGAGAGAGGATCCAAGGGCATCAGGGCCCCAAGACTCAGGGATCCACTTACTCCCCCATCAGAGCTGGGTCCCTACAGAGTTCTGGTCTCAGTGATGGGTGAAGGCTGCTGGGACGTTGGCACCAAAGGGGAGTATCAGGGACTATCTTCTGCTACTCTGAAGGGCAATTATATATTTTTTAAGTTTTCATAGTTTATTAATCCTCTGGTGAAAAATCTGCACCATTGCTGCAGATAAAGCCATTCCTGTTTGCCAGCACCAGCACTACACCCTTGTGACTCCCTGGCTGTCGTCATTCTGTTCTTGAGTTCCTTTAGCTGTTTTCTTGAGGTCTTTTTCTTTCATGTCTTGCAAGTCTGTGTTTGGATTAATTTTTCTTTGCATAATCCAAGGAATCATAAATCATACCCAAGCCAGTTGTCTTAACACCACCAAAATGGGTTCTGTGTTTTTTTGTTTTTGTTTTTGTTTTTGTTTTTGTTTTTTTGAGACAGGATCTCAGTCTGTCGCCCAGGCTGGAATGTAGTGGTGCAATCACTGCTCACTGTACCTCAACCTCTTGGACTCAAGCAATCCTCCCATCTCGGCCTCCACAGTAACTGGGATTACAAGCACATGCCACCACGCCTGGTGAAGGCGTGTAATTTTTGTAGAGACAGGGTTTCGCCATGTTGCCCAGGCTGGTCTTGTACTCGTAGGTTCAAGTGATCTGCCCACCTTGGCCTCCCAAAGTGCTGGGATTACAGGCATGAGCCACTGTGCCCAGCCCAAAATGGGTTCTAAATACAAAGATGACATCCAGAGTGGTCTTCTACTTTTTGACTAGTTTTCTGTCTTAGGTATTTTTGTCTTCCCAGGGTGAAGGACACGGAAGACCATCATTTCCACTGAAGTATTGGTCATGAACTTCCTGATCCCGATAGTTATCCTGTTGTTTGCAAGGGAAGTTGATCCTAAGGCAGCCAGGGAGGAAAAAGTGCAGTGACATTTCTTTTCTTTCCTTCTTTTTTTTTTTTTTTTTTTTTTTTTTCGAGACAGAGTTTTATTCTTGTTGCCCAGGCTGGAGTGCAGTGGTGCAATCTCGGCTCACTGCAACCTCTGCCTCCTGGGTTCAAGCGATTCTCCTGCCTCAACTTCCCAAGTAGGTGGGATTACAGGTGCCCGCCACCATGCCCAAATATATATATATATTTTTTATTTTCAGTAGAGACAGGGTTTCACCATATTGGTCAGGATGGTCTCGAACTCCTGACCTCAGGTGATCCACTCTGCTCAGCCTCCCCAAAGTGCTGGGATTACAGGTGTGAACCACCACACCCAGCATGCAGTGACATTTCTAACCCTGAGAAACCCAGGAGAGCCAAGAGACTAAAGGGGGGCTATGGGTTTTCACGTGAACCTCATGTGCTCTCCCTCACGCACCGAAAGTGCTCATACCAATCAGGTCTCCATTCCCTGCATACTTGCTCTCTAAAGGAAGAGATAGTTCCTTCTCTCCTATTCTCCTCATGCCCTCTGTCCCTACATCCTGGACACCTCCTCCAACCCTTCCCACCTACCAGGTGCCCAGCCAGAGCCCAAGGCTTACAACAACCTGCAAAAGTGAGGGACTATGTCCCCATTTCTTGGGTGAAGCCCAGGAAAGCCAAGGGACTTGCCCCAAATCACATAGTAAATGGCAGAGCTGGGATCTGAAGCCAGGTCCATCTGTCACCAAGTCCAGTGTGCCTTCCATTCTGGCCTAGATGTCACCTTCTTCCCAGAAGGGGCTGAGGCTAAAGTTGACTAGGGCTGACAATATCTGCAGTTCTCCAGGTGGCCACCAGATGGCTGTGAGGACTCACTTCCAGGTGAGACTTTTTTCCTTGCCTCTTCTGTCTTTACCAGTCGGAGAAATCCCTTGGGGAGGGAGGAATTGGTGGGGAGGGGGTGTTCGTGCATGCGTGCGTGTATGTGTGTGTGTCAGTCATAGATAATCTCCACACCTGAGTCCCTTGTCTAAGACCCAAGGGTCTAGGCATCATCAGTGCCCATATTCTTAGCATAGACCCATTCATTCAGCCATTATTTACTGGCAGTTCTCCTGGGCTTAGGGTTTGTTCAGTGGGTGCCAGGGACAGAAAGATGATCTGGCCACATTCCTGCCTTTTCAATAGTCAATAGACACATTTATTGAGCATCTACTATTTCCCGGGCACGGAGAATACAGCAGTGAACAAAAATCCCTGCCATCTTCAATGAGCTTCAGTTTTACTAATTAATTTATTTAGTTAGTTATTTTGAGACGTAGTCTTGCTCTGTTGCCCAGGCTAGAGTGCAGTGGTGGGATCTCAGCTCACTGCAACTTCTGCCTCCCATGTTCAAGCGATTCTCCTGCTTCAGCCTCCCGAGTAGCTGGGACTACAGGTGCATGCCACCATGCCTGGCTAATTTTTGTATTTTTTAGTAAAGACAGGGTTTCACCATGTTGGCCAGGCTGGTCTCGAACTCCTGGCCTCAGGTGATCCGCCCACCTTGGCCTCCCAAAGTGCTGAGATTACAGGCATGAGCCACTGTGCCAGGCCAAGCTTCAGTTTTAATCCGGAGAGATGGACAATCTACAAATAGATCCTTAAAATCTATTCAAGTAGGGAGCCTTGAATCTATTCAAGTGGGGGCCTCACAGACCAGTGGGACAAACATGTACACAGATGGTCACAACATGGCATAGTAAGGTTACTTAATAAACATCTGGCTGGGCATGGTGGCTCACGCCCATAATTCCTGCACTTTGGGAGGCCGAGGTGGGTGGATCACCTGAGGTCAGGCGTTCGAGACCAGCCTGGCTAACATGATGAAACCCTGTCTCTACCAAAAATGCAAAAAATTAGCCAGGCATAGTGGCAGGCACCTGTAATCCCAGCTACTCAGGAGGCTGAGGCAGGAGAATCACTTGAATCTGGGAGGCAGAGGTTGCAGTGAGACGAGATCACCACTGCACTCCAGTCTGGGCAGCAAGAGCGAAACTCCGTCTCAACAAACAAACAAACAAACAAACAAAAACCCCAACATCTGTTCAGCCCTTACTGTGTGCAAGGAGTTCACTAAGGAGAGAAGATCAACATGGTTCCTGCCTTCATGAAGCTTACAGCCTAGGAAACAAATGAGTAATTAATTATACATTAGCTACCTGCTCTGAAGAACAGAGCAGCTGTTGGGATGTAGAATCACCAGGTGGCCTCTTTTAGGGAGGGAGGTCATGGAACAAGTCACATGAAGAGAGAATAGGAGTCTTAGGAGAGGATATGACAAGTGTAAAGTCCCCAAGAAGAGAAAGCATTGATGGGTGTGAGGACCAGAGAGAGGAAGCTAGTGTGTCTGCAGCTAAATCAGCAAAGGGGAGATGGAGGAGAGGCGAGATGGGTAGAGGCAAGATCATGTGAGGCAGAAGGGAGCTCTTGGGGGCTCACAGACCAGTGGGACAGACAAACATGTACACAGACGGTCACAACATGGTACAGTAAGGTTAACTAATAAACATCTGGCTGAGCACAGTGGCTCATGCCTGTAATTCTTGCACTTTGGGAGGCCAAGGCGGGTGGATCACCTGAGGTCAGGAGTTCGAGACCAGCCTGGTCAATATGATGAAACCCCGTCTCTATTAAAAATACAAAAAATTAGCCGGGTGTGGTAGCGGGTGCCTGTAATCCCAGATCAGTGAGACAGACACCATTGGTGGGAGGCAAGTGTTATGATCTGACCTGACACGTTATCAAAGGGTCACTCTGACTGCTGAGTGCAGAACAGGCTGGAATGGGGAGCAGGAGACCCACTAGGAGGCCACTGCGGTCATTCAGGCAAGAGATGGGGAGGGCTCTCAAGGGAAAAGCAGATGGATTTAGATCTCTAGCTAAGTGCTGCAGCAGCTCAGCCTCATTCTGTGACAGTCACAGAAGGCTTCCTGCAGGAGGTGGTCTTGTAGTGGTGTCCTGAAGAATTAGTTTGCCAGGCAAACGAAGTCCAAGGTTGAGGAGGACCCTCTAGGAGAGAGAACAGCCAGGATAGAGGAAGAGAGGTATGGGGGAAGGCACTGTTCTATCTTCTTAGAGGGTAGGAATGTGATGGAAAGCACCCAGGCTAGGATAGAGAGACTTCTGGAGCCAGAAATCAAAGGGTTGTGGAGGTCAAGCCATTGTTGAAAAGTTGTTAAGTGGGGCCAGGCATGGTGGCTCACACCTGTAATCCCAGCATTTTGGGAGGTCAAGGTGGGTGAATCATTTGAGGTCAAAAGTTCGAAACTGGCCGGGCACGGTGGCTCACGCCTGTAATCCCAGCACTTTGGGAGGCCGAGGCAGGCAGATCACCTGAGGTCAGGAGTTCGAGACCAGCCTGACCAACATGGTGAAACCCCCGTCTCTACTGAAAATACAAAATTAGCTGGGTGTGGTGGCACATGCCTGTAATCCCAGCTACTTGGGAGGCTGAGGCAGGAGAATTGCTTCAACACGGGGGGCAGAGGTTGCGGTGAGCTGAGATTGCACCATTGCATTTCAGCCTGGGCAACAAGAGTGAAACTCCTTCTCAAAAAAGAAAAGTTCAAGACCAGCCTGACCAACATGGTGAAACCCTGTCTCTACTTAAAAAATACAGAAAATTGGCCGGGCACGGTGGCTCACGCCTGTAATCCCAGCACTTTAGAAGGCCGAGGCGGGTGGATCACGAGGTCAGGAGATCGAGACCATCCTGGCTAACATGGTGAAACCCTGTCTCTACTAAAAATACAAAAAATTAGCCGGGCGTGGTGGCAGGTGCCTGTAGTCCCAGCTACTCAGGAGGCTGAGGCAGGAGAATGGTGTGAATCCAGGAGGTGGAGCTTGCAATGAGCCGAGATCGCACCACTGCACTCCAGCCTGGGGACAGAGCAAGACTCCGTCTAAAAAAAAAAATACAGAAAATTAGCCGGGCATGGTGGCACATGCCTGTAATCTCAGAATCTCAGCTACTTGGGAGGCTGAGGCACAAGAATCCCTTGAACCTGGGAGGTGGAGGTTGCAGTGAGCTGAGATTGTGCCACTGCACTCCAGCCTGGGCAGTAGAGTGAGACTCAATCTCAAAAAAAAAAGTTGTTAACTGGAAGAGATATGGTCAAATATATCATTTGTGAGGACCAGCATAGGAGGGGCCTGGAAGCTGCTGAGATGCAGTGAGGTGTACAGAGGGAATACAAGGGGACAGAACCTGAAGGATTTTTTAAAATTAATTAATTTATTTTATTTTTTATTATTTTTATTTTTTTATTATACTTTAAGTTCTAGGGTACACGTACACAATGTGCAGGTTTGATACATAGGTATACATGTGCCATGCTGGTTTGCTGCACCCATCAACTCATCATTTACATTAGGTATTTCTCCTAATGCTATCCCTCCCCAAGCCCCCCACCCCCCAGCAGGCCCTGGTGTGTGATGTTCCCCGCCCTGTGTCCAAGTGATCTCATTGTTCAATTCCCACTTATGAGTGAGAACATGCAGTGTTTGGTTTTCTGTCCTTGTGATACTTTGCTGAGAATGATGGTTTCCAGCTTCATCTGTGTCCCTGCAAAGGACATGAACTCATCCTTTTTTATGGCTGCGTAGTATTCCATGGTGTATATGTGCCACATTTTCTTTTTTTATATATATAATATATATTTTTTATTATACTCTAAGTTCTAGGATATATGTGCACAACGTGCAGGTTTGTTACATATGTATACATGTGCCATGTTGGTGTGCTGCACCCATTAACTTGTCATTTATATTAGATATATCTCCTAATGCTATCCCTCCTCCCTCCCCCAGAACCCGAAGGGTCTCTTTTCCCCTGAGTGGGGAAAAGAGACTGGGCAGTTTTGGGGGCCTCAGGGACACTCAGGTGGAGGTGCCGTGGACCCATAGGAGGCACAGCAGAGGGAGCATGGCCTCCAGCATCATTCAATCCTAGCTCTACATCCTGGCCTGCAGCATTGAAACCCTGTGCCCCTGAGCAGCCTGCAAATGGGAGATGACAAAACTCATGCCTAGAGGGTAGCTGTGGACATTAGATGAAGTTGCATGTAAAAGCTCTCAAAATGTACATTCTGCTAGTAAGGGGTCAATAATTGCTAGCTATATATTGTCAGTTACAGGTGTGGCAGTTGTGAAGTCAGAACTGGCCTGGAGATGATTAAGAGATCTGTTGGCTTAAAAAATTTTTTTAATGGGTGCATAGTGGGTGTATATATTTACTGGGATACGTGACCTGTTGGCATTCATTCATTCATTCAAGACAGGGTTTCACTCTGTCGCACAGGCTGGAGTGCAATGCCATGATCACAGCTCACTACAGCCTCAAATCCCTGGGCTCAAGCGATCCTCCTGCCTAAGCTGTTGGGTTTTAAATGGGGACTGATGGTAGTGGAATGTCCAGGATGACCCCAGGAGAATGTGGAACAGGGCTTGGGACTAACCTGGGCCACCATCGATTAAGAGAGGGTTAGGAGAAGCAGATGGGGGAAGGAGGGGAGAGGAGGGGAGGAGGAAGAGGAAGGAGAGGAAGTGCCCCCTAAGGAGCCTGAGGAGAACCAAAAGAGGCTGGTGCCAGGGCAGGAGTGGTAGCCGTGGGGAAGACTGCGGAGAGGCCCAGTTGGCCTAGTAATGGAGTCACCCCTGACCTGGCCAGAGGGTGTGGTAGGCCGGAGGCAGGCACAACGGATGAGGGGCAGAAGGGAGGCGGGTGGAGGGGTGCAGTGAATGGAGAGGGAGCACCGAAGCTGAGCTTGGGCAGCCAGAGGGCAGGGGCCAGCTGGGGCCCGGCCCAGTGGTCATGGGGCCTGGGTGGAGGGTGTACAAAGCGGGGCCTGCACCGAGCCCTGAAGACAGGGAAGTGACCTCGTCTCGAATCCAGATTTTTGCCACTGCCTCTCTCCGTGACCTCGAACGAGTCACTCATCTTGTCTGAGCCTCAGTTTCCTCACCTGTGAAGCAGGGATCAAAGCAGTCGGTACTTACCAGAATTTTCAAGAAGCTGCCCTTGGAGGCACACAGTAACCACGCCAGCCACCAGTCCTGGACCCCACCTGCTTTAGTCCAAGCCCCGCCCCAGACCTCCGAACTCACCTGGCCGCGCACACTAGCCTCGCCTCTAACTGGCCCCGCCTTCACCTGGCTCCGCCCCGACCGACGAGCCCCGCCCCACCTGCCACTCCCACTGACCACGCCCCCACCTGGCCACGCCCCGGTTGTCCAGGTCTCGCTCCGCACAGGCTCAGCGGAGCCCAGTCTGGGAGGGACGCGCCTGGCCGCTGTCCACCGCCCCCGACCCCCGCCCCCGAGCCCATGGAGGCGCCGGGACCCCGCGCCTTGCGGACTGCGCTCTGTGGCGGCTGTTGCTGCCTCCTCCTGTGTGCCCAGCTGGCTGTGGCTGGTAACTCGCGGCAGGGTCTGGCTAGGGGCCCGACGGGGGCGAGTGGAGCTTGCACCTCAGCCAGCCGTCTCCCCAGCCTGGGCTTGAGGGGAGGGGGCTTTCCGGCCGAGTGCAGGCCTCCAGGAGTGGGAGAGGGGGCTCCAGCTCTGTGTGGAGCCCTGTGTGTAAATATAGGCCCCAGGTGTGGGGGCCTAGGGAGCTTCAGGTGGTCTGGGGGAGGTGGCTCCAATTGAATCTGGGAACCCTAGGTGTATGCAAAGGGAGGGGCTCTGAGTGAATGTGGGGAGGCTCTAGGTGTGTGTAGACCTCTGCTGTGGAAGCTCCAGGTGTGCGCTGGGGCTTGGGGATCCAGGGGTGAGTGTATGTGAGAGCCCAGATGTGTGCAGAGGGGCGAGGGCCACCGGAGTGTTGGGTGGGAGGGTGGGCGGGTGCCACAGCTTGGCTTCGAGGAGTTCTCCCTTCCCACTCCATCGCACTACCAGGTAAAGGAGCTCGAGGCTTTGGGCGGGGAGCCCTGATCCGCCTGAATATCTGGCCGGCGGTCCAAGGGGCCTGCAAACAGCTGGAGGTCTGTGAGCACTGCGTGGAGGGAGACAGAGCGCGCAATCTCTCCGGCTGCGTGTGGGAGCAGTGCCGGCCAGAGGAGCCAGGTATGGAGCTGAGCCCTCCCCAGGTTGAGTGCCCCCAGCTCTGAACCCCAAGGCCCTGGCCCCTCTCCCCAAACCTCCCCCCTGCACCTTCTGCACAGGACACTGTGTGGCCCAAGCTGAGGTGGTCAAGGAAGGTTGCTCCATCTACAACCGCTCAGAGGCATGTCCAGGTAAGGGGGTTCTTGCGCCTAAGCCAAGTTGCATGGGTCTCTCCAACCATAGCCTGCCCCCCAGGAGGAAACAGCCTCTCTCAGGCGGTGGATTTTGCTCACCAATACCTGGGCCCGGTATCAGTTCTACCTTTAGCTCACTGAGAAGTCCCCTCCTCTCTCTGCCTATTTCCTCATCTGAAAATTAGTACAGGTGTGTGGAGGGAATGGGAGCGTTAGCTCTTCTTCTAGTTTAAGGCATAGCAAGGACTTTGGAAGTTCAGAGGGAATGAGAGGGAGTGCTTCCTGGAAGAAGTGGCATCAGTAATGAGCCTGGAAGGTAGAGATGGAGAGAGAGCACATCTGGTGGAGGGAACTGTGTGACTGGGGCTTGCGAGTATGTTGGATGTCTAGAGCAGGGACAGGGCTGCATCTGAATCGGAAGTTTAGTGGTGAGTGGGGGCTGGGGTCTTGATGGGAGTCAACGGGTGGGAAGGCTGCTTTGCTATGGATCCCCTGTCTCCTCAGCTGCTCACCACCACCCCACCTATGAACCGAAGACAGTCACAACAGGTGAGTACTCCCTGGGGACGGGGCAGTGGAAGGAGCAGAGGTGCAGGGGAAGACAGCTCTGGGCTCAGGCACTGACATGCTCTGTGACCTCGGCCCTGCGCCTTCTCCCTCGGAGCCTGTCTCCGCATCTGTGAAATGGGCTGGATGATGGCTTCCTCATAGAGTTGCTCTGCAGGTTTTATGAGAAGCTGTACAGTGCCCACTTCAGTGTCTGACTCACTGAAGGCAATCAAGAAATAACAGTTCCCATCCCTCCTCCCCATGGCCAGTTCTGGGAACTCAAGGTCACCCCTCGGGACTTGTCCTTGGAGGTGAGGGTGTGCGGCTCGAGTTGCTCAGGAGACATCCTCAGTGCCTGCCTACTGCACCCTCCAGGCCCAGAGAGGGTCACAAGGCATGTTCCTGGCGGAGCAGAGGCGAGAATGCCACCCTTTGCTTCCCACTCCCTCTTAGGGGCTGGAGGTCACCAGACTTGGCAGGGATGGCCGAAGAGGCCCTTGGTTAATTAAAGCCAGAAACCGATCTCAGAAGCTGAATTATTGATGGCTCAGCTGCCTCAGCTGGAGCCCCGGGTCAGCCTTGTGTGGCTCATTTCTCCCCTCTTCTGCTCCTCATCCCCAGCTTCCTTTTCTGGGGCTCCCTGAGCGGGAGCTCGGACCGTTGTTTGCCCTTCGTATTGTCAGACTCCTTCCACCCCTTACACCTTCTGAGAGGTGGACCCAGTTCAGGCTGGGCACCTTTCCACTGTCCCAGAATGATCTTCCATCCACCAGCCCTGCCCTGTTCTGGGCACCCAGCCCAGGGCCTGAAATCGAATCCCTGCTGGGAGTGGACAGGTACCATGGCACAGCTGGGAGCCACCCAGGCATAGCCTGGCAACCATGGCCCTAAGGCCCTACCTTCTAAGGAGCAGAGGAGATGGTCAGGGGACCCTGTGTGAGTCTGGCTGTGTCCTGTGAGGTGACTTTGGCCAAGCCTGTCCCTCAGCCGTGTTCCCCCCGACACACGCTGTCCAGTCCTCACTTACCCACTTAGCAGGGTGACAGTTGGGTCCTCCACTTCTCCCCCTGTTCCTTCCCTCTCTGAGGGCTCTGACATTGGGTGACACTGAGGTCTTAGGGCTTAGGAGTCCTAAAAAGGGACTATATCATCTGCATCTTGGCTCTGAACCCTGAGGTCCAAGGCTGAAAGGAATTGTGAGCCGGGGGGTCTGAGTTCTGGCTCTGTCTTCACCCTATTGGGCTAGTGAGGCCCAGGGAGGGTGGGAGCCCAGTCACTGGTCTGAGCCACCTATTGGACCATGTGATCACGAGGCCCAGAGAGAATGTGGGTGGCATAAAAGCCACAGAGCAAGCCAGGAGCAGAGCCAGGGCTGGACAGCACCCCACCCTCCCCTGCCGCTGTTCCCCCCACCAGGCGCTTCCCAACTGCCTGCGGGATCTGGACTAAACTGAGCCCAGGGTTCAAGCACCCCATATTGAGGACCGGGGCCTCCAGGTTACTTGTGCTGGTTATGAGGGTGGGACTGGGATCCTGGTTCACAGTGACTGCTATGACCCCTGCCCTGCCTCACCCCTGCAGGGAGCCCTCCAGTCCCTGAGGTCCACAGCCCTGGATTTGACGGGGCCAGCTTTATCGGAGGTGTCGTGCTGGTGTTGAGCCTACAGGCGGTGGCTTTCTTTGTGCTGCGCTTCCTCAAGGCCAAGGACAGCACCTACCAGACACTGTGAGTACCTGGCCACCAGCAAGTACCTGAGTCCCAGCTCACCTCCTGGTTCCTGCCCCACCGTTCCCCTTCAGTACCCAGGGTGCTGTCTTCTCCATGGGCAAGCCCTCAGGATGGTGACAGCATGCCCCATGTGAGCCACACCCTCTTTGTCTCCTCCAGTTGGGGGGTTTCCTTTGTCAGGTTTTGGCTGGGACCAGGACTCAGCCTGGGCCAGTCTAGGAGCCCAGCTGAACCCTCCTGTGTCTTTTCCCTTCATGCTGCCAGCAGGGAAGAGAACCAGTAGGTGCCAGCCCAGGCAAGCCTGTGGCCCGCGTTTCTGTGGCTGTGGGCAGGAGCTGGGCCGTGTGTCTATTTGGATTTTGCTCTGAGAAGGGGAGCTGTGCCTGAGGCCCTCTGTGTGCCGTGTGTGCTGTGGGGCGGGTCGCCGCAGCCTGTGTTAAAGTGTTTGCTCTTCCTCTGCTGCCTCCTCTCGAGGCAGGGGGTCCTTGGCTGGCTGAAGCAGAGTCACCTCCCTGAGTGTCCTCTTTGGCCTCTGCAGAATCTGACCCCTTTGGGCCTGGACTCCATCCTGAGGGGAAAGGAGGATGCAGAGGCTGGCCTCTGGGCACCCTTGTGGGTAAGCGGGGGGCGGGGGCGGGAAAAACTCTGGCCGCCAGTTTTTGGCTCCTGCGGGCACCAAGCAGGCTCAGTGTCTGATGCCTGACATCTCCTCCTGTCCTGGTCCTGGAACCTGCAGCTGAGAGCATCCCTCAACCGCCTCGTCTCCTCCATCGCCCCTGCTGGGCCCCCCAGCCTGACACTGGGTTGTGTCCCTTCCTCTTCCCACCAACTGGCCTGGGCACTGCCCCCAAATAAAGGAACTCTGCACTGCGCTTCATGTCCTGTGTCTTGGGCTGTGTGTGGATTGGATGGGGTGAGGGTACAGCCATTGTCCTCTTCTTAACGGGAATTCCACCTAGGACTGTCGCTGTTACCTTTTAAAGTATTTTCATCTGGCCAGGCACAGTGGCTCATGCCTGTAATCCCAGCACTTTGGGAGGCCGAGGCGGGTGAATCACCTGAGGTCAGGAGTTCAAGACCAGCCTGACCAACATGGTGAAGCCCCATCTCTACTAAAAATACAAAATTAGCCGGGCGTGGTGGCACATGCCTGTAATCCCAGCTACTCGGGAGGCTGAGACAGGAGAATCCCTTGAACCCGGGAGGCGGAGGTTGCAGTGACCCAAGATCATGCCATTGCACTCCAGTTTGGGCAACAAGAGTGAAACTCTGTCTCAAAAAAAAAAAAAAAATGTTCATCTTTGACACCTGCTTAACCCCCACCCCTTGCCCCTTTACAGATGAGGGTACGGAGACTCAGGTAAGTACACATGCTCAAGTCACACAGCTGGACAGGGCAGGGCTGGGGTTTCAATTCAGGCTTTTCTGGGCTGGGCGTCGTAGTTTGTGCCTAAAATCCCAGCACTTTGGGAGGCTGAGGTGGGCGGATTGCCTGAGTCCAGGACACCAGCCTAGGCACCACAGTTGAGACCCCATCGATTAAAAAAAAAAAAAAAAAAAAAAAGTAAAATTAAAATAAAAAATAAAATGAATTCAGGCTTTTCTCACTCCAGAGTGAGCAGAACAGCATTCCGGAGGCATCTCCAGGCTCTCTCAGCCTCCAAAAGTTAGGTCTGTGCCCCCGCGCCAAGGGGCAAAGGGCCTCAGGGACTCCACGCAGCCATTCCTGGCCTTCCTCTCTCAGGCTGTCCTGGGAAGCCCTGCCTTCTGTCCCCAGGCACCGAAGTCTTCCCTGATGGTAACATCGCCCATGGATGGGCGCTTGCCAGGAGCCAGGCATGTAGCTGCGAGTTTTATAACTTTTTATTTTATTTTATTTTATTTTTCCTTTTCTTTTTTTTTTTTTTTTTGAGACAGTCTCACTGCGTCGCCCAGGCTAGAGTAGAGTGGTGAGATCCTGGCTCACTGCAACCTCCACTTCCCCCTGCCAACCACAGTCCACCTCCTCACCCTTCCCTTGCACCCTCACTTCCGCCAAAGCTCCAAGCCTCTGGAAATCAGCCTCCCCTTTGTGCACTCCCCCGTCTTCCTAGAGTCCCTGCTGCTTCCCCGGTATGGGATATGATAACACCCTGTCTGCCTTGCCTTCTCTCTTCTCTAGGCTTCTGCATGAGCAGCTCCTCCTGCCTGGGTCACCCTGCCCTTGTTTCTCCCCCAGCATGAGTTTTCTTCTTCACCCTCTTCCTTTATTGGATGCTTTCTTTTTCTTGCAAAAGTAGTAAATGCCTGTGAGGGTTTGGAAAAGGACTATACAGAAGTTTATATGAAGAGTGAGAACTGGGCTGGGTGCGGTGGCTCATCTCAGCACTTTGGGAGGCCGAGGCAGGAGGACTGCTTGAGCTCAGGAGTTGGAGTCAGCCTGGTCAGCCTGGGCAGCATGGCGAAACCCCATCTCTACTAAAAGTATAAAAATTAGCTGGGTGTGGTGGTACACACCTGTAGTCCCAAGTACTCAGGAGGCTGAGGTGGGAGGATCACTTGAGCCCGAGAGGTCCAGGCTGCAGTGAGCCAAGATCATGCCACTGCACTCCAGCCTGGGTGACAGAGTGAGACCCCGTATATATTAAAAAATAAAAAACTGGCCAGGAGGTAGAGTGGCTCACACCTGTAATTCCAGCACTTTGGGAGACTGAGGCGGGATGATTGTTTGAAGCCAGGAGTTTGAGACCAGCCTGGGCAATAGAGTGACAACCCATCTCTACAAAAAATAAAAATTTAGGTGAGGCGCAGTGGCTCACACCTGTAATCCCAGCACTTTGGGAGGCCAAGGCGGGTGGATCACTTGAGGTCAGAAGTTTGAGACCAGCCAGACCAACATAGTGAAACCCTATCTCTACTAAAAATACAAAAATTAGCTGGGCGTGGTGGCACACACCTGTAATCCCAGCTACTTGGGAGACTGAGGCAGGAGAATCACTTGAATCCAGGAGGCGGAGGTTGCAATGAGCCAAGATCGAGTCACTGCACTCCAGCCTGGGCAACACAGCAAGACTTTGTCTCAAAATAAATAAATAAAATAAAAATTTAGCCCAGTGTGGAGGCTCTGCCTGGAGTCCCAGCTACCTGGGAGACTGAGGTGGGAGGATGGCTTGAGCCCAGGAGGTCAGGGCTGCAGTGAGCTATGATCGCACCACCACACTCTAGCCTAGGTGAGAGAGTGAGACCCTGTCTCCAAAAAAAAAAAAAAAAAAAAGAACCACTCTTCCCCTGGTCCTACTCTCCAGAAATAACCACAGTTCACAAGGTCTGTGTCAGACCTTTTTCTGTGAATTTACAAAATACATATATACACACCTCTAGCATTTTAAAAATACAAAGTGGGATAATGCTGTGCATATGTTTTGCATTTTTGCCCCGCTCATTTTAGATCAGATTCACCCTATGAGTTGTCTGAATGGTCCTAATTCATGTGAATGCCATCAATGGCTGGTTGGGTCATTTCCACGCTGATGCTTACCAAAAGCACCATGGTAAACAGGCTTGTCTGTAGATCTTGGCATACTCATGGGACAGTCTGGGGAAGACAGATTCCTAGAACTGGAATTGCGGTCTCAGGATATCCCTCTCGCGGACACATCCTATCAGGCAAACACAGCCTCCACTTCCCCTGACACCTCTTGCACCTCAGCCCTCTCCACCAGCACTGGGGAGGTGCAGAGGAGGCCTTGAGGAAGGGTTTGCTGAATGAGTGAATGAATGAGCCCTTCCTCTCCTCCCTTATCACCTGAGGTCCCTATCCAGCTCAGGCCTGATCCTTCACATCTGGACCCCGGCTGCTGCGTCCTCCCTGGCCTCCTGGCCTCCAGGCCTTCCTACTTGGGCTTCCCGCTTGATTGGCCTACATTAGCAGCTGTTTCCTAAGCCTCATAGGACTCAAGGTTGAGCATGGAGTCACTTTCTTTTTTTTTGAGATGGAGATTTTGCTCTTTCGCCCAGGCTGGAGTGCAGTGGTGCGATCTCGGCTCATTGCAACCTCTGCCTTCCAGTTTCAAGTGATTCTCTTGCCTCAGCCTCCTGAGTAGCTGGGATTACAGGTGCATGTCACCAAGCCCGGCTGATTTTTGTATTTTTAGTAGAGACGGGGTTTCACCATGTTAGCCAAGCTGGTCTTGAACCCCTGACCTCAGGTGATCTGCCTGCCTCGGACTCCCAAAGTCCTGGGATGACAGACATGAGCCACCGCAGCCAGCCAGAATCACTTTCTTAATGGTGCTTTTCCCTGTTGGGGGCATGGGGTTTGGGTAAAACTCTGTGGCTCTCAGCATATAAGTGGCCAAGAGAACAGAAGTCACGTCCCATCCCTGGGCCTCAGTTTCTCTTTCCTTATTCATTCAACTCTTTCTTACTGAGCACCCATTTTGTACCAGGCCCATAACGCAATAATAAGGATTAATAGCAAGTCCACGTGAGGATCGGAGGTGACGTCAGTATGACGCTGGAATGCAGTAGATGCTCAGGAAATGGTAGCAGTTGTCACTATTCATAGCATTGACAAGGATCAGGGAAGGACTCCCAGTGGAGATGGCTGTAGAGCTAGACCTTCATGGACAATGGGGCTTCACAGGTAGAGATGACTGTGAATGTAAAGGTCTGGAGAGATGGCTGGGGAGCCCTGGAAGCCAGGATCAGAAGTTGGACTCTTTCAGCGTGCGGTGGCTCACGCCTGTAATCCTAGCACTTTGGGAGGCCGAGGTAGGTGGATCACCTAAGGTCAGGATTTCAAGACCAGCCTGGCCAACATGGTGAAACCCCGTCTATACTAAAAAAAAAATACAAAAAATTAGCTGGGCATGGTGGCGTGCACCCATCATCCCAGCTACTTGGGAGGCTGAGGCAGGAGAATCACTTGAACCCGGGGGGCAGAGGTTGCATTGGTTGCATTGAGCTGAGAGCACACCATTGCGTTCCAGCCTGGGCAACAACAGTGAAACTCTGTCTCAAAAAAAAAACAAAAAACAAAAGGATGTTGGACTCCATCCTGGTTAGATAGGGCAGGGATAATGCCCTTTCTCTCTAGGGCTGAGGGAGGAAATACTCCAACCCACTGCTGGCTCCAGTCTGGGTAGGGTGTCCCTGGGGGACAATGGGAGGAAGTCTTGTTTCATGTCCTCCCACCAGCCTGGCCCCCTTATAATCTGGCATCCTTCCCCTGGTGGCCCCAGCAAGATGGATCTCCTGTGGATCTCGCCCTCCCTGTGGCTGCTCCTGCTTGGGGGGCCTGCCTGCCTGAAGACCCAGGAACACCCCAGCTGCCCAGGTAGGCACCTAGGGTGCCCTCCTCACCAACCCACTCCTCATTCCCTCGCTGGGTGTCCCCCCACCAAGGCTCATCAACCTCAAGGAGCAGGGTGGGAGTTTCATAATCTGGGCTTTGCATGTAAATATATGCAAATGGATGCAAAGCACGTGAAACCTTGCCAGCTCAGGAGACAAGCATCCTGACAGTGGGAATCTGGGAGACAGGAAGAGAACTGAAGAGGGGTCTGGAAGAGACAGTCTACCCTGTGTCCACCCTGCCTGTGTCTCCCTGTAGGACCCAGGGAACTGGAAGCCAGCAAAGTTGTCCTCCTGCCCAGTTGTCCCGGAGCTCCAGGAAGTCCTGGGGAGAAGGGAGCCCCAGGTCCTCAAGGTGAGAGAGGCTGGGGAGGAGGCTGGGATCTTGGGAACGGGGAAGGCAGGAATGTGGCAAGTTTTGTCTGTGCTGAGGGGCCACGACAAAGGAGCAAGGAACCTACTCTGTGCCAGCTCCAGGCTGGGCACCCGGCATCCTAAGATCAACTCTGCCAGGTAGGTGGTTTCATCCCTATTCTGCTGAGGAGGAAAGGGAGGTTCAGAGAGGATAAGATATTTGCCCTCAATCACAAAGTGAGTGAAGGGTGAAACTGGGATTTGAACCTCTGGCTCCAAGTCTCTTGTTTCTTTTTGGTCCTGGGCATGGGGTGGGACTCAGGAAATCTCTGCCTTTGAGATTTCAGGGCAACCTGGACCACCAGGCAAGATGGGCCCCAAGGGTGAGCCGGGTGAGTAAGTGGGGCTGGAGGCCTTCCCGCTTTCTTTACCTCTGTCCCTGGACTCTAGGGTGGGATCTCTGCTTGGTGCTGCACCTATGATGGCTCTCTCACAGGGGAATGGATGGCTGGGAGGAGTGGAGAGGATTAGGAGAAGGGCCTGGGTACCCTATGATGGCCCTCCTACAGGGTATGGAAGGCTGGGAGGAGTGGGAAGGATTCGGAAAAGGGCCAGGGTACCGGCTCCGCTGGTGGCTCAGCGCTGGGGTGCAGAGACATCAGAGCCAACACTCGTCCCTTCTCTGGGGCAGGAGATCCAGTGAACCTGCTCCGGTGCCAGAAAGGTGAGGCAGCCCTTGCAGGAGCCAGGAACTTGGGATCACACGGTGTTGGGTGTTGGCAGACCCCCAAGTGTGGCCAAGCCCCTCCCCACAGCCTCCTTAGAACCCTTCTTCAGGGACCTGAAGGAGCCAAGAGGGTCCCTAGGGTCCCACGCTTGTTCCAGTGCCTGGGGGTGGGGGTCAGGGAATAACCTGGGCACCACCCCCAGTCCATCTCCCCTTTCCCAGGCCCCAGAAACTGCCGGGAGCTGTTGAGCCAGGGCGCCACCTTGAGCGGCTGGTATCATCTGTGCCTACCTGAGGGCAGGGCCCTCCCAGTCTTTTGTGACATGGACACTGAAGGGGGCGGCTGGCTGGTGAGTGTCTGAGAAATGGGCTAACAGGCCAGGCCCAGTGGTCACTTCTCCCCCTTGGCCCCTAGGGGAGCCAGAGCCCACCAGAGCAAGGCATTTCCTAGAGGAATTCACTGACAAATGTTTAGTGAGCCCCCAATGGGACCTGAAGAAGTATGAGGGCTTCACAGAGGAGGTGCCATTTGAAAAGACCTGGAGTCAGGTGCAGTAGCTCACGCCTGTAATCCCAGCTACTTGGGAGGCTGAGGCAAGAGAACTGCTTGAACCCAGGAGGCGGAGGTTGCAGTGAGCCGAGATCTCGCCATTGCACTCCAGCCTGGGTGACAAGAGTGAAACTCTGTCTCAAAAAAAAAAAAAAAAAAAAAAAATTGGGTAGGGAGGGGCATTCCAGCTAGAAGTAAAGATAAACTTAGGGAGGCAGCAGAGTAAAAGAAGGTTTGCAGGGAGCGTGTGAGTGAACTGAGAGCAGGCGTGGGTGTCGGCTAAAGTCTGCCGGCACTGATGGAACATGGATTGAGGACCTCTGTAAAGGCCAGTTCATGGAAGGCACTAAATGATCAACTTAAGAAGTGTGCAGGGCACCCAGGCGCGGTGGTTGGCTGGACATGGTGGCTCACGCCTGTAATCCCAGCACTTTGGGAGGCCAAGGTGGGCAGATCACCTGAGGTCAAGAGTTTCAGATCGGCCTGGCCAGCATGGTGAAATCCCATCTTTACTAAAAATATAAAAATTAGCCGGGCATGGTAGTGCGCGCCTGTAATCCCAGTTATTCAGGAGGCTGAGGTGGGAGAATTGCTTGAACCCAGGAGGTGGCGGTTGCAGTGAGTCAAGATTGAGTCACTGCACTCCAGCCTGGGCAATGGAGTGAGACTCTGTCTTAAAAAAAGAAGAGTGTGCAGGGCAATGGGTAGCCCCAGGAGAGTTTTAAGCAGGGGAGGGGCCAAGTAGAACTTCTATTTTAAAAAGATGATTTGGGCTACACCATGAAAGATGCACTGCACGGGGGGACCAGTGGAGGCAGGGACATGGTTTAGGAAGACAGCAAGGAGCCAGGCAGTAAAGACAGTGGAGCAGGCCTGACGCAGTGGCTCACGCCTGTAATCCCAGCACTCTGGGAGGCCGAGGTGGGCGGATTGCCTGAGCTCAGGAGTTCAAGACCAGCCTGGGCAACATGGTGAAACCCCGTCTCTACTAAAAATACAAAAAATTAGCTGGGCGTGGTGGCAGGTGCCTGTAATCCCAGCTATGCAGAAAGCTAAGGCAGGAGAATTGCTTGAACCAGGGAGGCAGAGGTTGCAGTGAGCCAGGATCACGCCACTGCACTCCAGCCTGGTAACAGGGTGAGACTCTATCTCAAAAAAATAAATAAATAAAATAAGACAGTGGAACAATGGAAATAGAGGTATTTAGGTTGACAACTCTACAGGACCTGGGGCCTGCTTGGCTTGGAGGCGGAGGTGGAAGACATTAGGGTAAGGCCAGGGGTCCAGCTTGGGCTGTGGGGGTGGCCTCTCTAATGTAAATATCTTGGTTCTTTTTTTTTTGAGACGGAGTCTTGCTCTGCCGCCCAGGCGGGAGTGCAGTGGTGTGATCTTGGTTCACTGCAACCTCCACCTCCCAGGTTCAAGCAGTTCTCCTGCCTCAGCCTCCCAAGTAGCTAGGATTACAGGTGCATGCCACCACACCCAGCTAACTGTTTTTGTATTTTTAGTAGAGATGGGATTTCACCATGTTGGCCAGGCTGGTTTCAAACTCCTGACCTCAAGTGATTGGCCTGCCTCGGCCTCCCAAAGTGCTGGAATTACAGGCATGAGCCACCGAGCGCAGCCAAATATCTTGGTTCTTATAGTAAATGAAATTGGGTTATTTTGACTGACTCCCAGCAGTGCTGGCCATCTCCTGTGGGTGGGGACAGTGTTTTGTCAATTAAATCTTCCCAGGGCTTGCAAGGCTGTGGCATGAAGTTGAGTGTTAGTAAAAGTTAATAAGGGAATGTAGAGTTCATAGAAATATTCTAAGCTAAATTGAAGGATCCCCATTTTATCAACAGGCCCCAATCCAAACAGAGAGTGGGTATCCACCCACCCCTCACAGTTCCTGCACCCTCAGCTGCCAGTGCCCAGCCTGGAGTAATAGCTGCTGTGCCTGCCCTCCCCCAGGTGTTTCAGAGGCGCCAGGATGGTTCTGTGGATTTCTTCCGCTCTTGGTCCTCCTACAAAGCAGGTTTTGGGAACCAAGAGTCTGAATTCTGGCTGGGAAATGAGAATTTGCACCAGCTTACTCTCCAGGGTGAGTTCCCAGCAGGGTCCTGGAGTCTGGGGGTTACTGTCTGCCATCCTGAATCCCTGCCCCACCCCCAAGATCTGAGGATTCCTCCATCCCTGCCTCCCCTTCTTTCCAGGTAACTGGGAGCTGCTGGTAGAGCTGGAAGACTTTAATGGCAACCGTACTTTCGCCCACTATGCGACCTTCCGCCTCCGCGGCGAGGTAGACCACTACCAGCTGGTACTGGGCAAGTTCTCAGAGGGCACTGCAGGTGAGTGAGCCTAAGGGGAGCAGAGGAAGGAGGCTGGATCCTTTCACAGTGCTGCCACTGCCCCCATGAATGACCCAGGGCAATCCTGTCTCCTCGGTGGGCCTTAGTTTCCGCATCTGAGAAATGGCAATCACGAAGCAGGATGGTGCAACAGTGAAGAATTTGGGCTCTGGAGGCAAACAGACCTGAGTTTGAATCCATCTCTGCCATTTAGTACTTATGTGACCTTGGGCAAGTCCTACCCCTCCACTGAGCCTCAGTTTCCTCCTCTATAAAATGGGCAGGGAGGCCGGGCGCAGTGGCTCATGCCTGTAACCCTAGCACTCTGGGAGGCTGAGAAGGGCAGATAACTTGAGGTCAGGAGTTCAAACCCAACCTGGCCAACATGGTGAAACCCCGTCTCTACTAAAAATACAAAAAAATTAGCCGGGCGTGGTGGAGGGCGCCTATAATCCCAGCTACTCGAGAGGCTGAGGCAGGAGAATCACTTAAACCAGGGAGGCACAGGTTGCAGCGAGCCAAGAGAGTGCCACTGCACTCCAGCCTGGGCGACAGAGCGAGACTCCATCTCAGAAAAAAAAAAAAGCAGTGGCGGGGGCAGGGAGGCAAGGAGGAAGTTTTGGGTGCCGCCTGAGGCTCTGTTGAGTGTTAGTGTTCTCTGCTTTGGAAGAGGAACCACGGAAGTCTTCTTTCAGAGAAATAGTGACTGTTGGGGAGAGATTTAAAAGAGGGAAGTGGTTATGAGGGAGTGTCTCAGGGAACCACCTTTCCCGGCCAGGCACCTAAGAGATTCCTCCCAGCTTTTCCTAGCAGAGTTGCTCAGACTGGATGGGAGCTGAGAGAAGACAAAGGAGCTAGAGGGAGGCTGGGGATTCTGGAGGGGGTAAGACAGGGGGAAAAGCTGGGAGCTTTGGAGCCAGACAGTCCCGAGTTCAAGTCCTGCCGCTGCTTCGACTAGCTGAGTGACTCTGCGCAAACAACCTGGCCCCTTGGTGTTGCTCGTGGGGCCTGATAAAATTCAACTCTTAGCTGCTTTGAGATTCCCATGGCATTATATCTCCAAAGGTGCCAGGCATGGTGCTGGGCACCAAGGTGCTTTCCATCCCTTCCCTGCTAGGGGATTCCCTGAGCTTCCACAGTGGGAGGCCCTTCACCACCTATGACGCTGACCACGATTCAAGCAACAGCAACTGTGCAGTGATTGTCCAGGGTGCCTGGTGGTATGCATCCTGTTACCGATCAAATCTCAATGGTCGCTACGCAGTATCTGAGGCTGCCGCCCACAAATATGGCATTGACTGGGCCTCAGGCCGTGGTGTGGGCCACCCCTACCGCAGGGTTCGGATGATGCTTCGATAGGGCACTCTGGCAGCCAGTGCCCTTATCTCTCCTGTACAGCTTCCGGATCCTCAGCCACCTTGCCTTTGCCAACCACCTCTGCTTGCCTGTCCACATTTAAAAATAAACTCATTTTAGCCCTTTCAAGACCCTTTTGTTTGTTTTTTTTTTTTTGAGATGGTCTCGCTCTGTCGCCCAGGCTGGATGGAGTCCAGTGGCGCGATCTCGGCTCACTGCAAGCTCCGCCTCCCGGGTTCACGCCATTCTCCTGCCTCAGCCTCCCAGGTAGCTGGAACTACAGGCGCCCGCCACCACACCCGGCTAATTTTTTTGTATTTTTAGTAGAGACGGGGTTTCATCATGTTAGCCAGGATGGTCTCGATCTCCTGACCTCATGATCCGCCCTCCTCAGCCTCCCAAAGTGCTGGGATTACAGGCATGAGCCACCGTGCCCGGCTGCCTTTTTTTTTTTTTTTGAGATGGAGTCTTGCTCTGTCACCCCGCCCAGGCTGGAGTGCAGTAAGCCAGAGGGGCATACAGTGGAAAGATTGGAGGAGATTCAAGCATCCATTGACAATTTCCCAAGGCCCTCTGGGTCCTGCAAGTGGATGGCTTTGTGGCAGGAATTGCACAATTGCATAGCTTTTTTTTTTTTTTTTTTTTGAGATGGAGTCTTGCTCTGTTGCCCTGCCCAGGCTGGAGTGCAATGGCACCCAGCTACTTTTTTTTGTATTTTTAGTAGAGACGGGGTTTCACCACGTTGGCCAGGCTGGTCTCGAACTCCTGACCTCGTAATCCACCCGTCTTGGCCTCCCAAAGTGGGATTACAGGCGTAAGCCACCGCCCCGGCTGGGAATTGCACAGCTTTCTCAGCCTGTCGGTTGCCCATGCCTGTCCCTTGTAAGTTGTCTGTTTTCCACTCCAGCCTCTGTTGCAGGCCAAGTTCTCAAACTCTACCACTTCCTGCCTGTCCCATTGCGTGCTAGTTCGAATCCAAGGTCAAACCAAGGATTTGCTTGGATTTACTTCGAATCCAAGGTCAAACCAAGGAAGGTTTGCACCCTCCAAGGTACATTTTTCTTCCACAAGGCAACAGGGCAATGAAACAGCCATTGAGTAGCATTTAAGCAGTTTATTTGCCCAAAGCCACATTCTAGTAAGTGGCAGAATTAAACAGTTAAGAGTCTGACAGGCGGTCCTGGGTTTGCACCCTGCTCTGTCATGCGCTGAGTGATCCTGGACAAGTTATTCAACTTAAGTCCCCAGTTCTTGGTTTCAGGGTCCACTGAGGCTTATACCAGGTTGCTGCCTCACTCATTAATTCACACAAGAAAGTTGGGGATTCTTGGGGATTTGAAGCTGAGAAGCTGTTGTAGTGCAAAGGGCTGGGGTTGACTCCTTCAAGGGGTGGCTAAAGAAATGTTTAGAGTTGTTTAGAGTAGGAAGTGCTTCTCAGGTCCCATGGTCACGTTCTGCATAGAAGTCAAAGGTCAGCGGGGGTCCACAGCAGGTTGGGTCCTGGGGAAAGCAGCCCCCTAGCGACAGTAAAGGCTCAGATGCCAAGTCCCACTCCAGGACTGAAGGCTTTCGGGCAAGCGGCCTAGGGTGTAGGTTTCCCCCATCCCAGTCCCTCCCTGCCTTCACTCACTGGGCCCGGGAGGACACCCATTGTTCATCATGCTCTGCGCACCCTGATGTCTCTAGAGAGCCATTCATTCAACAGATACCTGCAGAGCAGGGCCTGCGTATCCAACCTTTTCCCTAGCCCTGGCCTCCTCACACACTTTATGTGCGCTTGCTGTGAGCAGTCCACAGTCTTTGGCGTGCATAGGGGCACAGGCTGTTCCGGAAGCCGCCAGTCTCCAAAGTTCTGGCGGGAGAGAAGGGAGGGGAGAGGCTGAGTCTCAAGCCGCTAGGGAGCGGCTCTGCCCCAGGGCCGAGGGTGGAGCTTTCTGGGTCGGCCGGGAAAGGGCTGGGCTCAGCCTACAAGTGAAGGCAGGACAGCGTTGGCGGGCGCTCCCTTGAGAAGTCCAGGTGGCGGGCACCTCCGGGCCGATTCCCAGGATCCCCCAAGTGGCTCTGAGCTGCCGATCACCGGATGCCCCAGATTTCTGGGACCCAGTCCCGGATTTCAGAACCTCAGGACCTTGCAAGTCCGAGCTAGGATTTCTCCCTGGACTTTAGATTCCTGGAACGGGACGTCAGGCCGGATTCCGGATCCCTAGATCCCGTGGGAGATTCTCCGATTCCGAACGGATTCCGGATCCCAAGATTCCTGATCTGCCGGCCCAGGCTCCTGCCCTGCCTCGGGTTCCCAGTGCGCGGCGCCCCGCGCCTGAGCGCCCCCGCATGGCGGGGCCGTGTCCCCGGTCCGGGGCGGAGCGCGCCGGCAGCTGCTGGCAGGACCCGCTGGCCGTGGCGCTGAGCCGGGGCCGGCCGCTCGCGGCGCCCCCGGGCCGGGGCTGCGCGCGGAGCCGGCCACTCAGCGTGGTCTACGTGCTGACCCGGGAGCCGCAGCCCGGGCTGGAGCCTCGGGAGGGAACCGAGGGGGAGCCGCTGCCCCTGCGCTGCCTGCGCGAGGCTTGCGCGCAGGTCCCTCGGCCGCGGCCGCCCCCGCAGCTGCGCAGCCTGCCCTTCGGGACGCTGGAGCTAGGCGACACCGCGGCTCTGGATGCCTTCTACAACGCGGGTGAGCGCGCTGGGGGCGGGGCCGGATCCAGGCGGGACTCGGTCCTGGGAGGGGACCAAGCCGGGCTCGAAGGCTCAAGGGAGGGGCCGAGAGGGGTACCGGGTCTAGAGGACTTAAAGAGAGCTAAAGCTGAAGGGCTTGGGACAGGGCCTTGAAAAAAGTGGGATTTAGGGGATCTGGGGCGCGGCCGGGCTCGGGACGAGACAGGGATCCGGGCGCGGCTCCAGGGCTCGAGGTTGGGGCTTAGGCACCCTTCAGTCGGAGCGGTGCCCAGCCAGCGGGGCAAGGATGGGGAGGGGCTTTGGAACTCTGGGGCGGGGCGGGGAGCGGCGCGGGGCTGTGGTGTCTCAGGGGTGGGGTTGGAGAACTCAGCCTCACCCTCAGGAGAATGTCACGCGGATCTCTTGAGGACAATTACTGGGAGAGGAGCTTGGACTTAGGGAAAGGGGCTGCACCCGGGAGGCTGGAGTTCAGGAGTCCTAGCATACTACTTCCGAGGATCGGGCTAGGAAAGGTAAAAAGAGAAGCGAAGGGGCCCCGACGGGACTGGATACTGGGTGAGGGAGCTTAGGTTAAGTGGCCTCAGTGGCCAAGAAAGAATGGGCGGGGAAGGGGCGGGGAAGTGGGCGGGAAAGGATGGGTCAGGGGCGGGGCTAGAAGGAGGCTATTCCCCCGCGAGTCACTCCTCCCTCCAGCCAGCCCGGATGCTCGGCCCCCACCCATACTTACTTGCTCATGCTAGAGTCCAGTAGCTGTGCTTCCTGGATGTCCATGAAATCGTAGCCTAAAATGAAGGCTGACCCGACCACTCCGACACAAAAATACAATTATCGACAGACACAAATCGCATACATGTTGACTCATGCAGGCCCTAGCAGACGCTGTCATACACACAGATACAGTCAGACATAGTAAGCTATACATGTCACAGATATACACATACATACATTTAGGCACAGCGTTGTCTATGCACACTGATGGTAGCCCCTTTCAAGAGCCTGTGCTGAAGACCAAAGGGAGGGGGACTTCTATGTTTGCGCAACTCCCACCTCCTAAATGGCCTGTAACAGACTCAGCTGGTCCACAGCCTCCCTTCCCCCATGCCAGGTGCTCACAGGCTCTGAACCATGGCCTGAGGGTCCCAACCCAGTGAGCCCAACTCCTCTCCTGCAACACCACAGAGATCAGTTCTGTGAAAGTGCCAGGGGGACCCTAAAAAGGGCCAACTGAAGCCCAAGGCAGAACCAGACCCTACTGGAGTCCCACAGCAAGGCAGGTCAAGCCAGGATGGACCCCAGCTCCTTCCCCATCAAGCTGGGCTTCAGGGATCAGCGCCACCCCCTCTGTGCCTGCAGACGTGGTGGTGCTGGAGGTGAGCAGCTCGCTGGTACAGCCCTCCCTGTTCTACCACCTTGGTGTGCGTGAGAGCTTCAGCATGACCAACAATGTGCTCCTCTGCTCCCAGGCCAACCTCCCTGACCTACAGGCCCTGCGGGTAGGTGGCCTGGGGCTGGTGGAGGCAGGCACAGGGCTGGGGTAAGGCCTACACAGAACACCAGTATCTGACTGTCTGCCTCCTGCAGGAGGATGTTTTCCAGAAGAACTCGGTGAGCAGAATCCACCTCTCACTCAAAAGTGCCCTTTGACTTCCACTATGACCTCTGACCTCCACTAATCCTCCTGGCCTCCTCAGTCACCTAACGCCCCCCGACATCCCAAGTATTCCTCTGTTTCCTGTTGCCTCCTCTCATGATGGGTGCCCCTTTCCTGCGATTCCAATTCCCACTGGTGCTGACCTTTGATGCTCTCACTCCCCTTGTCTAGCCCTGTGCTGACCTCTGACCTCACTGATTCCTGCCTCCCTCCCACCAGGATTGCGTTGGCAGCTACACACTGATCCCCTATGTGGTGACGGCCACTGGTCGGGTGCTGTGTGGTGATGCAGGCCTTCTGCGGGGCCTGGCTGATGGGCTGGTACAGGCCGGAGTGGGGACCGAGGCCCTGCTCACTCCCCTGGTGGGCCGGCTTGCCCGCCTGCTGGAGGCCACACCCACAGACTCTTGGTAATGAGGGCCCCCAGGGAGGGTCCTCCAGGAGGGGGCTGGTGAGGGTACGGTGGGCTGGGGTTGAGGTACAGGCCCCACCATTCTCTCTCCCTGCCTCCCCTGCCCTGGGCATCAGTGGCTATTTCCGGGAGACCATTCGGCGGGACATCCGGCAGGCACGGGAGCGGTTCAGTGGGCCACAGCTGCGGCAGGAGCTGGCTCGCCTGCAGCGGAGACTGGACAGCGTGGAGCTGCTGAGCCCCGACATCATCATGAACTTGCTGCTCTCCTACCGCGATGTGCAGGTGCCTGGTGTTCAGAGAGGCAGTAGGGCAGCTGGCATTTGAGGTCAGACAAACCCAAGTTCAGTTCCTGGCTGGGCCACTTGCTCACTGGTGGCTTTGGGCAAATTATCAAATGTCTCTGAGTGTTGGCTTCCTTATTTGTTAGAGCGGATGAGCATGTCGCTGCCTCCTGGGGCAGTTGTGGGGTTGGGAACGCCCAGCATGGGGCATACAGTAGGTTCTCCCTGTGAGGTGTGGTGTCCGCTGGGCCTGAGGGAGGCGTGCAAAAGATGGTGGCTGGGTGGGATGTCAGGGATGGGACAGGACCCTGGCTCAAGGTTCCTTGGGGCCTGAAGGCCCATGATGCCAGTGCTTGCCGTTCCCTGATGCAGGACTACTCGGCCATCATTGAGCTGGTGGAGACGCTGCAGGCCTTGCCCACCTGTGATGTGGCCGAGCAGCATAATGTCTGCTTCCACTACACTTTTGCCCTCAACCGGTGAGTGGCAGAGCAAGGGTTAGGTCTTAGCCACATAAAGGTTTCCGAAACCTGGGTCTCTGCGTGCAAAGCCATTGCTGTCTGGCATCACTGCTGTTCGGGGAATTTGCTGATCAGGGTCACTGATGTCAATAGGTCCCTGTTGTTCTGAGTTACTGCTTCCTGGGTCGGGGTGGGGGAGGTGGTGCTGCCTGTGGTATGGTCACCACTGTCCAAGATCACTGCTCCTAAGAGTCATTGCATCTAGGAATCACTTCCATCTAGGTCAGTAGAGAGGTCAGTGCTGGCCAGGGTCACTATCATTTTGAGGTCATTATTGTCAGGCCCCTGGAAGGGTCCCTGCTGTTCAGTGTCTAGAGGTCCCTGGACAGAGTAGGCCAGGGCCATCAGGGAGGGCCTGAGCCCATATTTTCCCTAGGAGGAACAGGCCTGGGGACCGGGCGAAGGCCCTGGCCGTGCTGCTGCCGCTGGTACAGCTTGAGGGCTCTGTGGCGCCTGATCTGTACTGCATGTGTGGCCGTATCTACAAGGACATGTTCTTCAGCTCGGGTTTCCAGGATGCTGGGCACCGGGAGCAGGCCTATCACTGGTAAAGAGCACAGTGAATGGCTGGTGGGCTAAGCTGTGAGATGAGGGATGGTGCTGTGGGCATCAGTCTGGCTCTGTTCCCCCTACCCCCACCCCAGGTATCGCAAGGCTTTTGACGTAGAGCCTAGCCTCCACTCAGGCATCAACGCAGCTGTGCTCCTCATTGCTGCCGGGCAGCACTTTGAGGATTCCAAGGAGCTCCGGTTAATAGGTGAGCACAGATCCTGGCTCTTGTCTCCTCACTCACAGGGGTTCAGAGGGGCCTGGGAAGAGGGCAGGGAGAGAGCACACTGGGCAAGAGCTAGGATGAGCTCATCCATTTCGGACTGTCCTGCCCCTACCCACACCTGGGTCCTAATGCCTGTTCTGGGCCCTCAGGAGCCCTCAAACCCACAAATGTTCCCAAACTCACATCTGCGTGTTCATTACATCCTGAATTCCACATATACCTGTGCCTGAGCTCCTGTTCCCACCCGAGATCTTGCCATACCCAATGATTTACTCATATCTATGTTCATGTCCACACTCAGGCCCACAGAAATGGTGGGCCTCACTCACCCCTGCACCCACACTCACTGGAGCCCATGCCCCTCTCCCCCAGGCATGAAGCTGGGCTGCCTGCTGGCCCGCAAAGGCTGCGTGGAGAAGATGCAGTATTACTGGGATGTGGGTTTCTACCTGGGAGCCCAGATCCTCGCCAATGACCCCACCCAGGTGGTGCTGGCTGCAGAGCAGCTGTATAAGCTCAATGCCCCCATATGGTAGGTGGCCCCCTCTGCATTCTTGGCCTGACCTGGGCTGTCGGCTCCTGCACCTATGTCCGTTGGCATGCTAGACTGAACCCTGAGCCAATGACCTGGCTACTTTTAGACCAGTGCCCATGGCACCCCATGCCAACGTTCTAGCTATATCCAGGCCAGTTTCCTCTCCCTGGCAGTGCTGTTTGGTGCCTGGGCTGAACTGAGGATGCGGCTTTGCGTGCAGGTACCTGGTATCTGTGATGGAGACCTTCCTGCTCTACCAGCACTTCAGGCCCATGCCAGAGCCCCCTGGAGGGCCACAACGCCGTGCCCACTTCTGGCTCCACTTCTTGCTACAGTCCTGCCAACCATTCAAGACGGCCTGTCCCCAGGGCGACCAGTGCTTGGTGAGGCCTGTAGGGGTGGTGGACCTGGGAAAGGGGTAAGCCCCTTCTGACTCACCCCACTCCCCCACTGCCTGCAGGTGCTGATCCTGGAGAGGAACAAGGTGCTACTGCCTGCAAAGCTCGAGGTTCGGGGTACTGACCCAGTAAGCACAGTGACCCTGAGCCTGCTGGAGCCTGAGACCCAGGTGAAGTTGCTGCTGAGGCCCCTCACTCACCTTTGCTGGGACTTTTTCTGTGGAGCCTTTCTCCCATCCTCAGACCCCTCTCCTGTCACCAGCACCCCCCATCACACCCCATTTCTTCTTGCAGGACATTCCCTCCAGCTGGACCTTCCCAGTCGCCTCCATATGCGGAGTCAGGTGATAGGCAGGACCTGGGGCGACTGGAAAGACGGGAGGTGAGGGTCGCTGCCACCCAGCCTGACACTCACTGGGTTCTTCATCCCTTCCCAGCGCCTCCAAGCGCGACGAGCGCTGCTGCTTCCTCTATGCACTCCCCCCGGCTCAGGACGTCCAGCTGTGCTTCCCCAGCGTAGGGCACTGCCAGTGGTGCGCAGCCTTTCATGGTCGGGGTACTCTGAGGGCCAGGATGCCGGGGGGAGTGGGGGAAAGAAAGGGACGACGTCCCTTGGATGCTCCGGCTTAGATGGGGACCAAGACGCCCCTCCCGCGGGTCTGACCTCCCCCACCTTCAGGTTCTGCGGCCTGATCCAGGCCTGGGTGACGAACCCGGATTCCACGGCGCCCGCGGAGGAGGCGGAGGGCGTGGGGGAGATGTTGGAGGTGAGGACGCGGGACTGGGAGCTCGCGGAGGGCGAGGGGCCGCGGGCTTGCTGAACTCCCATCTCACCCCGCGCCCGGCAGTTTGATTATGAGTACACGGAGACGGGCGAGCGGCTGGTGCTGGGCAAGGGCACGTATGGGGTGGTGTACGCGGGCCGCGATCGCCACACGAGGGTGCGCATCGCCATCAAGGAGATCCCGGAGCGGGACAGCAGGTGCGGTGCGTGGCCGCGCGGGTGGGGCTGAGGGCTCGCGAGGGCCGAGTGAGCCGGGCCACGAGCGGAGCGGCTCCTGTGGGCGGGGCCACGAGCGGAGCGGCTCCTGTGGGCGGGGCCTAGTGGGCGGGCTCGTAGGACCTGAGAGTTCGAGCCCTGTGGACTGGGCCCGTGGGCGGAACAGCCAGGACCGTGCGGGCGGGATTGAGGTCTGGAGGGTCCTATGGGCAGGGTAGTAAGGGTGGGGAAGGTCGGAGAGGGCTTGTGGGCGGGGCGGGTCCTTGGGGCGGGGCCAGGCTGGAGTGGGATGGGCGGGGCTTCTCTGCCCACCTCGGTCCCTTTCCTCTCTCCCCTACCTCCCCCCAGGTTCTCTCAGCCCCTGCATGAAGAGATCGCTCTTCACAAACGCCTGCGCCACAAGAACATAGTGCGCTATCTGGGCTCAGCTAGCCAGGGCGGCTACCTTAAGATCTTCATGGAGGAAGTGCCTGGAGGTACCTGCCCTCTGTGGGATGGGAATGAAACCGAGGTGTGAGGCACGGGACCGAGGCAGGCAGGGGTAGAGAGCCCTAGGGGGAAATGTACCCTAGTGCGTGTGGGTGGTGTAGCCTAGAATTAGCTGAGGAGTGGCGCTGGGTGATGGAGTTGGGGCTACAACATGGGTGTGTCTGGGCCTTGAGCAGAGAGATGTGGGCTGGAGCCAGTGGGTGGGAAGAATCAACTTGGACTGTCCCCATCCAGGCAGCCTGTCCTCCTTGCTGCGGTCAGTGTGGGGACCCCTGAAGGACAACGAGAGCACCATCAGTTTCTACACCCGCCAGATCCTGCAGGGACTTGGCTACTTGCACGACAACCACATCGTGCACAGGGACATCAAGGTAAGCCCTGGGGCTGGCCCGCCCTCATCTGCTGGGGGTGGCGGGGAAGGAGACATGGTCCCAGACGCAGGCTGGCAGTTTAGATTAAGTGAGCAGAACTGTTGCAAAGGGTAGGGAATTCATCAGGGAGGCTCCTTAGAGAAGGAGGGGAGAAGTTCAGCTCTGAAGCCAAACCAATTGTCAGCTCCCAGAGGGGCATATAAGTGGGATGGCAACGGGAGAGTGTTGACAGAGGCAGGACCAGGCTGGGATCTCCAGGAGATGGGATCCCAGAAAGAGGGTCTAGTTCTGCTGGCAGGGGCCCAGCCCAGTGTCCACTAATGGCTATCAATCAGGGGGACAATGTGCTGATCAACACCTTCAGTGGGCTGCTCAAGATTTCTGACTTCGGCACCTCCAAGCGGCTGGCAGGCATCACACCTTGCACTGAGACCTTCACAGGTAACAAGGTGTGGGGGTGGTGAGTGGGGATGCTGACCTGGGGCAGAAGATCTCTTGGAACTTTCCAGGGAATGCAGTTTCTCCTAGGCATGGAGTTAGAGTCCTAATGGGGAATGAAACCCAGGGTGAGTGATTGGGCCAGGGCTGAGGTGATGGCATCTAGAACTGGAGCTTGGATAAGTGATGAAATTGACTTTAGCACTTGAGGAGTGTTGATGTAGGCCAAGGTGGGAGTTGGAGGGAAAAGCGGGTGATGGAGTTCCGGGGGATGATGCAATCCAGTATGTGTGCTGGAGCGCTACTGTGGGTGATGGAGTCTGTGAATGTGGTGGAGCCCAGGATGAATGACGGAAGCCTTGGCAGGTGATGGAGCCCAGGGTGGTGATGGAACTCAGGATAGATGTTTGATGACCAGGATAAGTGTTGAGGTACGTTTTGGATGATAGGTTCAGTATGGGTGCAGTCGGCCTGAGGATGATGGCATTCCCCTCCCTGCTCCAACCCCATGATGAAGCCTAGGTGGGCATTGGTGCTCCTGTTTCTGTGCTAGGAACTCTGCAGTATATGGCCCCAGAAATCATTGACCAGGGCCCACGCGGGTATGGGAAAGCAGCTGACATCTGGTCGCTGGGCTGCACTGTCATTGAGATGGCCACAGGTCACCCCCCCTTCCACGAGCTAGGGAGCCCACAGGCTGCCATGTTTCAGGTGAGACCCCTTTGGACCTGGCCCATGGAAGTGGCATAGGGCCAGCCTGGGCCTTGGACACCTCTGAATGTCACCCTTGTTCACCCTCCCCCAACAGGTGGGTATGTACAAGGTCCATCCGCCAATGCCCAGCTCTCTGTCGGCCGAGGCCCAAGCCTTTCTCCTCCGAACTTTTGAGCCAGACCCCCGCCTCCGAGCCAGCGCCCAGACACTGCTGGGGGACCCCTTCCTGCAGCCTGGGAAAAGGAGCCGCAGCCCCAGCTCCCCACAACATGCTCCACGGCCCTCAGGTGCTTGGGGGTGGCGGGATGGGCACACTGGAGGGCAGAGGAGTTGTGGAGCTGTGAGGGTGGAGGAGAGCCCAGCTGACAGCTCTGTCCCTCCCTCAGATGCCCCTTCCGCCAGTCCCACTCCTTCAGCCAACTCAACCACCCAGTCTCAGACATTCCCACGCCCTCAGGCACCCTCTCAGCACCCGCCCAGCCCCCCGAAGCGCTGCCTCAGTTATGGGGGCACCAGCCAGCTCCGGTGAGACCTAGGTTCCTGGGATGGGTTCCCTTTGCCTGGTTTTGCCTTTTTCTCCCCTCCTACAAGAGCCCTCCCTGGGGACCTGGGCACCTTGACCACTTGTGAATGTGGCATTTGGTGCCTCCCCATGCCCTGTTCTGGCAACTCTAACTTGGACTTGTTGTGTCCTCTCAGTGCGGGGTTTATCTATGTTCATGCCTGTGAGGTAGGCATAAAAGTAGGAGAGCCAGGATTCAAACCCGGCAACAGAGGTGACTGGCGGGTTGCTGCCCGTCCTCAATCAGCAGCTCGCCCTTGTGCCCAGGGTGCCCGAGGAGCCTGCGGCCGAGGAGCCTGCGTCTCCGGAGGAGAGCTCGGGGCTGAGCCTGCTGCACCAGGAGAGCAAGCGTCGGGCCATGCTGGCCGCGGTATTGGAGCAGGAACTGCCAGCGCTGGCGGAGAATCTGCACCAGGAGCAGGAGCAAGAGCAGGTGGGCGGCCCACCCTAGCGCCCCCTGGTGGTCGCACAGGGTCAGGACACCTGTTGATGTCCCCGCCCCCCACCTCCGTGGCAGCGTCTCTTTTGGCTGAAACACTCGCTGACAACCCCTCTCTTCCTTCTCAGGGGGCCCGTCTGGGCAGAAACCATGTGGAAGAGCTGCTGCGCTGCCTCGGGGCACACATCCACACTCCCAACCGCCGGCAGCTGGCCCAGGAGCTGCGGGCGCTGCAAGGACGGCTGAGGGCCCAGGGCCTTGGGCCTGCGCTTCTGCACAGACCGCTGTTTGCCTTCCCGGATGCGGTGAGGGCGCCTTCTGGTAGTTAGAGCTGCCCAACAACAGGTAGTGAGCTCCCCGTGCCTGGTGAGGTGCCAGGACTTGACGTTCCAAGATTCCCTGTCTCCTCCGTGAAGATCAGGCCTGCAGCAAAAAACCGTCTGCCCAGTCCTAGCTTCCCAGGCCTTCCCTGGACCTCAAGCCCGCCCACCCCACTCGCCTCTCGCCGAAGACTTTCTAGGCCTTTCCAGCTCAAGCCCTGCCTCTAGTTGAGGCTCAGCTGTCTCAGCGGCGCCTCCCTCCCCCTGCAGGTGAAGCAGATCCTCCGCAAGCGCCAGATCCGTCCACACTGGATGTTCGTTCTGGACTCACTGCTCAGCCGTGCTGTGCGGGCAGCCCTGGCTGTGCTAGGCCCGGGTAGGAGGGGAATGCCACGGGCCTCCTGCCAGCGAGGGTGTGGTGCTTGCTGGGCGCGGTGAACGTCGAATGGGGCCAGTGGGGGCCAGGCGGGACAGGGGCGGGCAGGCGCCGGTGGGGGCGTGACTAAATGGACATCTCCCATACCGGCACCGCCTGGGGCCTGCCCAGAGCTGGGCACCCTACCCCCGCACTCCCTTGCTGGGGTCTGGGGTTCCTAAACGGGCGTTGTAGCCTTGCCTGAGTTCATCGCACTGGGCTGCAGAGGTGGAGAAGGAGGCGGTCTCACCGAGGTCAGAGGAGCTGAGTAAAGAAGGGGACTCCCAGCAGAGCCCAGGCCAGCAGAGCCTGCTTCCAGTGGAGCCCGAGCAGGGCCCCGCTCCTCTGATGGTGCAGCTGAGCCTCTTGAGAGCAGAGACTGATCGGTAAAGCCCCTTGGAATCGCTCATAGCCTCTGCCGGGCTTCAACCTACTCACCACTCACCGCTCCTTCCTACTCTTCTGCGCCCCACAGGCTGCGCGAAGTCCTGGCGGGGAAGGAACGGGAGTACCAGGCCCTGGTGCAGCGGGCTCTACAGCGGCTGAATGAGGAAGCCCGGACCTATGCCCTGGCCCCAGAGCCTCCAAGTGAGTGGGCCTTGGCTGGAGAACATTATTGGTGGGTTCGAGGCAGCTTCTAGCACAAGGCACCCTTGGGCTCATCACCTGACTTGGGCTCATCACCTGAGCTGGCCTTGGCTGGAGAACACTGTTGGTGGGTTCGAGGCAGCTTCTAGCAGGAGGCACTCTTGGGCTCATCACCTGACTGCTTCTTGACAGCTGCTCTTTCAACCGACCAAGGCCTGGTGCAGTGGCTACAGGAACTGAATGTGGATTCAGGCACCATCCAAATGGTGAGTCGGGGAGTGCTTGGCTATCCCTGACCTCACCAGCCAAAGCCTCCATCTCTGTCCATCTTCCTGCTCTTCTCACTGTGCCCTCTGATGCAGAGAATCTCACTACCAGAAGAACACTTAGTATTCTCGTCCCATTGTATGGATGAGAAAACTGAGGCCCAGAAGGGTGTGATCTGCCTCAGTATTTTGGCAACAGAGCAGAGCTAGTACCTGGGTCTCAACACATCTTTCTGTAATTTCTTATTTCCCTGTTTCTGCGGGTCTTTGACCACATCCAGCTGTTGAACCATAGCTTCACCCTCCACACCCTGCTCACCTATGCCACTCGAGATGACCTCATCTACACCCGCATCAGGTACATCCGGGGCCCCCCAAGTGAACCATGCATATGGCCTCATCCTGGCCAACTGCAGGCCTGCCTCGGTTCCTTCCTGGAAACCAAAGGGGCACCTAGGTCCCCTAGGGACAGAGGGGGCACTGGGCAGACAGTGGGTGCAAGAGAGAGTCCAGGGCCACCTTCTGGCTGAGCCACACTGAGTCCATTACCCCCAGGGGAGGGATGGTATGCCGCATCTGGAGGGCCATCTTGGCACAGCGAGCAGGATCTACACCAGTCACCCCTGGACCCTGAGAGCTGAATGAGGGCATCATAGGCCAGACAGACCCAAGGATGGATGAATGGAGAGGACAAAGGCAGCTTCTGACACACCAGCCCCAGGACCTGGGGCAACTGGAGGAAGCCAGGCGAGTGGGGGCCAGGACTGGTTCCAGTGAGAGAAACCAACCACAGGCACCCAAGCACTACCAGATAAAGCGTATTAAACAGAACACTTTTGAACCTTTGTCCTGGCAATTTTGGAGGTGTATGGGGGGAGGGGTATCCTGGGAAGAGCCCCCTAGGTCTTTTTAAAAACATTTTTTTTGCTGTCCGGGCACGGTGGCTCATGCCTGTAATCGCAGCACTTTGGGAGGTCAAGGCGGGCAGATCACGAGGTCAGGAGATCAAGACCATCCTGGCTAACATGCTGAAACCCTGTCTCTACTAAAAATACAAAAAAATTAGCTGGGCGTGCTGGCGGGCACCTGTAGTCCCAGCTACTCGGGAGGCTGAGGCAGGAGAATGGCGTGAACCCGGGAGGCGGAGCTTGCAGTGAGCCGAGATTGTGCCACTGCACTCCAGCCCGGGCAACAGAGCGAGACTTTGTCTCAAAAAAATAAAAATAAAATAAATGAAAAAAAAATGTTTTTAGGCCGGGTGCGGTGGCTCATGCCTGTAATCCCTGCACTTTGGGAGGCCGAGGTGGGTGGATCATGAGGTCAGGAGTTCGAGACCAGCCTGACCAACATGGTGAAACCTCGTCTCTACTAAAAATGCAAAAATTAGCTAGGCGTGGTGGCGTGTGCCTATAATCCCAGCTACTCAGGTGGCTGAGGCAGGAGAATCGCTTGAACCCAGGAGGCAGAGGTTGCAGTGAGCCGAGATCGCGCCATTGCACTCCAGAGTGAGACTCCGTCTCAAAAAAAAAAAACTTTTTTTAGAGACAAGGTCTTACTCTGTCATCCAGGCTGGAGTGCAGTGGCATAGTCGTACTCACTGCAGCCTCAAGCTTCTGGATTCAAGTGATCCTTCCTCCTCAGCCTCCTGAGTAGCTGGGACCACAGCTGTGCACCACCACACCCACCTAATTTTTAAACATTTTTTTGTAGAAATAGCATCTCGCTTTGTGGCATAGCTCACTGCAGCCTTGAACTCCTGGGCACAAGCAATCTGCCTGCCTCAGCCTCCTGAGTAGCTGGGACTACAGGCATGTGACACCACCACCTGCAGCTAATTTTTATAATTTTGTAGAGATGGGGTCTCATTATGTTGCTCAGACTGGTCTTGAACTCTTGAGCTAAAGCAATCCTTCTGCCTCAGCCTCCCAAAGCATTGGGATTACAGGCGTGAACCACTGTGCCTGGCTTCTCTGAAGTCTTTGTGGCAGAGTCTGAAGTTCCTTAATCTGGCCCCTCTTACTTGCCTGACTCTTTCCTACAATCACCTTTCTTCCTCCCTGCCCCAGCAGACACCAGCCTTCTATTGCTCTTAGAACAGACTTTATTGACTTTAGCCAAGGGCAGGCCCTGAGATGGGGGTCCAGAGAGAGAGGCTTGGTGGGGCTACGTCCTGGGGGCCAGGTTGGTTCTGAGGGGTAGAAGGCCGTCCACCCACTCGCGTGGCTGCTCCAGGAGGGCTTGCCACAGCCGCTTCTCCTCAGGTGTGGAATCCATCCAGGGCACCTGCAGCCCATAGCTGCTGCCTGGATGTGGGCGGGCAGGGGTTGAGGGCATGATCACACTGGACACCTTGGGGCCCCCAAACACCTGTCTGGTCCCAGATTATGCACTGTCCCCCGTTACCACCCTCAGTTCTCAGTAGATATCAAAGCTCAAGAAAGGACAGAGAGGTATCCAGGGCCACACACTGAGCCCCCATCTCTCAGGGCCTGTCCCAGGGCCTGTCTCAGGGTGCTGTCCCACTTACCGGTGCCCAGGCTGAGGCGTGTGCCCCCCAGCTGGCGGTTGGCCAGGGCCCCATGGTCCCAGAGGGAGAGCTCGGCACAAGCCTGGCGCAGGTCAGCAGGCCCAAAGCCATCGTACACCATGGTGTGATTGAACACAGGGCTGAGGCTGCGTCGCACAACCCTTGTACGCTGGCGGCTGGCCCGGCTGTCATCAGGCAGCACGAAGCTGTGCGGGAGGTGGCCTGGCATCAGGTGACCACCCCTCACACTCCCTAGAGTCATCCAGTCACCATGTCCCACTCATTCTCCCTCACATATGTCCATGTCCCCTGGCTCCTGCCTGCCTGGCCTTAGACCCTCACTGCCCTGGGAACTTTGCACCAGCCTCCTCTCAGGTCTCCTGGCTTTAAAAGTTACAACTCCTGGCTGGGTGAGGTTGCTCACGCCTGTAATCCCAGCAGTTTGGGAGGCCGAGGTGGGTGGATCACCTGAGGTCAGAAGTTCGAGACTAGCCTGGCCAACATGGTGAAACCCCATCTCTACTAAAAATACAAAAATTAGCTGGGCATGGTGGCATGCACCTGTAATCCCAGCTACTTGGGAGGCTGAGGCAGGAGAATCGCTGGAGCCCAGGAGACTGCGGCTGCAGTGAGCTGAAATCACACCACTGCACTCCAGCCTAGGCAACAGAGCGAGACTGCATCTTAAAAAAAATAATAGCCGGGCGCGGTGGCTCATGCCTGTAATCCCAGCACTTTGGGAGGCCGAGGCGGACGGATCACGAGGTCAGGAGATTGAGACCATCCTGGTTAACATGGTGAAACTCCGTCTCTACTAAAAATACAAAAAAATTAGCTGGGCGTGGTAGCGGGCGCCTGTAGTCCCAGCTACTCAGGAGGCTGAGGCAGGAGAATGGCGTGAACCCGGGAGGCGGAGCTTGCAGTGCTCCAAGATGGTGCCACTGCACTCCAGCCTAGGCAACAGAGCGAGACTCCGTCTCAAAAAAAAAAAAAAATAATAATAATAATAATAAAAAAAATAATAATAAGTTGCAACTCCTATTCACAGGGCTGCAGAACAATGTCTCTGAAATGCAGCTCTGCTATTCTCACCGGCTCAGTGACTTTTATTATCTCCCTGTTGCTCCACCACCACCCCTCCTCAAGCAGTTTCCAAGGTTTTTTTTTTTATTTTTCGAGACGGAGTCTCGCTCTGTTTTGCCCAGCTGGAGTGCAGTGGCCCAGGCTGGAGTGCAGTGGCGTGATCTTGGCTCACTGCAGCCTTCCAGGTTCGAGTGATTCTCCCGCCTCAGTCTCTCAAGTAGCTGGGATTACAGGCACCCACCACCACTGCCGGATAATTTCTTGTACTTTTAATAGAGACGGGGTTTCACCATGTTGGTCAGGCTGGTCTTGAACTCCTGACCTCAGGTGATCCACCCGCCTCAGCCTCTTAAAGTGCTGGGATTACAGGCATAAGCCACCGTGCCTGGCCTGTTTCCAAGGTTTTCAAAGCCTGGGAACCCCCTCTGCAAAATACAGTGTTGCTCAGAAGTACAGTACCTCTGTACTGCAGCCTCTGGCTGCATCAGGGTGGACACCCAGAAGTGACCCGCCCACCTCCATTTCACTCTCTAAGAGTGGGGGCAGCACCTGGAGGCACCCCTAGAAGTCCCCTAGAAGCTTACACTGAACTATAAGTTCCCGGCCAAGCCCCACAGCCTGGCCTCCCAGGTTCTCTACGGAAGGACACTTGCAGACCTCAGCCTCAGCTTTTCAACAAGTCCTATAGGCGCCAGTCACGCTGAAATGCAGCTCCTCAAAGGTGTCCTCAACTTTCCTGACTCCAGGCCTTTGCTCAAACCGTCCCCTTCACCCCTGCTCAGTGGTGAAAGCCCAGGCTGCGTGATCAAGGGTTGATTAGTAAGGGTTTGTCGAGGTTGGGCACTCCACTGCAGGCAAAAGAAGGGGAAGCCCGGAGGGCCAGCACTCCTCACCATTGTACGTAAGTGTCCAGGGATCCTGCCCGCAGCGGCAGGAGGTCCCGAGCCTCTTTCACCCAGAAGTGCAGCTCCCCGCTCGGGGGCAGTCCTGCGCCTGCGGAGAGACTCGGCTCAGGTCCGCACACGGATGGCGTCCACCGCCCCCAAACCCGGGGACAGGAGTCTCCCGCTTTTCAGGGCCTCTCCGGCTGTCACTCACCCTCGGAGCCGGCGGGGACGTACTTGATGGACAGGGCGAGTAACCCGCGGCTCGGAAGGTCGTCGGGAGAGGGTGGGACCTGCGAGAGGCGGGCTTATGGTGGAGCAGGGGCTAATGGAAAGGGGCCTCAGGAGGGTGGGGTCTGCAGACCCGGATGGGGTGCGGCTAGCAGAGACGGCGGGGCCTGCAGGGGCAGAACCTAGGGGTCCTAGCGCCCTCAGAGAAGGGGCCGCGGCCGGCCAGGCTTCGCCTGGGGCCGTGAGGTTGAGAGGTTGAGGGGAGGCTCTGTCGAAGGCGGGGTGTGAGGGGGCTGCGGGAGAGCCTGGTGGGGTAAATGCAGGAGACCCGGGCCGCAGGTCTCCCCACGCGGTCTGGCTGCCTCACCCGGGGCTGCAGGGGGAGCCAGGTGGGCTCAGAGCCCCAGTCCCACGTGTCCAGGGGCACTTCAACTTCGCCCAGAAAGATGTTGCGACCCAGGCTTTCGCGGTGCCACACGGACAGGCTCAGCACGCGGCCCTGGAGCTCGGCCTGAGGGACGGAGTACTGAGGACAGGAGGTGCACTTTAGCGGAGCACTGCTGGTGGCCCAAGTAGATGCTGCGCGAGTTGGCTGGGGCGGGTCCTACCGCGTTCCTACCATGATGGAATTCTGGGGAGCCCCGAAGGGCATTAATGGGGGCCTGCACTATCACCACGCCCACCACAAGGCTGACAACACTGGATAACGAGTTAATGGGCCCCCCCCGCCGATCCTCCGGGCAATGACGTTACTGGCTGCCCTTGCCACCTAGCCCCGCAGGAAGGGGCGTCCTGTTCATTAACGGGGAACCGCATCGTGGTCGCAGCCTCACCCGGAGAGTCTCGTTGAAAACCGGATTCTGATTCCGTTTCTTCACCGCCGTCTTGCGCTTGCTCTGCTTATCCGGGAGGAGGTAGCTTTTGACGTAGCTGGGGAGGTGAGAACCCGAGGTGAAGAGGGGCCCTTCCAGAGCCTTCTCCCCTGCCTGTGGGCTCCCCCAGCCACCACCCCGAACACGTGCCAGCCCTCGTGCTAAGCGCTTTACAGGGATTGTCTCACTTAATCCCACGCCTCCCAATAACGCTGTTGTTCCCATTTTGAAGATGAGGACGAGGAGGCCGAGACCCTGTGAATGGTGGGCTGGGCTGTGACTGCCGCTCCCCGCTTGGCTGGCTGGGCACTCACGGGTCCGAGCGGCGGCGCCGGGCGGCGGCCAGGCCCTGGCACTGGATCACGTGCACGCGCAGCTCGGCGGCGCCCGGCTCGTAGTGCAGCGCGAAGTGCACGGAGCCGCGGACCTGCACCGCCTCCGCCTCGCCTGACAGGCTCATCTGGCTGCCGCTCAGCTGCAGACGGTAGTGGGTGGGAGTCAGGGCCGCTCGCAGGGCTCACGTCGGGGCCGGGGGCAGCGCGGAGGCTTCAGACCCGGGTCATGGGTGGCAGGCCGGGGGGCTGCAGCGTTGGGTCCCGCGGCGAGGGAGGGGCAGGCAGGGGCTACGCATCGGAACGGGTCCACCCCCCGGCCGCCTGGGTCCCCTCCCTCCCGCCTCACCGTGGAGGAGTTAAGGCTGGACACGGAGGAGCTGCTGCTGAGCATGCGGTCGAGTGAGGGGTCGGGCCCCGGGGCCTCCTCCCCGTTCTCCAAGATCTGGGACGCGGCCTTGGTCTGCAGAGGGGGCAAGTGACGGGGCGCCCCTTCTTTCCCCGCCCCTGCCCCGAGCGCCCTGGGTCGAGGGCGGCTTGCAGCCCTGGGCAGGAGCCCTCCCCGCCCGGAGTCCGCTCCGGATGTTGAGAGCAGCCACGGGCCACTCCCGCCTACCTGGGCTTGCGGGGGCCGCGGCTCCTGCTCTCCCCCCGACGCGGGCTCCAGCTCCGGGTCCGCCTCCTCGGCACAGACCTGTTGGTCTCCTTGGCCAGGATCTGGGGTGGGGCACGAGATGCTAAGCGAGCCCTCTCCTGCCCGCCCCTAAGCAAATTTGGAGGAACTGGTTTACAACCCCAGCGAGCTGCAGATTCAGGCCCCGGTGCTGCCCTGGGATCATCCCCTCCTCCGACGCGGGGTGGGAGTGCGGGTGACGAAGGTGAACACAGGTGGTTGGGGCCCCTTAGGGCTGCCTCTGACCCGCGAAACCTCTCCGTGCTCCCCAACAGGCGCTCCCACTCACCTTCCTGGGCCTGGGACGCCTCCTCAGGATCTGAAGCCTTTAGGGGGACAGAAGGCGATGGGAAATCAGGTACCTGAAGGAAGAAAGGGGTAGAGGTCACAGTACGGGGGCTGGTGAGGAAGAGGTCAAAGGTCATATTGGGGTCAGAGATCATAGGGCTTCAGCCAGCTACCCCAATTTCAGGTTTAGGGCAGCCCTCCGGGCAGGGCTGGCAGCCAGCTGCAGGAGCGGTGAGACCAGTGCTTCATAGCCCACCCCGCAGGGCTTGTGCCGCCTGACTCCCTGCTCCCATTGGTGGGGGCATTCGTACCTGAGTCCTCCACCTCTGCCAGGCCAGGCCAGTCCCAGTCCTTCCTCACTCCTTTTTTTATTTTTTATTTTTTATATTGACCCATTGGTAGACAACCTTTTTTCTTTTTTTTGAAATTTATTATTATTATTTTTAATTGAGACAGAGTTTCACTCTTGTTGCCCAGGCTGGAGTGCAATGGTGCGATCTTGGCTCACTGCAACCTCCGCCTCCTGGGTTCAAGCGATTCTCCTGCCTCAGCCTCCCAAGTAGCTGAGATTCCAGGTTATGCACTATCATGCCTGGCTAATTTTGTATTTTTGTAGAGATGGGGTTTCTCCATGTTAGTCAGGCTGGTCTTGAACTCCTGACCTCAGGTGATCTCGGCTTCCCAAAGTGCTGGGATTGTAGGCATGAGCTGCCATGACGGGCCTTTTTTTTAAATTTATTTTTTATAGACATGGGGGGCATTTTGCTATGTTGCCCAGGCTGGTCTTGAACTCCTCGGCTCAAGCGATCCTCCCGCATCAGCCTCCCAAAATGCTGGGATTACAGGCATGAGCCACCGCACCTGGCCCCACTTCACCCCTTAATAGCCAGATTCAGAAGTTCCCTTAGAGGCTGGGTCCATATACCACTGTTCACCACCATTCACCACTGTTTACCACTGTTCACCACCATTCACCACTGTTTACCACTGTTCACCACCATTCACCACTGTTTACCACTGTTCACCACCATTCACCACTGTTTACCACTGTTCACCACCATTCACCACTGTTTACCACTGTTCACCACCGTTCACCACTGTTTACCACCATTCACCACTGTTTACCACCATTCACCACCGTTCACCACTGTTCCACCCAGGAGGTGATGAGGTGCAGACACAGGAAGGGACATGTCCAGGGTCTCCCCATTCCCAGGCTGGGGCTCTTTCCCCACTGCCCCTCCACATTCCACCTCCCCTCCAGGGACACTGTACTCACATGTTGGCCCATTCACTCTTACCTCAGTCTCCCTGAGCCTCTCCTGAGGGGCCTCATCAACGGTGAGCCTAGGAGTAGGGAGAGGACGCTCTCAGAGGAAGGGACCCTGGTGACTGGTGGGCACCGTCTCCCCCTTCCTGAGACTCCTCCTCACCTGGGCTCTGGCCCCTCTTCCTTCTCTTTCACAGCAGCCTCAGCCTCCCCATCGCGGCCTGGAGCCTGGTCTCCTGGGCGCAGGTGAGAAGTTCTGTGAGCCCCCATGCTCAGGAAGCCTGGCTGTGACTCGGGAGAGGCCCTGGGAGATACCCACCCACCCCATGCCCACGGAGGGGCATTGCCCACTCAAAGACACACAGTACTGGGGGCAGCCAGGACTGGAGCCCTAGTGGTCCTCTCTCCCTGTCCACATACAGCCAGCGCCCTGGATGGCACATGGCTTGCCCTGCCCCAAGGATCTCCTCTCACCCCTGGCGCTCTTCTTCCTGCGCATAGACGCTCGGACAAGGTCAGAGCCGAAGTGGGCATTGTGGTGCCGCTGGGAGCGTGCTTCCTGGAACCAGTCCCCTGTCAGGATCTTCAGCTGCCCAGGGTCTGCCAGTGAGGCCCGGAGCTTGCTGGAGGAAGGGGGAGGGTGTGGCTGTCATGACTCACCCAAGCAACATTCCCGCCACCCACATTGTAACAGGCTTGGGACCAGGGGCCAGGGACCCAACAGCAAATCAGACTTGATCTGTGCTGTGGAGGAGCTCAGGCTGCTGGGGAGACCAAGTCCAGAAGAGACAAGTACACTATAGTGAGCTGGATGATGTGATAGAAGTAAGAAGAGCCAGCTCTGCCTATGAGAATCCAGAAGGGCTTCCCAGAGGAGGTGACATTTGAATTGCCTTTATTTACTTATTTACTTAATTATTTTGAGATGGGGTCTCCCTCTATGCCCAGGCTGGAGTGCTGTGGCGCAATCTCGGCTCACTGCAACTTTCACCTCCCAGGCTCAAGTGATCCTCCCACCTCAGCCTCCTGAGTAGCTGGGACTACAGGCGCGTGCCACCATGCCCAGCTAATTTTTTATATATTTTTTTGTAGAGACAGGGCTTTTCCATGTTGCCCAGGCTGGTCTCTAACTCCTGGACTCAAGCAATCCACCTGCCTCAGCCTCCCACAATGTTGTAAGTCACCATGCCCAGCCTTGAATTTCTTCTTAAAAGACAAATTGGAATTCTCCAGGTAGAGAAGGATAATAATTATTATACTTTTTATTTTATTATTATTTTTTTGAGACAGGGTCTTGCTCTGTTGCCCGGGCTGGAGTGCAGTGGCATGATCATAGCTCATTGCAGCCTGACCTCCTGGGTTCAAGTAATCCTCTCACCTCAGCTGCCTAAATAGCTGGGACTACAGGCACATACCACCACACCAGGCTAATTTTTTATATTTTGTAGAAATGGGGTCTCACTGTGTTGTCCAGGCTGGTCTTGAATTCCTGGGCTCAAGCAATCCTCCCGTCTCAGCCTCTCAAAGTGTTAGGATTACAGGCGTTGCCACTATCTCTGGCTGATTCCTCTTAAATCAGTGAAGTAGGACTCCTTAGCCCCATTTTACAGACGAGGAACATGGTGCTCAAGGAGGTCAGGTGAGTTGCCAAGGCTACATAGCTAGGAAGTGTCTGTCCCCAAACATTGCTTGTAATGCCCATGCTCTTCTACCACTGTGCTCTTCCAGGAAGAAGTGCCAGCGTAGGCATAGAACTGAAGAGTGGGTTCAGGGACTGGGGAGCACCTGAGCGGCTGGAGGGGTCACTTTGTGTCTGTGTGTCGGGTCGGGGTTATGGTGAAAGAGGAGATGGTGGGGGCTGGCAAGGACCGACCAGGGAGACCCAGTGGACCATGCCTAGGAGCTTGCCCTTGACACTGGGGAGCCAGGGGAAGTTTTCAGCGGGGATATTAAGGACAGATCTGGCCAGGCACGGTGGCTCGCGTCTGTAATCCCAGCACTTTGGGAGGCTGAGGTGGGTGGATCATCTGAGATCAGAGGTTCGAGACCAGCTTGACCAACATGGTGAAAACCCATCTCTACTAAAAATACAAAAATTAGCTGGGCGTGGTGGCGTGTGCCTATAATCCCAGCTATTTGGGAGGCTGTGGCAGGAGAATCACTTGAACCCGGAGGGGTGGAGGTTGCAGTGAGCCAAGATTGTGCCACTTCACTCCAGCCTGGGCGAAAAAATGAAACTCTGTCTCAAAAAAAAGAAGACAGATCTGGGGAGCACCAGCTGCAGGAGGTGGGCCCAAGAGGCAAGCCTGGAGGCAGGGAGGCTGGCGAGAAAGCTGGTGCAGTCACCCCTGGAGAAGTGATGAGCTGTGAGCTGGCCAAGGCCAGAGGAGACTAAAGGGCGAAACCAAGAACCACACAGACATCTGACAGGCAGTGGTGTCGGTAGGGAGCAGGATGGGGGCCACTCAAGCCTCTTGGTGCTCCCCGGCCAGGGTCTGCCCTGCCTTACCTGACTCGCCCCTCCTCCAGCTGGCGCAGGCGGGCATCTCGTTGGAGGACGCCAGCAATGGCCTCCTGCTCCTCCTCTGTCAGGAAGCTGAGGTCCAACAGTCCTTCAGTCTCAGGCTTTGGCCCATGCGCCATGGGGAGGGAGGGCAGAGCCCAAAGCCCCTCTTGTGATGGGTGGCCCCTCTGGGGCATCAGCTGGGGCTGTGCCCCAGCTGGGCACACGTAGCTTCCTGGGGGCAGACCGAGGGTCAGGTCAAGCCCTGCACAAATGCTTGGCACATCCTAGAACCAACAGCCCTTTTCTCCCCAAACACTTGGCCGGGTATGGGTAGGGTGCCACCCCAGGACGGCTGAGCTCAAGGTGGGGTGAGAGACACTCATGCACACATGCATACACTAGCCCTTGAACACACTCAGGGACACAGTGGAAGAAGCAAGAGACACACATGCACACACCCTGAGGTAGGGCCACACCGAACTGCAGCGATGGAACACACAGACACACGTGCACACGTGGATCCATGTAGGCATAGATATGCTCACACATGCACATGGACACCTGCATAAAGACAGGCGCATGAACAGCTGTTCCCCCAGAAAGGTCCCTCTGCAGACACAGACCCGGACCCGTGCCCACGAGAGACATGCACACACATTCTTTTTTTTTTTTTTTTTTTGAGGAGACTTGCTTTGTTGCCCAGGCTGGAGTACAGTGGCGCGATCTCATCTCACTGCAACCTCCGCCTGACGGGTTCAATCCGCCTGACGGGTTCAAACCTCCTGCCTCAGCCTCCTGAGTAGCTGGGATTATAGGCACGCACCATCACGCCCAAATAATTTTTGTATTTTTAGTAGAGACGGGGTTTGACCATGTTGGCCAGGCTGGCCTTGAACTCCTGACCTCGTGATCTGCCAGCCTCAGCCTCCCAAAGTGCTGGGAGTACAGGCGTGAGCCACCATGCCCGGCCCTACACATGTTCTTAAATCTGCACACAGTGGCCAGGTGCAGTGGCTCATGCCTGTAATCCCAACACTTTGGGAGGCCAAGGTGGGCCGATCACCTGAGGTCAGGAGTTTGAGACTAGCCTGGCCAACATGGTGAAACCCCCGTCTCTACTAAAAATACAAAAATTATGGCCGGATACAGTGGCTCACCCCTGTAATCCCAGCACTTTGGGAGGCCAAGGCGGGCAGATCACCTGAGGTCAGGAGTTTGAGACCAGCCTGACCAACGCGGAGAAACCCCGTCTCTACTAAAAATACAAAATTAGCTGGGCATGGTGGTATATGCCTTTAATCCCAGCTACTCGGGAGGCTGAGGTGGGAGAATTGCTTGAAACTGGGAGGCAGAGGTTATGGTAAACTGAGATCACACCATTGCACTCCAGCCTGGGCAAAAAGAGTGAAACTCCTCCAAAAAAAAAAAATGAAAAGGAAAGAACAATTAGCTGGGCGTGGTGGCACATGCCTGTAATTCCAACTACTTGGGAAGCTAGGCAGGAGAATCACTTGAACCTGAGAGGAGGAGGTTGCAGTGAGCTGAGATGGCGCCACTGCACTCCAGCCTGGGCAACAGAGTGAGACTCTGTCTTAAAACAAAAACAAACAAACAAAAAAACCTGCACACAGCATATGCACACCAATGGGGATAGGCCCACCCGGATGGGTTCACCTAGACAAGAACAAGTCTGGGGACAAATATGTCCCTCAATAAAGATGTACATAAAAATCACACAGACTTTGGCACACATACATTGCCCAGCTAACTGGGTTGTGAGCTCCTTGGAGGCAGGGAGAGGGAGTCACCCTCAAAGCCATTACTTTGCACACAACAGATGGTTGGTAAAAGTTTGATTAATTAAATGCAGAAATATGCCTGCACACACATGGGAATGCACACATACAACCACCCACCTAGACAGACAGACACACACACACGTACACACACACACATCTGCTCACTCCCCTGCACCAGGAACCTCACAGCCTGGGTCCCCTCCTGCCACCACCTCCACCCTGCCCTAGCCCGCTTGGCCTTCCTGTCTGAGGCAACCTCCTCCTCAGCCCACACCCCCAACTTCCTCTCCTGAGGTAACTGCCGCACCCACTCCCATGGAGGCCTCCAACCCAGGGATGCCCCGGCCTCCAGCCCTGCCCTCTTGCCTGGAGCCACCAGGCCCCTCTGCTCTGGCCACACAGTTCTCCCAAGACCAGTCTGGGGTCCCGGCGGTGGAGGCCTAGGCTGGCACAGCAGCCCATGCTCAGGTACCACAGTGACTCCGGAAAGAAAACATTTGCCCAGCGCTGAGGGGCATGTAGACGTGGCAAGGGGCCCATGACTTGGTCAGGGCTGTGTGCTGAGTCCACTGGGCGGCCTCTCCTCTCTTTCCCGCCCCTTCCATGCCACGGCTCCAGGTGGGGCTGAGACCGGCGGAGGCAGCTTGGCGGGCAGGTCCTGGCTTGCGTCCGCCGCCTGCTATGGTCTGTCCCCTCCCAGCTGAGTCAGTGGCCGAGCCCCAGCGATCCCTCTTGACACCCTCAGGAGCAGAAGGCCTTGGCATGGCTGCACGGTGTGCATTCACTCTGTGGATACCTGTGTGCTCCACAACAGCAGTTTCCCTGAACTTCTATGGCCAAGGTGTGGGTCTTGCAAACGCACAGTTTGGCCTCCCCTGTGTATTGGGGTGTGAGCCCACGTTCGGGCTCCCCTGTGGATTGGGGTGTGAGCCCACGTCCCTCTCTGTGCCCTGTTGTGTGGCTCTGTGGGTCCGAGTCTGGTGGGCATGTCTGCATAGCGTGGGTCTGTGAGCTGAGTAGTTGCTGCGTGTGTCTTTGTGTCCTGCTGCGGTGTGGTGCTGCTGCAGTGTTATTCTGCATGGTGACTATATTGTCTGTGTGGTGTGTTCAGTGACTTTCTAGGTGACAGCGCCGTGTGGGGTGTGTACAGTATGCATTGTGCATTTCCTCCTGTGCTGTACGTGTGACTGGGCTGTGTGCTGTGGGGTGTCCCCTCATGCCTTAGGGGCCACCAGGTGTGTGTGTCTGAGTATGGATGGAGGCCGGGGGGACGTTTGGCAGAACTGAGCCTATTTCTGTCCTGCAGGCCTGCCTGAGCTGGGCCATGGGCATCAGCCCAGCGTCCTCAGCAGTGCCCCCTCCCTGAAGTCCCCTCTCCTGCCAGAGGCAGAATCAAGTGTTTGGTCTTCCCTGCTGTTTTGACACCGTGGGACAGACCCATTGGTCAAGAGGAGGGTCTGTCCATCTGTCCGGCTGTTCCAGTTCCAGACATGTGCCCACCTCCCCCAACCCCAAGGTGCTGGAGGGTGCTCAGGATACCAGGTGGCAGTGCCTGCGTCTCTGGACCCTGGCAGGGGACCCTGGCACCGACATGTGTTACCTGTAGGGGTCCAGTATGGGAGGACACCTTCGCAGGTGGCTCCAGCTCCCCTGGCAGCCGAGTTTCAGGGACTGGGAGAAGAGCCGTGAGGGAAGAAGGCTGACTCAACAGGCAGCCCAGCCAGCAGCTGCCCCACACTGAGGAGGAGGAAACACCTCGGCAGGGCCTGATGCAAAACCGGGCCTGGACTCCCGGCACCCCGGGGTGCGCCCCCGCAGCTGACTGGAGAGGCCCGGCTTGGCCCCAGCTCCACTGAGCAGGCCCCAGCCACTCTCTAGAATGGGTAGCAGCCCCACCTTGCCCACAACAGAGCTGATAGGAACTCACTTTGAAAGCAAGTTAGAAACCTTTCTTTTCCAGCCCCAAGGGGAATGGAAGGATGGCAGACTTTGCAGTTAGACCACCCTGCGCAGAGTCCCTGCTCTGCCACTGGGCGTGCGACCTTAAGCAGGTCTCTTCCATTTCTTCTGATGCAAACTGTGGGTAGCAGAGTGCAAGGAGCTTATACTAAGGGAAGTGAAAGTGGCCGGTGCGAGCTGACATAGTCGGGGTGAGGTGTCCCCACTCCAGCACAGTCTAATGCCCACGGCCATTTCAGCAGCTGCTGCCCTCTATACCCACATGCACTTCTGGGACATGCTGGCAGAGCAGCCCTCTCTGTCCCCTCTGCTGTCCTGGGCCCCATCTGTTTGAGGAGGCCTGAACTCTTCCAGTGCCAAGGTGAGGGTCCCACATCCTCTGTCTATGGGGAGCCCCCCTGAACACCACATTCTACACCCAGATTCTGCCCACCCTGAGATTAGAAGGTTTGGGCCCTAGATTACATTGGCTTCAGGACCATGACCTCCTGGGTTGTCTTGGGCACAAGAGGCCACACCAAAGCTTTCTGACTCCCCCCAAGTCCACTTCACTTCCCATGGCCTGCCCTGGCCCGACCCCCTCCCCTGAACCTAGGGCCATGGATTAAAGATTAGTGGGCTCCTCATAGACCCCTGGGAGAGGTAGGACAAGGGGTGGATTCTAAGAACCATTCTGGGCACGGTGACTTATGCCTGTAATCCCAGTACTTTAAGAGGTCGAGGTGGGCAGATCACTCTAGGACAGGAGTTTGAGACCAGTCTGGCCAACCTAGTGAAACCCCGTCTCTACTCAAAATACAAAAATTAACTGGGCATGGTGGCAGGTGCTTGCAGTCCCAGCTACTCGGGAGGCTGAGGCAGGAGACTTGCTTGAACCCAGGAGGCAGAGGTTGCAGTGAGCCGAGATCGCACCACTGCACTCCAGCCTGGGCAACACAGCAAGACTCCGTTTCAGAAAAGCAAACAAGGCTGGGTGTGGTGGCTCACGTCTGTAATCCCAGCACTTTGGGAGGCCGAGATTGGTGGATCACGAGGTCAGGAGATAGAGACCATCCTGGCTAACACGGTGAAACCCCGTCTCTACTAAAGATACAAAAAAAATTAGCTGGGTGTGGTTGTGGGTGCCTGTAGTCCCAGCTATTTCCCGAGTAGCTGAGGCAGGAGAATGGCATGAACCCGGGAGGCGGAGCTTGCAGTGAGCTGAGATCGCACCACTGCACTCCAGCCTGGGCAACAGAGCGAGACTCCGTCTCAAAAAAAAAAAAAAGAAAAAAGAAAAGAAAAGCAAACAAAACACCCACTCTTCCTCCCTGTAATCAGAACCGGCTCCCACCACCACTGAGAGACAGAGGACCCTTCTCCACCTCAGCCCACAGTGGAGGCTTCCCTACTTATTTTTTGCAAGTTAATCTTATTTTTCTCATCTGTTAAATGGGGGTAATAATCCCTCCTCAGAGGGTTTTCTTGCAGACTTTTTTTTTTTTTTAGATGGAGTCTCACTCTGTTGCCCAGGCTGGAGTGCAGTGGCACGTTCTTGGCTCACTGTAGCCTCCACCTCCTGGGTTCAAGTGATTCTCATACCTTAGCCTCCCAAGTAGCTGGCACTACAGGCATCTGCCACCACGCCTGGCTAATTTTTGTATTTTGAGTAGAGATGGGGTTTCACCATGTTGGCCAGGCTGGTCTTGAACTCCTGGCCTCATGTGATCTGCCTGCCTCAGCCTTCCAAAGTGCTAGGACTACAGGTGTGAGCCACCTTGCCCAGCCGCAGGAGACTCTTGATTAATGCATTTATGCACCCACACACACAGTACCCATTGAGCAGCTGCTGTGGGACCGTTACTGTGATGCTGCCTCCTCCATTAAGGCCCTCAAAATGGAAGGAGAGTGGCCAACAACATCCGCACCCCTTCCTGCCCTCCTGGTCCTGGCGCCCCCAAGGATGTTTCTCTGTCCCCCTCTCACCTCCTCAGCAGCTCTCCTTCCTGGAAGGCATGAAACTTCATTATCTGGTCTTCGGGTTTCTAAATTTCCCTTCCTTTCTCTGCTCTCCTGTCCTTCCTATAGCTGTGACTCCCTGACGCTGATACTTCCAGCCATCTCTCCTGCTGTGTCTCAGCCTGCATTCCTCTGGCCTCTTCCCCACTTGAAACCTATTTCCAAGTTTCCACCTCTGTAACCAGTCCCCATCATCCTGGCCCCTGGCCTCCTGGGGCTTCCTGACACCTCCAGGTGCTGTCCACACTTCACTCCAGGTGCCCTCCCATCTTTCTGTCTCCGCTGTCCTCCCCCTGCCCAGGTCTCAGTCCCCACTCAGCCTCTTCCGGAAGCCTCCTCTTCTCCCGCCTCCTTACGGCCACACGAGGCCCCTCTGGCCCTTTGTTGTACAACTTTCGAACATAACTTTTCTTTGTCATCCTCTGGTTTGGAAGGTGCCAGCAGACAGCCAGGCCATCCCTCGGGCCCATTCACACATTTCCAAACCAGTCCAGTCCCCTTTAGACACGTCCTGAGATAGATGGAAGCCTCACCACTTCCCAGGACGGCCTGGCCCTCCGCCTGACCCTCAGGATTGCTGCCCTTACTCTGGCTTTCTCCCCTTCGTCACCTATACCCGTAGAGCCTTAGCTATGGGCTATTTCCTGTCCTTCAACACCCCTGGGACTTCTGTGCTCCCTGTGGGAATACTTTTCCCCAGCTCCAGGCCTAGCTCAGCCTCCTCCAGAGTTCAGTGCCCCTGCGCTGCAGCCAGTCTCTAGGCAACATCCCTCTGTTAAGAGGGACATTAAGAGGCAGGCTCCTAGAGGCCAGCAGATCTGGGTTAAAATCTGGCTCTGCCGCATGGTTCCCTGTGGCCTGGGATCAATGACAATCCCTGTAAGCCTCACTCTCTTCCTTTATGAAGCGGGGACAACAGCCATCTCACAGGCCTGCTGCTGTCAGGAGAGCTTGTTTTTCACCTCCGCGGCCATTCTCCTTTTGCATCACAGCACCTCTCATTTCCACTCCTGTGCTCCAGTGAGGCCATTGCACAGGGTGGCTCTGAGTGGGGACTCTGGAGCCCAGCTGCTGGGTTTGAACCATAGTTCCACTCTTCCTACCTCTGTGACCTGGGGCAAATCACTACTTCTCTGCTTACTTCTTCATGTTGCAGGGCTGTTGTGAGGCTAAGATGGTATTTTATTACAAGGCCTAGCACAGAGTAGGCACTCACTAACTGTTGGTGACTTTTTTTTTTTAAGAGATGGGGCTTTAGGCCGGCATGGTGACTCACACCTGTAATCCCAGCACTTTGGGAGGCCGAGGCAGGCGGATCATGAGGTCAGGAGTTTGAGACCAGCCTGGCCAACATGATGAAACCCTGTCTCTACTGAAAATACAAAAATTAGCCGGGCGTGTTGGCGGGCGCCTGTAATCCCAGCTACTCGGGAGGCTGAGGCAGGAGAATCGCTTGAATCTGGGAGGCGGAGGTTGCAGTGAGCTGAGATTGTGCCATTGCATTCCAGCCTGGGTGACAAGAGCAAGACTCCGTTTCAAAAAAAAAAAAAAGAGAGAGAGAGACGGGGTCTTGCTCTGTCACCCTTGACCTCCTGGGCTCAAGCATTCCTCCCATTTCAGTCTCTTGAGTAGCTGGGGCTACAGGTATGCACCATCACGCCCGGCTAACTTTCTTTTTTTATTTTTTGTAGAGATGGGATCTCACTTTGTTGCCGAAGCTGGTCTCAAGCTCTTGGGCTCCCTCCCTCCTCCAGCCTTGGCCTCCCAAAGTGCTGGACGCTGTGGCTGACCCTGTTGGTGACTTCTATGGCACAATTTTATGTCCTGTTTCCCCCAGGCAAATTTTAAATTCTGCTAGGCTAACGCGGGCCTTAAACCTTTTTTCTATCTAGTCTACTGTGGCTGTCTTCGGGGTTTTTTTTTTTTTTTTTTTTTTTTTTTTGAGACGGAGTCTCACTCTGTCGCCCAGGCTGGAGTGCAGTGATGTGATCTCGGCTCACTGCAAGCTTCGCCTCCTGGGTTCACGCCATTCTCCTGCCTCAGCCTCCTGAGTAGCTGGGACTACATGCGCCCGCCACCACGCCCGGCTAATTTTTTGTGTTTTTAGTAGAGATGGGGTTTCACCGTGTTAGCCAGGATGGTCTCGCTCTCCTGACCTCGTGATCCGCCTGCCTCAGCCTCCCAAAGTGCTGGGATTACAGGCGTGAGCCACCGCAACCGGCCCGTCTTTGGTATTGAATTTGTCCCCCTCAATCAACTCTTGATGGACCCAATATGCAAAACAGGTTTTTGAAAATGGAATTGCTGGGGCCAGGCGTAATGGCTTATGCCTGTAATCCCAGCACTTTGGGAGGCTGAGGCGGGCGGGTCACCTGAGGAGTTCAAGATCAGCCTGGCCAACATGGTAAAACCCCGTCTCTCCTAAAAATACAAATATTAGCCCAGCGTGGTGGCGGGCACCTGTAATCCCAGCTATTTGGGAGGCCGAGGCACGAGAATTACTTGCACTCAGGAGGCAGACGTTATAGTGAGCCGAGGTCATGCCATTGCACTCCAGCTTGGGCAACGGAGTGAGATTCTGTCTCCAAAAAAATACATAAATAAGTAAATAAGAAAGAAAAAAAAAGAAAAATGGAACTGCTCTGAAGTGGGGAGAGGGCACCTCTGCCTTGCCCAGGCTTGCAGACCACAGCACTGCAGGGTCTGGGGTGAGCTGGCAGATGCCTGACCAGGGACCCCATGGCCAGCTGCTAGAGCATGTCCTCAAGGCCACCTTCGAGACCAAATCCTTGGCTAGTTCAACTGAAGTGATGCATGGACAGGGTTGGGAAAGGCTTCAGGGAGGAAGCGGCTTTTAAGCTGGGCCTTGGTTAGGCAGGGCCGCCATGAGAGGGATGGTGGAGAGCAAAGGATCAGAGGCAGGTGAAGGCTGGATGGATGCAGGGGCCAGAGGCTGGCAGTGCTGTTCGCTCATCCCCAACTCTGCACCCCGGGGGCAGTGGGGACAGCAGTGGAGGCCCTACTCAGCCCTAACCCCAAGCCTACAAGTCCTTCCCAACAGGGACGATGGAAGGGGTTTCAATGCTCACCTGCCTCAAGAGGAAAGCTTTAGAATGGGGAATGCAGAATGGCAGGGAATTCCCAGACTGCAGGGGTGGGATATACCTGAGGGAGGCTGATGGCTCCAGACACTGGACACAGACTCAACCACGGCGCTGGCAACCAGACCCTTGTCAAGGGTAAGAGAGTCCCAAGAATACCAAGACGCTATGAACTAAGGGGCAAGGGGGCCCCAGAGAGGGAGAAAACAATGACAGGGCACCAACTGGAGTCAAAACTTTATTGTCCTGCCCAGGGAGCCCTTCCCAAAGGAATCCACAGAGCAGGGGGGCGAGGCGGGCGGCACAGAGCCTTGGTGACAACGTGAAGAAAGGGGGAGCTGGAGTTAGGTGGGGGACAACCCCTTCAGCTCCCTGATGGCACTGGCTGTGATAGCAGGCCACCCAGGGGAGCCATCACCAGCGTGAGGTCCACACCTGGGGCTGGGGCTGAGTGCTGTCTACAGTGCTCTGTCTACACGGTTACTCTGGCACTTGTCAGGTCCACTCACCTCTCTGGCCTCAAACTGCAGGGGGAGATGGGTCCAATGCTGGGAGGCACTGGGAGGCTGTGGGACAGTGACGAGCGGACTGCACGGGCTGGAGGACGCCAGATGGGCGCACATGTCCCCCAGGGCGGCTGCCAGCAGAAGTCTGACAAAGGGACTCAGCCAGCCCCTCTGGACCATTCTAGAGGCCAGTGGTGAAGGTCCTGAAGCAGCTTGGCTTATAGAGACACGTAAGTGTACCCCACCCCATGCTGGGACCAGAGCTAATGCAGAAAGACAGGCTCCCAATCCAGCTCTGGTCCCAGGGCCACCTTGACAGGTGAGCCCAAATGTCCTCCTCTCCCTGTACTGGGCACTGGGCTGAGGCAGGACCCCAGCAGGCGGTGGCGGGAGCAGCTCTACAGAGGGAAGCCAAAGCCTTTCAGCAGAAGAACAAAGGGGCTTCCAGGACCGGAGTCACAGGCCTGGGGAGGAGGGGACAGGGTGCTTCTGAGAGGCAGGGAGACAACAAACCCCCACCTCATGCTGGTCCTCAGTCCTTCCATCCTGCCAGCCCCGACCCCCGGTCCGCAACAGCAGGCCCAACCCTGCCTTTTGGGGTGAGGAGAAAAAAATCTGGAACCAAAAGGGATGGTGGCTGTTTCCTCGGGACCCTGGTGGGTGTGAAGCCACCAAGCAGCCATCACCGGAGGTTAAAGACCAGGCTGACGGTGAGGATGATGCCCAGGAGAAGGATGAAGGGCAGCCAGGTCTTCACGAAGGCCCCAACGCTGACAGAGAGAAAGGAGCGGGCATAGGTGGGCAGGGCCTGGTGAGCAGGCATGCGGCCTGCAGCCCTGTGCACCCACAGACCCCAATAGGGCTGCCATCCCTAAGGAAAACCCTACAACCACCCCCTCACCCTAAACTTGGTCAATCAAGGAAGCAGGCTGGGCCTGGTTGCCCACTATGGGGGATCACCAGCTACGGTCCCAGGCAGGGGCTGCTCTGTGCTCCTGGTGATTTACTGACACCTCGCTGCTTGGGAACAGGAGACATGCTCCCCATTTCTAGGCCTCACTGGCTCCATTTATAGCCACACCTCTGGGGTCTCCAGCAAGAGGACCAGGAATTGCAGTTTGGGTATGGAAGCCACGTGTGTCCTCTGCCTATGGACTTCATAAGGGGGACTACTGGGAGCTCTGGGGCTGGAAGGGTCAGCAGTGTTGTGGCTGGAGCCAAGCAGCTTGGAGCCGGGGGTCTGGGTTCAACCTCTGTGTGATCACAGTTATTTTCAGGGGACTTCTAAAAGCCATGCAGTACTTAAAATATCCCTAAAAGTCTTCTTTTCAGAAGCTCTTAATGATGAACATGGCTAAGAGGAAAGCTTGGAGAGGCGGCCAGATCAGCACTAGCCTATGCTGGCTCACGAGTCTGGGCTCTGCTGTGGGGACCATGGGCGACTCACTCAATCTCTCTGCCTAGGAAGGGATCTGTGGGGCAGTCATTATGAGAGGATCTATCTGCTCACTTTACCGGAGTGCAGGGATCTGTAGAAGCCTCCCTGAGGAGCCAGAATCATTGCCTGCATTTCACCAAGGACAGCTGTGGCTGAGAAAGACCAAGGCAGTTGCCCATGGTCTCACAGCGGGCAAGTGCCAGAGCTGCATTTGGGGCCCAGGTGGAGCTGGACTTCAGCACAGCCACCTCCCTCTCCATCAGGCCCTCAGCTCGTCACTCTAGAACCACCATGGCTCCAACTGGCATCTGTTCCAACTGTCCCGGCTGACTGAAGGACACTAGGAATGGTCTTTCTAGGATCCTTGGGAGAGCAGCCTCTGGACAGTGTGTGGGTGGGCGGGCAGGAGGGCAGCTCACCTGACGTACTTCCCATAGAGCAGGCAGAAGAAGCAGAGCGTCACCATATTCCAGTTGGTGCTGTTGTTGTAGCGCATCAGATTCAGGGCCAATGCCACGTGCGAGTGGCAGTTGTCACAGCAGAGATTGTGCTGGAGGCACCGGAAGGGCTGTTCAGCATGGGCTGCAGGGGAGCCTCCCCCCTGGTCCCCACCTGGGGAGTGCTGGTGCCGCCCTGGCCCACCTACCATGCGGTGCTTATACTCCTCAGAGGCGTCGTGCACAGCCGTGTCCCATGCGTTGGGCCCGCTAGCATAGACCTGAGCAGGGTCCAACTTCCAGTACCTGGGGGGAGAGAAGGGCTCTGGACACTTGCTTGGCTCCTTTGTGCCCTCAGCTCTATGCACGTCCTCTGAGGCCTGCCCCGTGCCCGGGCCTGACCTGGATGCTGAGGTGTACACTAAGCCAGATCTGGGGCAAGTGTTATGTGGCAGTCAACTGTGACACAGGGTGAGGTGGCCGGGGCCATGGGGGATCCTGGGGGGATATGGAATGAAATTGGGGGTGCTATGCTCTGAAAGTCTGTGTCCCCAAGTTCATATGTTGAAATCTTAACCCCCAAGGTGATGGTATGAGGAGGTGGGGCCTTTGGGAGGTGATTAGGCCATGGGGTGATTAGCTCTCACGAATGCAACCCGTGTCCTTATAAAAGAGCCCTGAGGGAGACCCCTCACCCCTCCACCATGTGGGGGACACAGTGGAAAGGCACCTCAGGCCTTCACCAGACACTGACTCTACCAGCACCTGCACCCAGGACTGTCCAGTCTTCAGAACTGTGAGAAATACATTTCTGTTGTTTCTAAGATGCCCAATTGATGAGATTTTGTTATGGCAGCCAGAATGGACTAAGATGGGGTGTGAGAAGGCTTCCTGGAGGTGACACCTGGGTCCAGTCTGAAGGAAGAGGGTTAGGCAGGCATAGAAAGAAGAGGTGGGCACTCCAGGCTGAGGGAACAGCTTAAGCTAAGTGACAGGCATAAAACTGTGCAGCATGTCCCATAACTGAAGTGACTGCGCCCTCCTGGAGGATGCGGAAGGAGAAACACGGTGATGGAATGCTGGCAGCTAAGGCTGGAGATGCAGGTGAGGCCACATCATGCAGGGAGTTTACCCAGCAGCAAGCACTGTCCTCTAGTCTCCACGCAGCTTGCCAGGGTGAGTGGCAGGGAAGCTGATGGTGCTAAAGCCCATAAACCTCAAGGTGGGTGAGAACTGCTGTTCCAAGCACCAGAGTGCCCGGTGGGTCTCAGGCCAAGGAGAGCTGGGAGGTCAGGTCGCCCCCTGGCTGTTGTGTAGGGGAATGGCTTGGTGGAGGAGTCTAGAGACCATGGCCTGGACTGGGGCCGCTTAGGGGCTACTGCTTGGAAAATGATGCCCTTAAAACTATCCTTGAAGAGCAGTCTGGCAGCGAACACCTGGTGGCCCAGAGACTCCTGGACTACAATGCCGCCTGCCGGAGGAAGCCAGAGCAGGCAGCAGGAAGCCCTGCTCCAGGCCATCTCGGCTGTGTGGGAAAACCAACTCCTCCTCGGCCCAGTCCCTCCTCCCATTGCAGCCTTGGGCAACAGGTCACCTGAGGACACTGATGACTGAGGCACTATCACCAGGCCCACAGCTGAGGTGGGCACCTGACACTGCAAAGATGAAGACCAAACGTCCCAAACCAAACCAGCAAAATAGCTCCCAGAAGGCTGAACGGTTTTTATTCTCTCCAACCAGAACTTTCCAGCAGAGCTCCAAACAATGCCTCTCTTCTACCTTCCATGCCTCATTTGTTCCCAAAGGGCAGGAGAGTGAGTCTAGAGGGAGACAGATCTGGGTGTGGGTCCCAGCTCTGCCACTTCCTATGTGACCTTGATCAAGTCCCTTCCCTTTCCTCACCCTTGCCATGGAGTTAAAAATACAAACCTGAAGAGCTGTGGCAAGGCCCAGATGGTCTACAGGTAAAGGCCCTAGCCAGGGGCTGGTGCGGCAGGCACTCTGTACGGGGCTGCCATGCTCTGGTGGACACTGGCTGATCTCTCCCCCGACCCCAAATACTCTATTCTCAGGGTGCTGGCTCCTGCTGTGCCCCAGAAGCCCTGGCCCGCCCGGGCAGGAGCAATCTGCCTCTACAGCCAGTCACATGGGTGTTCATCACTTACTTGGCAGGCTTTCCAAAGGCCATATTGTCCTCCTGTTGAGGGACAAAAGCAGAGGTCAGTGAGGAACTTACATTTGGGCCAGATGACAAACCTGGGTAGGTGGCAGAAGTGCAGTGACTTAGAAGAGGGTATGTCGGGGGTTGGGGGGGCCAGAAGTGGGGCCTGGGCCCTGCCCCGGGGCTGGCATAGCATCTAAAGAGCTAGCGGCTGTTCTGCAGGAAGAAGGCAGTGTGGCACAAGTGCACAGAGCACTGCATCAGGGACCAAAGACCTGGGGCTCCAGCTGCCACTGTCCCTTGGTGTGGCACCCAGGAATTCTCTTGCCCTCTCTGGGCCTCATTTTCTCCAAGTTCTCTGGTCAGTCTTTCTCTGATCTCTGAGGACTGGCAGGAGGTTTCCATCATGGTCTGGCCTCCTGACTCAACAGTGGTGGCCCACATGGAGACCATCTCCGCGCCCAGCAGTCTGACTGCATTCATAGCAGGGCGGGGGCGCTGGGCCCAGAGGGACTTCCTGTGAGGGAGACACTGCAGTGAAGTCCTAGGCTCATCACATTATTCCTGGGGTACAGGAGTTACACAGAGACAGACTCTGGGTTCAGATCAGGGAGACCCTGCTGACAGACCTGGTCAATGATTAATCACCATAAAAATATATGATAAAGTAATGGATGTGAAAGTATTTTTAAGTACAAAGTGACAGACCTTTGTCGTGTTAAGATGATCATGACAACTATTAATATAAACAGGTTGGTGCCACCACACCCCTTCAGTCCAGCCTCTGACACCTGGAGACAGGATGATGCATGCTCCTCTGCTGCTAGCCCACTGGACCAGTCTTGGTCACATCCCCAGGGAACAGACCTGAGAACACAGCTGGTTCATTCTAAAGCCCCACCCCCTCTTCTCCATGGCCACACCCAGGGAACCGAATCAGCCTCCCCTGTCCCCCCACCTTGACTCCCACCTTCTGAAGGTCCAGAGATGTGGTTCCTGGATGGTCTGACTCTCCACTCTTGCCTCTAATCCCTACCCATGTCTCGGTACCCCAGGGGTGGGGGCAAAGGGCTGGGTCAGTTACTTAAGAATCCTTCTGGCCACACTGCCCTCCCGGCCTGTCCTGGAGGCAAGAGAAGGGGGAAAGGGGTCAAACACTGGTGAGGGGCAGAGGGCCAGGGCCAGGACTGCGGGTTATCTGCATTCTCCTGGGTCTGGGGAGACGAAGCCTGCCTGCAGGCAAGACAGGACAGCCTTCCACTTAAACCTTGGAACCCCCCGGGGTGGGCAGAATGGGGACTCACCGAGACAAAGTAGGGGCCCGCGAAGTCCCGAATGACTCCTGTGGATGTGCAGATGCCCATGTGGCCGATGATGGGGAAAAACCACCTGTGAGGAAAAGGACGGGGAAGGGACAGAGCTTAGGAGATCTTTCAGCCAGTTAGACGGACGCCGGGGACCCTTCATACAGTGCAGAAGCATGTGAATATTACGTTTCATTGATGAGTGGCCATTAGGGTGGTCCAGAAGGCTGGGGAAGCACAGACAAGGGTAACTGCAAACAGAGAGCACAATGGGATACCTCGGCACCCCGCCAGGATGGCTGTAACTCAAACGACAGCAACACCAATGCAGGTGAGGGCAAGGGACAATCAGAGCTCTCATTCACTGCTGGTGGGAGGGATAAACTGTTTCTACCATTTTTTTTTTTTTTTTCAAATGGAGTCTCACTCTGTTGCCCAGGCTGGAGTGCAGTGGCACAATCTTGGCTCACTGCAACCTCCTGAGTTCAAGCAATTCTCCTGCCTCAGCCTCCTGAGTAGCTGGGACTACAGGTGTGCACCACCATGCCTGGGTAATTTTTGTATTTTTAGTAGAGATGGGGTTTCACCATGTTGGCCAGGATGGTCTCGATCTCTCGACCTCGTGATCTGCGTGCCTTGGCCTGCCAAAGTGCTGGGATTACAGGCATAAGCCACCGCACCCGGCCTACCATTTTGTTTTTGAGATGGAGTCTCGCTTCAGTCACCGGCTGAAGTGCGGTGGCACAATCTCAGCTCACTGCAACCTCTGCCTCCTGGGTTCAAGCGATTCTCCTGCCTCAGCCTCCCGAGTAGCTGGGACTACAGGAGTGCACCACCATGCCTGGCTAATTTTTGTATTTTTAGTAGACACGAGGTTTCATCATGTTGGCCAGGCTGGTCTCAAACTCCTGACCTCAAGTCATCTGACTGCCTCGGCCTCCCAAAGTGCTGGAATTACAGGAGTGAGCCACTGCACCCGGCCTGTTTCTACCATTCTGGAAAACAGTTTGGCATTATACTATATGCCTCAGCAGTTTCACTTTCAGAACCTTCTTTGCCCTCACCCCTGGGAAATGATATTTGCCAAAACTCATTGAACTGTACTCTTAAAATGTGTGCATTTTATTGTATGTAAACTATAATTCAATAAAATTGATAAAAACAACTAGAAAGAATCCAAATGTTCAACAACAGTACGATGAATAAGTGTGGTATAGCTATACATTGAAATAGTCCATAACAATGAAAGAGTGTCACTTCTGCTACACACAACATAGGCTTTCGCAGACCTAAGGGTGAATGAAGGAAATCTTACACAGAGTACGTAACATAGCACTCTGTTTACATGAAGTCCAAGAAAAGGCAAAACTCATCTATGGCTAGAGGTCCACAGCGGGGTGGAATCTGTGGTAGAACTGACTGGGAGGGTACAGGGGAGTCCTCTGGGTCTTAGCATCGCTTTCTAGCCCCCGTCTGGGTGGTGGTTACATGAGTGTGTGATATGCAAAAATTCTTCCTGCTGTATAGTTGAGATTCGTGCACCGTTTGGTACATAAATTATACCTCAATAAGAAAGTTAAAAAAAAAAGGTGGGCGGACATGACACCAATGTGGGTGGGGGAGTTCACGAAAGGCTTCCCTGAGGAAATAATGAAGAAACAGAATGTGCAAGGGTAGAAATTGGAACAGAAGCATGGTGTATGCCAGGAAATAAAAGTTCCTTTTTTAAAAAACCATGGGCATTAAAAAACAACAACAAATCTCAGATGCACCCCAATATGTCACACATAGGAACCCCAGACCTGCCTGCGTTCTAAGAACCATGGCCCTACAGGACCTGGGTGCTGGAGAGACTAATCCAGTTTAAGGAGAACTCACAGGGCCAGTGGCCGAGTCCTGGCCTCAATGCTGTCTGGGCACGAGCACAAAGCACCTGGCTAGAGGTGGAGGCCAAGCCTCCAGAGACCCAGTTTAAAAAAGCAGTTACATAGGGCTGGGGTGGAGTCAGTAAAGACTTCACAGAGGAGGTGACTTTTAACCTTGACATGTGAAAGGACACAACATCAACAGGCAGAAAACAACACTGCAGAGCAAGAAAGCGGTACATGTGCCTGGAAGAATGAAAGGGGGAGAGGCCAGCTCAGGGGCTACTGCTGTACCACTGGCAAGAGATGATGGAGGTCCTGACTAGAGCATCAGGGGCAGGGTGGTGAGAAGCACATGGATTCAAAAGATCTTTCAAATGAAGGCTGGAGAGTTTACGACTGACAGGATGGGGGTCTTCCAGGTCTACAGCTTGAGCGCTTGAGACGATGATGGGGCCAGAGTGGTCTTTTGAGAATTGAACTCGGATTCCATCATTCCCCTGTTCAACACCTATTAATGGCTTCATACTACACTTATAATACACTTCAAACTTCTTCCAACACTGTGGTGCTAATTATCCCTTGAACCTCATCTCAGTCCCCTCTCTAGCTACACTGCCTGCTTGTGGCCTCAAACACGCCGAATCCTCCCACCCCATGCTTTCTCTGTATCTGCCCTCTCGTCCGTCTGGAACACTCTTCCCGGAGAGCATGGCACAGCTGACTCCTCACTGATTAGGCCTCAGCCTCACTGTCACCTTTGGAGGTCTTGCCTGAACAGTGTCTTCCAGCACAGCCACCCAATCCCAGATCCCACTACAATGCTTTACTTCCCTCATAGTATCTACTACTATCCAAAATTATCTTGGTTATTTACATGCTGTCTCTCCACTAGAACATAAGCTCCAAGAGAGACAGGATTTTGTCTTGTTTACTACGGCAGTGCCTGCATATAGCTGCAACTCACTAAATATTTGTTGACTAAATAATGAATGAACATCCTGCATTTAAGAGTAGAGTCTGGGGCTGGGTGCTGTGGCTCACGCCTATAATCATAGCACTTTGGAAGGCCAAGGCAGTTGGATTGCTTGAGCCCAGGAATTTGAGACCAGCCTGGGCAACACAGTGAGACCCTGTATCTAAAAAAATCTAAAAATTAGCTGGAGGATCGCTTGATCCAAGGAAGTTGAGGCTGTAGTGAGCCAAGGCCGGGCCCAGGAAGTTGAGGCTGCAGTGAGCCAAGGCTGGGCTCAGTGGCTCACGCCTGTAATCCCAGCACTTTGGGAGGCAGAGGCCGGTGGATGACTTGAGGTCAGGAGTTTGAGACCAGCCTGGCAAACATGGCGAAACCCTGTCTATACTAAAAATACAAAAATTAGCTGGGCATGGTGGCATGTGCCTGTAATCCCAGCTACTCAAGAGGCTGAGGCACGAGAATCACTTGAACCCCAGAGGCGGAGGTTGCAGTGAGCTGAGATCACGCCACTGCACTCCAGCCTGGGTGACAGAGCAAGACTCTGTCTCAAAATAAATAAAAAAGAAAAAAAAAATTAAAAACAACAAACAAACGCCAAGAGTGAAGTCATGCTCAGATATCATCTGGGTTGAGGCTTGCCTTTGTTCTGGGCAAGTTACTAATTCCCATCTCTCTGTGGATAGTAAAAATTACCTTAATGAGGAGCTATTGTGAGGATTAAATGGATAGACTTATCCATTTACACAATGCCTAGGACCCTGCCTTCCGCTTGGCAGCTGCTCAATGTTGTCATCTCGAGGTGTTCAATACATAAGCACCATCTGACTGACTGCACTAACATAGAATAAGTTGCAGAAGATCCACAGGCCACGGGATGGACATTCAGAATTATGGGGAAGTAGCTCATCCTGATCTCAGGACTGCCCTCCACCCCCATCTCTGCCCCCCATTCCTTTCATCTGCTTGGGAGGAAGTCTCGGTCCAACCAGGATTCCACACGCCACAGCTGTGCTGGCACCAGTGGATGGAAATCAGAGTAAAGGCTGGAAGCCCCAGAGAATACACCCTCAAAGTGGTTTGTCAGCCTGGAAGCTCCAGGAAGGCAGCTCCAGAGCCGCTTTGTGGACTACCTTCTATTCAGGACCTAGTACATAACAGGTGCTTTATAAACATACAATGAATGAATAAATGACTCACTCATCCTGGAGCTCAATCTGGGAAGGTAGGCTAACTCAGCAAAAAAGCACCACACTGGCTTCTAAGCCTTACTTCCTCATCTATAAGATGGGGACAACAGTATCTACTTTCATAGGTTGACATTAGGATTGAGTGAGTGAACATACAATGTTTAGGACAGAGTAAGCATCTAATCTTAGCTGTTTTTATTAGTAGCAGCAGCTATTAAACTGGTTTCTTATTTTTTCCTTTTTTTTTGGTTACAAAGGCACTTTTATTTTTCCTCACACAATGACGTACTGCTGGGGCCTAATGTTCTCACATAACAGTAGAAAACCAAAATCTGTTTTCATCTCCTTAAAGAATCAAGAATTGCATACAAAAAAAAAACTTACATAAATTAAAAGGATGAATACATTTACAGGTGTAAATGCAAACTGCTTCCAACTCAAGGCAAGTAACAGCCCACAGTGTTCTGGCAGGAAAACATCAGCTAAGAAAGGAAACTGGGTCCTATGGCTTGGACTTTCCAACCCTGACAGACCAGCAGGACAGAAACAACTGGTTCAGGAGCACTTGTCAGCCTGAACATGTACAGGGTATTAAACAAATACCAAGGGGAACAGTTAACTTGAATACAAGGTCAAAATCAGCAACAAGTTCTACAATCCAGTGCTGGTATTAGATACAAGCTTCAACGACAATTTCTTTTCGAAGGCTTATTCATTTTCGTGAGGCTAGCATGAGGTATATGCATCTGCCAGGGGCAAATTTATACTTCTGAATTAACCCATGCAGCAAATGCTATGCATCGGCTCGCAGTCCATTTAGAAGCATTTGCGGTGGACAATACAGGGGCCTGACTCGTCATACTCCTGCTTGCTAATCCACATCTGCTGGAAGGTGGACAGTGAGGCCAGGATGGAGCCGCTGATCCACACAGAGTACTTGTACTCTGGGGGTACAATGAGCTTAATCTTCATGGTGCTGGGTGCCAGGGCGTTAATCTCCTTCTGCATCCTGTCGGTGATGCCCCGGTACATGGTGGTGCCGCTGAACAGCCCCATTTTGGTGTACAGGTCTTTGCGGATGTCCACGTCACACTTCACGATGGAGTTGAACGTAGTCTCGTGGATGCCGCAAGATTCCATACCCAGGAAGGCAGGCTGGAACAGCGCCTCTGGACACTGGAACCGCTTGTTGCTGATGGTGATGACCTGACCATTGGGCAGCTCGTATCTCTTCTCCAGGGAGGAGGATGCGGTAGTGGCCATCTCTTGCTCAAAGTCCAGGGAGACAAAAATACGGAACGCTTCACGAATCTGCATGTCATCCTTGCGCAGGGGCCATGCTAATCTTCTCTGTATTGTTCCAATTTTAGTGTATGTGCTGCCGAGGCGAGCACTAAACTGGTTTTTCATGCAGAATTACCAACATCTCTGAGGGGGTAGACAGATCTTTGGGTTCCATTTCCTCCTCTGATCTCTCCTCCAAAGACAGGTGACAGTTCCTTGCGCCACATCTATGCCTAGCTCTGCAATCATCACTATACAGTAATACTACAATGGTTAATTGACCTTTCTCTCCCTCCTGCTGGAGGTGAGTCCTTTGAAGGTGACATGGTTTGGATCTGTCCCCACCAAATCTCCTGTCAAACTGTAGTCCCCATATTGGAGGTGGGGGCTGGTGGTGGGATCATGAGGCTGGTTTTCTCATAAATGGTTCAGCACCATCCCTTTGGTGCTGTTCTCGTGATAGTGAGTTTTCCCAAGATCTGGTTGTTTAAAAGTATGTAGCATCTCCCCCCTCACTCCCTCTTGCTCCTAATCCCATGTAAGATGCCTCCCTCCCCCTTTGCCTTACACCATAACTGGAAGCTTCCTGAGGTCTCCCCAGAAGCAGAAGCCGCTATGCTTCCTGTATAGCCTGCAGAAGCATGAGTCAATTAAACCTCTTTTCTTTACAAATTATCCAGTCTCAAGTATTAGTGCAAGAATGGACTAACACAGAAGGGAACATGAACCCTTTGACAGGAACACAGTGTCTTATTCATCTTGGTCTTATGAACACCTGTACACAGATCTGAATAGAAATGGGCTATGAGCTGCTTTTGGCCCAGATGACCAGGGATTGTGGTGCCTCCATCTCACACTGCTACCATTCTCTGCAGAGGACCATGCCACAAATGGTGTTTTTGAGAATAAGAAAGGCTAAAGAGAGTTTAGAATCACAAGACAGGTTTTAAGAAAACCAATACATTTCCTGAGTATCCCTCCCAGTTACTTTCTTTTTTTTGAAACAGAGTTTCGCTCTTGTTGCCCAGGCTGGAGTGCGAAGGCACGATCTTGGCTCACCACAACCTCCACCTCCCGGATTCAAGCGATTCTCCTGCCTCAGCCTCCTGAGTAGCTAGGATTACAGGCATGCGCCACCACCCCGGCTAATTTTGTATTTTTAGTAGAGATGGGGTTTCTCCATGTTGGTCAGGCTGGTCTTGAATTCCTGACCTCAGGCGATTTGCCCGCCTGGGCCCCCCAAAGTGCTGGGATTACAGGCGTGAGCCACCACACCCAGCCCCTGTTATTTTCACACTAATATTTTATTTTCTTCACAGCACTAATCACAAAATCAGGTGCTCTTTTATTAGCTTACTCGTTTACTGTCTATCTCCTTCCACTATGACTTAAACTCTCAAAAGTGTAAAGACCATATCTCCTTTATTCATCACTGTATATTCGCATCACCTAGAACTATCTGGGAACACAGGGGTCACTTAGCACATGTGTTAGAAGAACACTGAATGAATTAATGTACACATTTTCCTAAGATTTTATTTCATTATTTCATTTTGAGACGGAGTTTCACTGTGTTGCCCATGCTGAAGTGCGGTGGTGCGATCTCGGCTCACTGCAAACTCCACTTCCCGGGTTCAGGCGATTCTCCTGCCTCAGCTTCCGGAGCAGCTGGGATTACAGGCACGTGCCACTATGCCCAGCTAATTTTTGTATTTTTAGTAGAGACGGGTTTCACCACGTTGGCCAGGTTGGTCTCGAACTCCCGATCCACCCTCCTCTGCCTCCCAGAATGCTGGGATTACAGGCATGAGCCACCACGCCTGTCCCAATATTTTATTTTTAAAGAACAGATTTGGATGCTCTTATATGCATAAGTATTTGAAAACACAAAATAATTCAAGTATTTTAACATAATTCAAAAACTACGATCTTTTTAGAATCAGCAACACCTAAGGCCCCAAATGATCCCTTCTCCACATCACCACTGGCTGTTATTGATAGGAGAACAAGCTATCCCATCAGGTGAGAGTAGATAAGATGTAGTGCAAAGAGCAAGTTAGATCAGAAGACTGAGCTCTTCATGCCTTTGCTTATTGGGGTGCGAACCTGATCAAGACACTTAACGCTACAAGCAGCTCAACTTCACCATCTGAGAAGATAACCTACCTTAGAAAATGGATGTTTAATTCTGAGAAAATGGGTGTTTAAGAGCTTGGCAAACTGTCCAGCATGGTGAGGAGGGGTTACGTTTATCAGCTGTCAAGGCTGAAGCAGGAGGGCAAACCACCTCTCCCCATATGAGAGCTCCTCCCAAAAGGCGGCAAGTAGTACCAGAGCACTTGCTTCTCCCCTGACAAAGGCTGATATTATAGAAAGAACTTTGGTCTGGGAGGCAGACAACCCGGGATCTAAACCCGCTTTGCAACTGAGATGGCACATGAGACAAAGGGTTGGACTCTCAGATCTCTGGGGGCCCTTCCAATGTTGACATCCCAGGATCTCGTGTGGTCCCAACCAAACTCCCACTCTTGCTCCCAGACCCAGCAGGATGTCTTGAATATGGTAAGCGACCAGTAAGCATTTGCTCAATGAGAGAATAAATCAGTGAATTAATAAAAATGTCTCTTCAGATCCGATAAGGGATTCCCTCTTCTACACACTCACAGCTCGAGTCTCCCAGCCACTTGCCCTTTCCTGCTGGCCTACAACTCTCTCCCCGGCTACGCCAGGTGTATTGAGAGCAGGGAGCGTGTCCCAGCCGTGTGCACAAACTGGCACTGCATGGATGGCGGGGTTCTGCTGACTGGGCGAGGCGTGCGGGCCAGACCCGAGGAAAAGGATTGCTGCGCGTCGGGGCCGGAGGCTAGCCCGGCCCGACTCCGGCTCTCCCTGGGCCCTCCTCGTCCCCAGGCGGATGCCGGAAGAGACTCACGTGAGCACCGGGATGGGCGTCCACACCACGCAGTACGGGAAGCGACTCCGTTCCACATCCATGGCGACGCCGCCGGAGCCGTGATATTGCTTCATGTCCGTCTCGGCCGCCGTCGGCACCTCCACTTCCGCCATCCTGGGCGGGGGTGGCGGCGGCGGCAACAAGAGCAGAGAACTCCCTTCCGCTTCCGCCATGCGGCGCCCCGCTCCGACTGGCCCCGGCTCTGGTGCCGCTGGTCCCCAGCGCGTCACTTCCCGGAGATGGGGTCCGCCCAGCTTGGCCTTCCTCCGGGAATCCAAGCCGCGTCCCTCTGGGCCCGGCCAGCCCCGCCCCACTCCCTATGCGCCTTCCAGTTTACGCCCCGCGGCTTTGCCGCTTACGCCCCGCGGCTGCAGAAGGGATGCCCTCAGGCAATTCGCAGTCTAGCGCCGGAGACTTATAAAGAACTCTTAATTCAGTACGCTGAGGGCTCCTAGGAGGTGTGGTACAGTCGATATTTATTGAGCACTTCTTAGGTGCCAAGCACTTGACATGAATTGTTTCTAATCCCCATAAACTAATTAGACATCCAAATTAGGTATTCCCTCCTGTTACAAGTGAGAAACTGAGGCTCAAAAGGTGAGGTGAGAGACCACGATTCAAACCCAAGTCTTTTTTTTTTTTTTTTCTGAGGCGGAATTTTTTCTCTTGTTGCCCAGGCTGGAGGGCAATGGCACAATCTCGGCTCACTGCAACCTCCACCTCCCATGTTCAGGCGATCCTCCTGCCTCAGCCTCCCGAGTAGCTGGGATTACAGGCGCGTGCCACCACGCCCGGCTAATTTTTGTATTTTTAGTAGAGGTGGGGTTTCACCGTGTTAGCCAGGATGGTCTCAAACTCCTAACCTTGTGATCCGCCCGCCTTGGCCTCCCAAAGTGCTGGGATTACAGGCGTGAGCCACCGCGCCCGGCCCAAACCCAAGTCTTATACCTCCCTTGCCCTTTTCATTCTGTGGCCCTCTCCACGAGGTAGTGGTAGCATAAAGGAAGACTACAGTTGTGTGTGCGCACGTGTGTGTGTGTTTTATTGGATGTACAGGGAAGACTTGCTGGAAGATAGGATATTATTGAGTTGAGTCTTGATGTTTGCCATGTGGTACAGGAGTGGAAGTATGAGTGCAGCGGTGCAAAGAAAGGAAGGCCGTGCGGAGCAGCGTGTGCAAGAGTGTGAATACTTACTGGAGTAAATCATAAGCCTTAGATGTCATCCAATCCCTTCATTGTACAAATGGGAAAATGGGCTCAGGGAAGTTAATTGTTTGAGATCACACACAACCATACTTAGAGAGAAGCCAGGCTCAAATGTTGGAGCCTTTTGGCTTTTTAAAGGATGTCAAGACAAAGAAAATGAAGTCTACTGGGGTGGGGAGGGGAAGTGGGGGACAGCCCAAAGTCAGAAGGAAGGCTGCCACTAAAAATCAGGCTTAAAGAAAAAAAAAAAAAAGAATAAAGAGTAATCGTAAAGGAAGGTATGGACAAATGCAGTCAGGAAGTTAGGAGCTTCCCATTTGGGGAAGGTCCTTCTTCCACTGAATTACCCTCCCTCAATGCTGATCTATGGAGAGCTTGCTGTCCTGTTTGTAGCACCTAATATTTTCATGTTTTTTTGTGGGGGATGTCTGTCTCTGCTATGGAACTCTAAGGTCCTTGACTTCAGTAGCTGGCACAGTTCCTGGTGCAAAGCATATGCCCACTAGATGTTTACTGATTCATTAGGTGATTGAACAAATGGATGTTTTATAAAGACCTCACAGATTCACAGGTGTGATAATGATTACAGTGGGTTAGAAAATGATTCTAACCCACTCCAAATTCTTTGAGCACATTTGTACCTCTCCTTGACCCCTGTGCAGTGTGTGATCCTTGAAGGGCAACAACCAGCATCCAGCACAGGGTTTGGAATAGATTAGGTGTGTAGTTTACAGTTGTTGAGAATAAATTACATGACTTCTTGATTCAATCACTGTAGTTATCTAATCTCTTCTGGACCACAGGCTGTCAGGAAGGTCTGTGCCTTAGACATCTCCCTACCGTGACTGTCAACCCATAATTCTAGCACAGGGTTGCTGGGTACCCTTTAAACATTTATTGTAGGTATTGATGAATAAACAACCAAAGTAAGTCTCTCAGGGCCTGCCACGAGTTTGGTAGTACTAATACACGTACCACATTTAATCTGCCAACCTTCAATGGCTTCCCATTGCACTTCGTATGAAACACAAATATCTTACTATGGCTCACAAAGCCCTGCACCATCTGGACCCATGCCCCTTCCTTATTTACTATACTACAGCCATCCTGGCCTTTTCTTTCAGTTCCTCTCATGCACTCCTTCATATTCCAGGGACTTGGCACACACTGTTCCCCTCTGCCTGAAATACTACTCCTATCCACTTAAAGCGGCTAACTTTCATTCTTCCAGTCTCAGATCAAATATTACTTTCTCAGCCCATCTCTGGTCTCCCAATCTAAATGAGAAAGCCCCCGTTAATCTCCTGTTCTTTTTCTTCATAGCTTCTTTGTAGCTATGTACTATTTGCCTCCCCCACTTGACTGGAAACTCTATTTGTCTTGCTAACGTGTGTATACTCAATGCCCAGTATAGTGCCTAGCACATGGTATTTGTTTAATCAATATTTGTTAAATTGAATGAAAGGCAAATACTTACAGGCTTGGTATCACATGCTGGTTACAGTCTAAACGCAGGAACCTGCTACCTCTTGGTGTCCCAAGCCTTTTTAATGGGCTTGGGTTGGTGGGAACAGTGCTCAGGCAGAGGGTCAGACGACAGAGCCCTGGCTCCTTTCCTAAGGTCCACATCATCCTATCCTTGGCCTAGGCAGCTGCAGAAACGTGGCATGAGGAGGGCCAGGTACCTGGAGGTAGAAGCCAGATCCTCTGGGCCCTGTCTCCCAGGCTTGCCCCGCACCACAACCCATCCACAAGATTTTTTTTTTTCTTTTTTTTGAGACAGAGTCTCACTCTGTCACCAGGCTGGAGTGCAGTGGCACGATCGTGGCTCACTGCAACCTTTGCCTCCCGGGTTCAAGTGATTCTCCTGCCTCAGCCTCCCCGAGTAGCTGGGACTACAGGTGTGCAACACCACACCCAGCTAATTTTTGTATTTTTAGTAGAGATGGGGTTTCACCATGTTTAGCCAGGACAGTCTCGATCTTTTGACCTCGTGATCCACCTGCCTCAGCCTCCCAAAGTGCTGGGATTACAGGCGTGAGCCACCGCGCCCGGCCTTTTCTTTTCTTTCTTTTTTTTTTTTTTTTTAAATAATGGATTCATCCCTGCAGAACACTCCTTCTCACATATACACCTTGGTTCTCTCACCCAATTGTAAGAGTCTGTCTGGCCTGTGCCCTGGACTCCTCTGCTGTTGCTTCCTTATCACCCATAAACAGATGGGAAATCTCCATCAAAGACTAATATTTCCTTCCAGGCTCACAGGATCACAGCAGGGTCCTGGAGGAAGCTCCTGTTATGGCTGAGCTTGGGACAGGATTGATAGGTTTCAGAGCTATCCCTCCCCCAACACACACCCCAACCTAAAATAGGAATGACCATCTGGATCCACTTATGGGTTTGGCTGGGGGAGGGAAGGATGCCAGAGCTGAAACTGTCAAGCTAGGAAACCTTTGAGGGTAAGATGCTGCTTGTTTGAAGGGTGAGCTTGGGGCATTTCCTCTCTTGGTGGGAGTCAGAGCACCCCCTCAACTGGCCCCATGTATAAGTCCCCAGGACTCACAAATCTCCTCTCTCAGGATATCTCGCTCCTGGCATTCAAGGCCTCTCATAATGCCCTCAAATTTTCTTTCCAGCCTCATTTCTCACAGTCTCCTTCGGGACTTGCCTGGAGTTAGCCTCACTGGCCTGTTTGCCCTTCACAGAACGAGTCCTGAACTTCATACCCCATGTGTTTGCTCACACCATTCCCTCATCGGGGACGTCCTTCCTCTCCTCTTCTACACTACTTTCAAGGTTTCAGGCAAATGCTCCCTCTTTGCTCCCAGAGCACGAAGGCTGTGTTTCCACCTATTGAATATTCATGTGTACTTGCATTAGCATTAGCTGTTTACATGTCTGTCGCTCCCAAGAGACTGTGAACTCCTTGAGAAGGGGACTAACTGGATCTATTGGTCCCTGTATCCAGCTAGGCAACTGGCAGAGAGGAAGTGCTCAGGTAATGTCACTGGAGTTATTTGTTGACTGTAGATGGTCTCCTTAAGGGCTCTGGGGAAGAATCACCTCAATTCGGGGAAAGAGCCTAAGCCAGGGGCATGCTGCAGTATATGTAGCATGTGGGAGGGCAGCGTACTCTCTTCTGCTCAGCTTCATCATTGCCCTCTCTGGTCCCTGGAAGCTGGGCCTCTCTCCATTATGACTCCAAACCTTCCCATGGTGGGGAGGAGATGAAGGGGACAAACTCAGTGCAATAAACTATTTCAGAGCAAACCCACTGGTCGTTTAGACATCAGAGTTCACAAAACGACTTCCTTTTCCATTCCATTTTTTTGTTTTATTTGGAAATGGAGTCTCCCTTTGTCGCCCTGGCTGGAGTGCAGTGCATCTCAGGTCACTGCAACCTCTGCCTCACGGGTTCAAGTGATTCTCCTGCCTCAGCCTCCTTAGTAGCTGGGATTACAGGTGCACACCACCACACCCAGCTAATTTTTTTTTTTTTTTTGAGATGGAGTCTTGCTCTGTCGCCCAGGCTGGAACGCAGTGGCACTATCTCGGCTCTCTGCAGCTTCTGCCTCCCAGGTTTAAGCGATTCTCCTGCTTCAGCCTCCTGAGTAGCTGGGACTATACGTGTGCACCACCATGCCTACAAATTTTTGTATTTTTCATAGAGACAGGGTTTCACTGTGTTGGCCAGGCTGGTCTAGAACCCCTGACCTCAGGTGATCTGCCCACCTTGGCCTCCTGAAGTGATGGGATTACAGGCGTGGGTCACCATGCCCGGCCCCAGCTAATTTTTGTATTTTTACTAGAGGTGGGGTTTCACCATGTTGGCCAGGCTGGCCTTAACTCCTGACCTCAAGTGATCCATCCACTTCGGCCTCCTAAAGTGCTGGGATTACTGGCGTGAGCCACTGCACCTGGCCTCCATTCCATTTTATAGGTGGGCTAAGTTACCCAAGGTTATAGAAAGCACAGCTAGGACCAGCATATGTCTCCCACTTTGGGGTGCCCAGGAAAGCATGATGGCTACACATGTGGACTCAGGAGTCAGCCAGCTCAGTGTTGGAACTTAAGCTTTGTCAATATCTGTTGCACCTTAGGAAAGTAGCAGAATCTGTTAGGGCATCAGTTTCCTTCTCTCTAAAATAAGAAATAGGCTGGGGGTGGTGGTTCACACCTGTAATCCCAAGACTCTGGAAGGCCAAGAGGGGAGGATTGCCTGAGCTCAGGAGTTTGAGACCAGCCTGGGCAACATAGCAAGACCTCATCTCTACTAAAAAAAAAAAAAAAATTAGCTGGGCATTGTGGCACATGCCTATAATTCCAGCTACTCGGGAGGATTGCTTGAGCCTGGGGGGGCCGCAGTGAGCCACTGTTTGTTTCTTTATTTATTTGAGATGGAGTTTCACTCTTGTTGCCCAGGCTGGAGTGCAATGGCGCGATCTGGCTCACTGCAACCTCTGCCTCCCAGGTTCAAGTGATTCTCCCTGTCTCAGCCTCCCAAATAGCTGGGATTACAGGTGCATGCCACCATGCCTGGCTAATTTTTGTATCTTTAGTAGAGACGGGGGTTTTACCATATTGGTCAGGCTAGTCTCGAACTCCTGACCTCAGGTGATCCACCCACCTCGGCCTTCCAAAGTGCTGGGATTACAGGCGTGAGCCACCACGCCTGGCCAGTGAGCCATTATTAATTTCATCATCCAGGTATTAAGCCTGGATGTTGATAGTTATCTTTTCTGCTCCTCTCCCTCCTCCCACCCTCCACCCTCCAGCAGACCCCAGTGTCTGTTGTCTCCTCCTTTGCGTTCCTTTTTTTTTTGAGACAAAGTCTTGCTCTGTCACCTAGGCTGGAATGCAGTGGCACAATCTCGGCTCACTGCAACCTCTGCCTCCTGGGTTCAATTGATTCTCATGCCTCAGCCACCCAAGTAGCTGGGATTACAGGCACGCACCACCATGCCCGGATAATTTTTGTATTTGTAGTAGAGATGGGGCTTCACCATGTTGACTGGGCTGGTGTTGAACTCCTGGCCTCAAGTGATCCTCCTGCCTCACCCTCCCAAAGTGCTGGGATTACAGGTGTGAGCCACTACATTTGGCCTGGTGACGACCCCTTTTAGGACTTACTAGAGTGATGAGGGGAGACCAGCGTGAGAGTCTCTAAATCACTGTAAAATCGGGGTAAACTATGGCCTCATTAGGACCAGGACCTTATTTTATACGTAAAAAAGAACTGGGTGGGAGCAGGAGGCACAGCAACCAAGTGGCACATTCCTTCTTCGGGCCGCCACCCCTGCCAGACATGTTAATATCCCTAGACCTGACAAAGAACCTGGCACGTGTGGGGCACTGAATGATGGCAGAATATACTGGGGAGGACTCACATTTCACAGTAAAATCCAGTGTTCAGCAACCATGCACAATCCCTGTATTTGCTATTCCTCCAGATAATCTGGAGGCTCCAGGAAGGCAAGGAATATGTTGTGTACAATTTTGTTATGCCAGTGCCTGGCCCAATGCCAGACACAGAATAGGAGCTCAAAAGTATCATGGGCCGGGCATGGTGGCTCACACCTGTAATACCAGCATTTAGGGAAGCTGAGGCAGGAGGATCACTTGAGGCCAGGAGTTTGAGACCTTCCTGGGCAATATGGCAAGACCCTGTCTCTATTTAAAGAGAAAAAAAAGTATTGTGACCTATTATAAGAAAATGGTTTATAAAGAATTGTACTAGGCCAGGCGTGATGGCTCACGCCTGTAATCCCAGCACTTTGGGAAGCCAAGGCAGGCGATCACCTGAGGTCAGGAGTTCGAGACCAGCCTAGCAAACATGGAAAAACTCTATCTCTACTAAAAATACAAAAATTAATTGGGCGTGGTGGCACATGCTTGTAATCCCAGCTACTCGGGAGGCTGAGGCAGGAGAATTGTTTGAACCTGGGTGGCAGAAGTTGCAGTGAGCCGAAATATCACGCCCTGTACTCCAGCCTGGGCCACAGAGTGAGACTCCATCTCAAAAAAAAAAAAAAAAAAAAAAGAATTGGACTAGGAATTAGGGATCAGGAATCCAGTCCTGACTTTGGTTCTAATTCACTAGGGTGCCTCAGGCAACCCCATCCCTTTTCCTGCCCCTCTTTGAAACTTATGGTCCCTATCTGTACAATGTGGAGACAGAGCTAGATCAGTGGTTCTCAGCTCTGGCTGCATATTAAAATGAACCTGGGATGATTTAAAACAATGGATGCCAGCCCAGGTCAGGAATGGAGCAGGACAAAACTCCCATGCTGTTTAGTAGTGGGAGTGCCTGTGAACAGCCACTGCACTCCAGCCAGCGTAACAAAGCAAGACCCTATCTCTTAAAAAAAAAAAAAAAAAAAAGACGGATGCCTGGGCTCTACCTCAGACCAATTAAAACAGAATCTCTGGGGTGGGTCATGGAAAGTTATAAAAGCATCCTGGGTGATTCTGATTTACAGCTAGAGCTGAGAGCCTCTGAGCTAGATGACTTCTCGTCACCTTTTAAGTTCTGCAACAATATTTGGGAATGCTCTTAAGCAGAGACAAGAGCAGCCCTCTGGGGCCACACTTGCCCTCCACAAATGCAGAAGTCCCTATTTCTAATCTCTGCTTTACTATACCTTCACAGTATGGGCTCATCTGAGCCCCAGACTCTCTTATCAGCAAGGCTCATGAATGCTTTGGATGAATCACACATGTGGACACTCTTAAAAAATGGAGCACCACTGATCTTTTTGCTGTCTCTGTAGTTTCGCCTTTTCCAGGAAGTTATCTAGTTGGAATCATACAGGATGTAGCCCGTACAGTCTGGCTTCTTTCATAAAGCAATAAACATTTAAGTTTCCTCCGTATCTTTCTGTGGCTTGATAGCTCATGTCTGTTTATCATGAATAATATTCTATTTTATGGCTGTATCAGTTTGTTTATCCATTCACTTTTTTTTTTTTTTTTTTAAATTGAGACGGAGTCTTGCTCTGTCGTTGCCCAGGCTGGAATGCAGTGGCGCGATCTTGGCTCACTGTGACCTCCACCTCCCAGGTTCAAGCAATTTGCCTGCCTCAGCTTCCCAAGTAGCTGGGATAACAGGCACGTGCCACCACACCCGGTTCATCTTAGTATTTTTAGTAGAGAAAGAGTTTCGCCATGTTGGCCGGGCTGGTCTCAAACTCCTGATCTCAAGTGATCTACCTGCCTCAGCCTCCCAAAGTGCTGGGATTATAGGCATGAACCACCGCTCCTGGCCTCCATTCACCTTTTGAGGGACATCTTGGTTGCTTCCAGTTTTGGCAATCATGAATAAAGCCGATATAAACATTCATGTACAGGATTTTACATGGTCATGTTTTCATCCCCTTTAGTTAAATACAAGGAGAGCGACTGCTGCATTGTATGGTAAGAGTATGTTTAGCTTTGTAAGAAACTGCCAAACTGTCTTCCAAAGTGGCTGTACAGTTTTGCATTTCCTCTGGCAATGAATGAGAGTTCCTGTTCCTCTACATCCTTGTCAGTATTTGCTGTGGACAGTTTTAACATTTTAGCTATCCTAGTAAGTGTGCAATGTGCAACGGTATCTCATTGTTTTAATTTGCAATTCCCTAATGACATAATGTTAAACATCTTTTCATATGCTTACTAGTCACCTGTAAATCATCTTTGGTGTGGTGTTCGGATCTTTTGCCCATTTTGAAATTGGGTTGTTCCCATATCGTTGAGTTTTAAGAGTTCTTGGCCAGGCGCGGTGGCTCATGCCTGTAATCCCAGCACTTTGCGAGGCTGAGGCGGGCGGATCACGAGGTCAGGAGATCGAGACCATCCTGGCTAACATGGTGAAACCCTGTCTCTACTAAAAATACAAAAAATTAGCCAGGTGTGGTGGCGGGCGCCTTTAGTTCCAGCTCCTTGGGAGGCTGAGGCAGGAGAATAGCATGAACCCGGGAGGCGGAGCTTGCAGTGAGCTGAGATTGTGCCACTGCACTCCAGCCTGGGTGACAGAGCGAGACTCCGTCTCAAAAAAAAAAAGATTGTGTATTTTGAATACAAATCCTTTATCTGTGTTTTACAAATATTTCTCCGAGTCCTTGGCTTTTCTTTTCATTCTCTCCACTGTCTTTAACTGAGAAATTTTTTATTTTAATGAAGTCCAACTTGCCAATTTTTTTCTTTCATGGATTGAGGTTTTGGTGTTGTATCTAAAAACTCATTGCCAAATCCAACAAAATAAGTGGCTGGGACTGCAACTTGGATTATGTTAAAGCTATAGATCAAGTTGGATTTTTTCCTATGTTATCTTCTAGAAGTTTTCATAGTTTTGTATTTTAAATTTAGGTCTGTCATCTATTTTGAGTTAACTTTTGTAAACAGTGTTAGGTCAGTGTTTAGATTTTTTTTTGCATATGGATGTCCAGTTGTTCCATCACTGTTTGTTGATAAGACTATCGTTTCTCCATTGAATTGACTTTACTGCCTTGTCAAAGATCAGCTGACTGTAATTGTGTGCGTCTATTCCTGGGTTCTCTATTTGTTCCATTGGCCTATTTGTCTATTCTTTTGCCAGTACCACACTGTCTTGATTATTGTAGCTTGATAGTAAGTCTTGAAGTCAGCAGTGTTAATCCTCTGAATTTGTTTTTCGTAAGTATTATGTTGGTTATTCTGGGTCTTTCTTCTTTTTCTCCATTTTTAACAAGAAGTTTATTTAAACAACAAGATGCTTGACTTAAAAGGAAAACTATTTAGGATTCTTTTTTTTTTAAGAGTAATTTATCTCTAGTTAAAGACAGATTGCCCTACATGTAAGAGCTATATACACAAAAGTTATAAAATTGTCCTTGGTTTTACAATGATAAATGAAAAACATTAAAATTCTCCAACTGAATAAGGTATGCAAGGATTTTTTTTTGTTAAAATAGTGAGAGCAAAATAACATTGCAATGTAAGATAAGAGTTGAATGAGCATGCCACTGATGGAGAAAGGGAGGTAATTTTCAAGAATCAGTATTTTTCCCCACGGGTATGTTTTGATTGACATCAAGTGGATGTCATTGGCCATTTAATATTTAATACAGCAAAATGCTTGTGAACATACACCCATTATTTTATGTACAATAAAGGAATGGGTAAGGGAAAAATAATAGAGAAAACTATACTATAGTAATAGTCATGATGTGGTGAAACCAAATTGCAGTTTTCTAATTGAGAATGTAATCTTGGTCTATAAGAACAAAGTTCTAGAGTAAAGAGGCAGGTTCCTTTTTCAGTAGACACTTCTTGTCTGTTGCTGAAACACATCAATTGTATCTTCATCCTCCATTTCCAACTGTGCAGGTGTGTCTGTTTCATTGACTGGTTGCCTGTCAAACTAGAATCTGATCTGCCTCACTGACAAACTCTGTCATTCACAATAGACTTTCATTACTCTATTAAGTGGTATATGACTCTTTTTTTTTCTTTTATGAGATGGCATCTCGTTCTGTCACCTAGGCTGGAGGGCAGTGGCGCGATCTTGGCTCACTGCAACTTCCATCTCCCGGGTTCAAGCAATTCTCCTGCTTCAGCTTCCCAAATAGCTGAGACTACAGGCACATACCACCATGTCCAGCTATTTTTTTGTATTTTTAGTAAAGACGGGGTTTCACCATATTGGTCAGGCTGGTCTCAAACTCCAGACCTCAGGTGATCCACCCACCTTGGCCTCCCAGAGTGCTGGGATTATAGGTGTGAGCCACCACACCAGGCCGGTATATGACTTTTAATTTTAAACTGCACCACGGAACAATCCTGCCCTATTACCTTCACATTAATAAGATTGTTATTCTCAGTCTTGACTCCTTTCTTGGGCTTTTCATCAGCCATCCGAGTGCTGGAGTCTCCTCAGCTGCTGCTTCACAAATGAGGCACCAGGTCTGCACAGAATGAATGAGCACACAAACGGCACCAGGAGAGGCAGAAGGAGGTAGAACAGTGGAACTATTCTGGGTCTTCTACATTCTCATGTAAACTTTAGAATCAGTTGGTGATACTCACAAAATAACTTGCTGGGACTATGAGCAGGATCACGTTGAACCTATAGATCAAGTTGGAAAGAACTGACATCCTAATATTGAGTTTTCCTATCCGTGAACATGGACCATCTCTCCATTTACTTGATCTTCTTTGGTTTATCAGTTTTGTAGTTTTGCTCATACAAACCTTGTACATATGTTGTTAGATTTATTCCTAAGTACTTTTTTTGGGGAATGCTAATGAGGGCTGAATAGGTGGAAGACAAGGTGCTTTTAGAACAGTGAAACTATTCTGTATGACTATGTAATGGTGGATACGAGACATGCATTTGTCAAAACCCATAGAACTCTGCAACACAAAGAGTGAACCGTAATGTAAACTATGGACTTCAGTTATCATAATGTAGCAATACTGGTTCATTAATTACAACAACATACTAATGCAAGATGTTAATAGTTGGGAAAATAGAGCTGGGGAAAGAGGGGTATATGAAACTCATACTATCTGCTCAATTTTCTGTAAGCCTAAAACTGCTCTAGAAAGTAGAGGCTATTAATTTTTTAAAAAATGGAGTACCAACTCCAAATGAAATGGAGACCCTCGTGAAGTCTTCCAATGCCTCCCTTGCCTACAGGATCGAGTCTGTGGTCTCTCACCAGGCACAGGAAGTCCTTCACAGTTTGACTGCCCCTCCAGTCTACCCTCTACAATCCGACCAAATGGAGTCACTCAGGGTTCATGAAGAAACCTGAGACTCTGCACTACTCCCTGGTCTGGAACATTGTCCCTCCTTTGCCTGGTCTGGAAATGCCTTCAAAAAGCTTCTGTAGACGTTAATTTGGGTACACAGAGGAATGATACCAGCCCACAGTATCTGTTTTATAATACCACCTATTGTGTCTCTGGCAGGACCTCTCAGTAGTTTCAGTAGTGAAACTACTGTTCCCACAGACTAAACCATAGTTCCCAAACTGTGCATCAAGGTGCCTGAGGGCACCCACAGCAAATTCACAAGGGCAAAGTAGGATATTTTGAAAGACATTTAACATCTTTGGCTAATGAGAGAACTACTAGCTCAAGGTAGTTCACAGTTCCATTATTAAATTATGCCATAATCCTTTTGATTATGTCATCTTTAAGAAGCTGGGTCTTGGCCGGGCGCAGTGGCTCACGCCTGTAATCCCAGCACTTTGGGAGGCCGAGGTGGGTGGATCACAAAGTCAGGAGATCGAGACCATCTTGGCTAACGCGGTGAAACCCCATCTCTACTAAAAATACAAAAAATAAGCCAAGTCTGGTGGCAGGTGCCTGTAGTCCCGGCTACTTGGGAGGCTGAGGCAGGAGAATGGCGTGAACTCAGAAGGTGGAGCTTGCGGTGAGCCAAGGTCGCACCACTGCACTCCAGCCTGGGCGACAGAGCAAGACTCTGCCTCAAAAAAGAAAAAAAAAAAAAAAAAAAAAAAAGAAGCTGGGTCTTTAGTGGTTGCTGTGATAAAAAGCAAATGAAAATCAATGTGGGACAGGAAATGAAGGTAGCAGTGTCTGCTTTGATTAGAAAATTTAACAAGTTGTTCAGTGCCCAATGGGCAGCACAGATCCCATTAGTAATTGCAGTTGTTTAAGAATGAAGGCTGGGCGCGGTGGCTCACACCTGTAATCCCAGCACTTTGGGAGGTTGAGGCGGGCAGATCACCTGAGGTCAGGAGTTTGAGACCAGCCTGGCCAAGGTGGTGAAACCCCATCTCTACTAAAAATACAAAAAATTTTGTAGCTGGGTGCGGTGGCGGGCACCTGTAATCCCAGCTACTTGGGAGGCTGAGGCAGGAGAATTGCTTGAACCCAGGAGGCGGAGGTTGCAGTGAGCCGTGATTGCACAATTGCACTCCAGCGTGGACGACAAAAACGAAACTGTCTCAAAAAAAATAAATAAATAAAAATAAAAATACAAAAAAAAATAGCTGGGCGTGGTGGCACATGCCTGTAATCCCAGCTACTTGGGAGGCTGAGGTAGGAGAATCACTTGAACCCGGGAGGCGGTGGTTGTGGTGAGCTGAGATTGTGCCACTGCACTCCAGCCTGGGCAACAGAGCAAGACTCCGTCTCAAAAAAAAAAAAAAAAAAAAAAAAAGAATGAAATAAATATTGTTTCTTCCAATTCAGGTGTATTATTTTTTAAATGGCAACTAACTTGTTAGGACATAAGTACTTTTTAAGTGATTTGGACTTAACTACTTAATAAATTTAACTGTTATTTCTTTTGACTTAGAAGCTCCATGAAAAAATTACTGAGATGGTAATGGTGCTGTGAGCTAAGAAAGTTCAGGAACCTCTAGTATAAGAGATTATCTAATCCAGGGCACTTCAAAAACTTGCATATGTGAAATCAATTTAGTGGGTTATAACCATATTTTTTTCCCTAATAAAACAGAAAGGTAAGCAGAGTACACTGCATATAGCAAGGGTAAATATTATTGTGTAAAACTTTTGTTCATTTTTTATATATATACACACACACACACACACACACATATATCTACAAGTAATCATGTGTATATTGGGTCACAATGTAAAATGGTTTGAAAAACCACTAAGATTCCAAGCCCCTTATTTTACTGATGAGAAAACAGCCAGAGAGTGAAAGCTGATGATTACAAATCACAGCCATGAGAGGTGGGCTCTGCACTCAGCCCTGCTGGGCTGGGTGGCCACTGCTCACAGTGACCCTTCAAGGCAGTCCTCATTCTGCCCAGTAGAGGTGTCGTTACTAAGTCATAGAGCTACAGAGGTGAGGGACCAGGTGCCCTCACTTTGGTTCCAAGACCCATCTGCACCCCACAAATGCCACCAGCCACACCTAGAACAAAATGGTTTTAATTAATTGCGTCACCCTCACTCTCCTGGGAGCGGAGCAACAAAAAGGCTCGGCTCCTGCCCCCAGAGGACAGTAAGGCTTATGTGTCTCTCCACACTGCAGGGCCCAGGCTGGGCAGTCAGGGGGTGGGAAGCAGGACAGGGGGAGGAAGGGAGGCAGGGAGGAAATGGCAGGTGGCTGGAACACAAGAAAGCAAAGGGGACCCAGCTGGTCCTTGGGCCCCAGGGCCCAGCCCCAATACTCCTGCTCTCCCTTCTCCCTGGCTAGAGAAAGGTCACGGAGAAGAGACAGGGGAGCAGGTCCCAGCAGCAGGAGAAGCAGCAGCAGCTGTTTCCTTCACCAATAAATATACTTCATTACCAAGCTAGAAGAGAGGGGTGGGAAGAGGGACTGGGGTGGGAAGGAAGGGGGAGAAGCTGCCACCTGTGTTGCTGGGATTAAAGCAATGAGATGGTGCCAGACCCCCCACCACTATCCTCACCCTCCCCTTGTCTTCTTAAAACTGTGAAAAAGCTTTTAACATGGCCCTCCTGTCTCCAGGGCTGCTCTGAAGCCTGACTGAGAGGAGGCACCTGGCAGAGACAGGGGCTGAGGGAGGGAGCGAGGGAGTAGAGGGAGAGGAGAAGGGAGGCTGCTTTTCCCCAGGGGCTGCAGCTGGAGGGCTGGAGCCAAGTAAGCACTGAGGGGAAGCAGGGAGGGAGAGAGGGGGAAGGATGAACCAACTACCTGGAGCAGCTGGAGCTAAGAGCCAGGGGGCAGAGGGGAGGGGAGGCCTGGTGAGTGGTGGGTTGATCGCTGCATCCAGTGTAAAGCTTGGGGCTGCTGGGGAGGGAGGGGCCGAGTAAGGGACTTTCCCATCTGAGTGGCTCAGGAGACCCACCCCTCTCCCCTCAGAGCAGCAGGGGACAGAGAAAAGCCATCACTTCTTTGGTCTTTGTGGCGGCTCAGCATGTGGGATGGGAAGTAGGGCAGAAAGGGCAGAGAAGGGCCCTTAGCAGGAAGCGCCACCTCAGCAGAGTAGGCCTGGCTGGGAGCTCTGGCAGAAAGGTCACAGTGAGGCTGAGGAGCGCCCAAGAGGAGAACGGCCATAGTGCAGAAGTGCTGGCATGGATGGGTGGGGTAAGGTGCAGTGCCCCACCCTCTGCCAGGGCCCTTGGGAAAGGCAGAGCCTCCAGAGGTGGCCAGTGAGAGTAGGTGCAGGGCCAGAGCTAGTAGCCAGGAGAGGAGCGAGGGTGCTCCACAGTGACCTCAGCAGGTGGCCTGGTCTTGCCCACTCCAGGGCTCCCATCCTTCCTTTTGGTTCCGCTCTAACACTGGTGGCTCTGGAGGGAGGCTGGGACCCATCCTTTTTCAAAACCTTTCCTGAAGACCACAGGGGAGCTAGCCTTGCAGGCTAGGGAGCAAGAGTGGCAACAGGCCAAGGCGAGCCCTTACCAATTGGGAATCCCACTCCTCCTCCTGCTGCCAGCTAAAGGGCAGGACAGTCCCTAAAGACAGTTCAGCTTGTTCCTCCCCACCTGAGGCAGAAGGGGTTTTGAGGCAGGCCAGAGCCCTCCAGGGACATGAAAGCAGGAGATGGGGGGGGCATATGGAGGGTTGTCCCCTCCTGCTCTTTTTTTCAGGGCTGGGGATAGTCAGGGGACAATCAGCCCAGAGTCTGAAAGCCAGCAAGTTGTAGCAACCTCCACCCCTAACGCCAAACTAACAAACAAAACAGGGGAAATGAAAAAAAGAGGGGTGGGGAAGACAAACCAAAACAGAATCCCCTGACCTCCTGCCCAGGGCAGAGGGTCCAGCCAGTAGCAGGGGCTGGGGACCAGGGCTGGAGGGTCTAGCTGGGCCGGCACTGCACCTGGCCCTCAGAGCTGTCCTCATCATCAGAGGCCCCGGCACCCCCACTGCTCAGGCCTGTGATCCGGTAGCCCATGTTGAGCAGCATCACCTCCAACGGGTCTGCATTCATGCGCCGCTGGTTGGCCTGTGAAGCACCCTCCATATCTTCCACGACTCGGCCTGTGAGGTCTTCACTCTGTGGTGGAGAAAGAGGTGACACACGTGGGGCTCAGGGAGGGAGAGACACCAGGGTACATGTATAGGGGTGGGGGAGGGAAATACACAGATTAAACTATCTATAGGGGGAGGTACACGTACGTGCCAGGAGGTGTGTATGGTGGAGGGGAACACACAACCTTGGCTACATATTGTTGGGGGTGCTCACACTGGAATATATATGGGGGGACACGCCACCTCAGGATATACACGCAGGTCATAACATGCTGGGATATACGTGGGGGACAGTACACACCAGGATATGTTGGACACACATACTGGGATACCTGGGACAAGGGGCAGATACAACTTCCCCACCCCATTCTGTTTTGTTGCCACAACTCTTGCTTCATCTTTCTTTCTCCTCTCCTCTCAATGGGGAAGCCTATAGGGATCCTCTCTTTAAAAGTCACAGCAAATTATCTTGGGAATCAGACATACCACTTGACTTTTGTTTTGCCAGCTGGGAAGAGGGAAGCAGTAGGGCAGAGGGGAAGGGGAGGCACCAAGCCAGCTTCCCTGGCTACCCACCCTGGGAGTGGAGGGGACTCCACTGTCCTAAGTGTCCTTGTGGGCTGGACACTTCACAGGCATCTCTTCTTTACTCCTCACCACAACCTTTCAAGGTGGTACTATTCCCGTGCCCAATGTACAGATGATTAAAAGCCTGGGTCAGAGATGGTGAAGTCTCTCAGGCAGCGAGTGAGGAGACTGGATTCAAACAGGCCTACCAGATGCCAAAGCCTGCATAGTTCCCTTGTGACCAGGCCCTCTGCACAGCTTCTGGAGAATTGCCGCTGCATTTGGAGCTTCTGGAATCTGAGGACACAGCCTTGGGCCCCGGGGTAAGGCTTACTCAGCAGCTTCTAGCCTCTGGGTGGCTCATTTCTCTTCCCCACGCCAGCAAGCTCCACTGGAGCCTTCCACAGAGTCCCTCCCCTCCTCTCTGCTTGGCTTTGGTCACCTTGCCTGCACCCTCACCTCTGGTCGGGGGTTCCAGAGCCGCACAACAGGATCAATGCCACTAGTGGCCAGGAAGCAGTAGCTGGGGTGTGGCTGCAGGCAGTTGACAATGGACTCATCCCCTTGGAGCACACGGACCAGGTTGGTGGTCTCCTTTTCCCAGATGAAGAAGGAGCCATCGTCAGAGCCACTGACGATATATTGAGCGTTGCTGGCGGGGGGGCAAAGGGCAGGGAGGTCAGGTGGGGTACTGCCCTACAGCCTCACGTAGAGGCTGCATGGCCTAGGTAAAGGGGGAGCAAGGAAGTCTGCAGCCACTCAGTCCCCCACACGCTGGGGTGTGCACTTGACCCAGAATTCCTCCATGTATATAGCCCTGGTCACTGTTCTCTTAAACCCAGGGCCAGCGACTACCTGGATTTCTCCAAGACAGTCTCCCCTACAGTTCATTATTACCTCCTTGGGCCAGGATCATCTTACATCATCTCTTGGGTCTCTAAAATACCCTGTTTTAAGCCTCCCCTGAGCAGTCCCAGGCTTCTGGCATCCAGACTCCCCGTGCCCCTCACACACCACTGACATTTAGAGGGCATCTTGATGGATTCTTTTTTTTCCTTAGAGACAGGGTCTCATTCTGTCACCCAAGCTGGAATACAGTGGCATGATCATGACTGACCGTGGCCTTAACTGGTCCTCCAATGTCAGCCTCCTGAATAGCTGGGACTACAGGTGCATGTCACCACACCCAGATAATTAAAAAAATTTTTTGTAGAGATGGGGGTCTAAGCTGTCCAGGCTGGTCTCAAACTCCTGGGCTCAAGAGATCCTCCCGCTTCAGCCTCCCCAAGTGCTGGGATTACAGGCATGAGCCACTGTGCCTGGCCTATGGAGAGATTCTTGATTCATGTTCATGTGTCTCACCTACCCAAAGAAAGTACATCTACAAATGAGGGGTGGGGGTGATGGTGTCTGAAACACAGAGTTTGTCCCTTAGTACACAGGGCACAGTTTTGAGCACAAAACAGATGTGCCAAGATTACCAGCCTTGGAGGGCTGCTGCCTCATACTCTCAAGCAGAGGGAGGTTCCTTGAATGCAGATAAAGAAACCAAGCTCTGGCACATGCAGACAGAGGGAGAAGGAGGTGGGGGATGAAGGAGTAGTCCAGGCACTGTGCTGGAGGCTCTACTTGGGTTATCTTATTAGCCCTTGTTATGGCCTCATAAATGGGCATGGCAGGTTGGTCATTTCATAGATTAAAAAACTTTAGAGGCTGACAAAGGTGAAGCCATTTGCCCAAGGGTACAGAGGTAGAGCAGGGATTTGAGATTCTTCTCTAAAACCATTATGCCCCAACACTCCCCACTCAACCTCCCGCTGCCATCTGGGCTGCACCCTCCTCTTCAGGGCCTCGGACCTGCCAAAGAAATTGGCCTCTTTGATATCCGTGGTGGTGTTGCAGTGGCCGCAGTAGCGGAACTGATAGTCGTAGCTTCGCTCCCGCAGCACCATTTCATCCTCTGAGATGGAGTCCTTGCGGCTCGTGCTGCGGAGGCGGACTGGGGCGCCGCCACCAGGTCCCTTCTTCTCCTCTGGGGGCAGAGATCCAGAAAAGGTAAGCGCCTTGTTCCTTTCTCTCCTTCCCTATTTTCCCCCACCCATGGCTCTGTTTTCAGTCCAAAGTCTGACAACATAGAGCTACCTGCCTCCACCCTTATCCTGGAAAATTGGGGAAAGGTTGTGAGGAAGATGCATCTTTGGATCTAGCCCCTGAGGATGTTCAAGAGGAGACGTTTGATGCCAGGAGGGCCCTGGTTCAGGTCCCTAAATGAGGGCCTGAAAGCCCCAAAGATGCAGAGACTCAAAGTCTGTTTCTGTGAAGGTAAGAGGCAGGGGAGGGTAGAGTGAGGCACTAGCAAAGAGAGAATGGATGACTTTTTTTTTTTTTTTTGAGATGGAGTCTTGCTCTGTCACGCAGGCTGGAGTGCAGTGGCGTGATCTTGGCTCGCTGCAACCTCCACCTCCAAGGTTCAAACGATTCTCCTGCCTCAGCCTCCTGAGTAGCTGGGACTACCAGGCACGTGCCACCATGCCCAGCTAATTTTTGTATTTTTAGTAGAGACAGGGTTTCGCCACGTTGGCCAGGCTGGTCTCGAACTCCTGACCTCAGGTGATCCACCTGCCTCGGCCTCCCAAAGTGCTGGGATTACAGGCGTGAGCCACCGAGCCCAGCCTGAGTGACTTTTATAAACAGATTCATAGCACTTAGGGCAGTAAGGACCATGCCCTTACCCTCTGGAAGACAAGTTATTAGGGTCCCAAATGAGAGTCACTGATCAGTTAAGTGACAGGTAAAGTCACACAAGTTTTCTCAGTTCCTTAAAAGTGACTCACTCATACCTGCTTCAGGGCCTTGGAGCATGCTGGTCCGTATGCCAGGAGCTCTGCATCTCCCACAGCTACACTTTGTTGTTGTTGTTGTTTGAGACAGGATTTTGCTCTGTCACCCAGGCTGGAGTGCAGTGGTGTGATCATGGCTCACTGTAGCCTTGACCTCCTGGGCTCAAGTGATCCTCCTGCCTCAGCTGTCTGAGGAGCTGGGACTACAGGTGTGTGCCACCACCCCTGGCTAATTTTTTTAAATTTTTCTTTTGTTGAGATGGGATCTTGCTATGTTGTCCTAGCTGATATTGAACTCCTGGGCTCAAGCAATTTTCCCACATCAGCCTCCCAAAGTGCTGGGATTATAAGCGTGAGCCACCGTGCTAGGCCACACAGCTATATTTTGTATCTAGTTAATGCTTCCTTTGGATCCTTTAGATCTTAGTTTGAATGTTTCTTCCTGAAGAACCCCAGAATGCCATCAAGCCCCCACCTCCCAACATGCACACCATTCAGGTCCCCATGGCACTTGTCATACTTTTTGTTTCTCCTTTATCACTTGGTTCCTTCACTAGACTGTAAATGCCATAAACACAGAAATTCCATGTGACTTAGTCACAGCTCTATTCCCAGGACCCAGCACAGTGCCTGGCACATGGCAGGTGTCTGATAACTATTCATTAAACAAATGAATTTATCACGTGGTTGGTAAACTGCAAAGGAGAGAGGTGAAGATCCATGTCTGCCTCCTATGAGCTCACCGTTCACGTTTACAGACCACACTCCAATGGCCCAGTTCATTCTCCAGCACACTGAGGTGAGCTCTTTGTGCTCTTTGTGCAGGTAAGGCAGTAGGTAGAGAGGCTGTGCTTTCTCCAAGGCCACACAGTCACATGGTGGAGCTGCATTTGGAACCGAGGCCCCACATTCCAAGCCTGAGGCATTTCTACTGCTCTGCCCTATTGTCTCTGCTGCACTTGTACACTCGGAACAAACACAACGACCAGCTTCTGCCTCTCAGATGCCCAGGTGGAACCACCAGGGCCCTGTCTAAGCGGGTGTGAATGCCTAGCCGAAGCCTGACTGAGCTCAGCTTCCTCCTATCCTGGGCACCAGGCACTCCCCCAGGTGCTTTAGACATGCCATTTAAACATGCTGATCCTCAATAGAAACGCTCAGTGGGAGGTACTGGCATGTCTCCTTTTCAGACCAGGCAACACTCTCAGAGAGAGACTAAGTAACTGCCCCAAAGTTGCATGGTTTCTGAATCAACATCTGAACCCAGGTCTCTCCAATCCCAGAACCATGACTTCTCCAGAATGTCATGCAGCATCTCAAAGACAAAGAGTAACAGCACCCCCTCCTCAGTGCCCACTCACCACCATCATTTTTAGAGAAGAGGGCAGCTGTGATGTCGCGGCCCAATGCATCACAAGCGCTGCTGTGGGCCTGCTCCGGAAATTTCCCTTTGAAGTCGTCCAGGCACTCCAGGGCTTCAGCCACATACTTGAGCTCAAAGAGGCAGCGGGCCAGGCGAAAGTGTGCCTTCAGGTGGCATGGGTTTAGGGAGATGGCCTTGAGGCAGTCCCTCAGGGCATCATAGTGGTCACCATCCCTGGGAAGGCAGGGAAGAGTGGCTTGGAGGTGGAGCCATGTGGCAAGCAAGGGGTCCCCATTCAGTCTCCTCTGCTTCCTGTGGCCACCCCAGCCCACCACTGACAGATCTCATGGCAAGGGGACTTGAGGACGAAGAGAATCCTGGCTCAGCCCAGGCCTCCCCCATCAGGAGACAGAGTATGGTTAAGGAGCAAGCCAGGAAACCCTGAGGTCTTGAGGGTGGCAAAAGCTGGTGTCAGGCTGCCCTCTGCTGGGCACAGAGTGCAACTGCACACTGGCTCACCCCAGGCACCCGCAGCTCTGCAGCAGAAGGCCTGGCATCTTGCCCACCACAGGCTCCCCAAGCCCTCCTTCTCTCTTCTCCCATCTACCTTCTCAAATCACCCCCGGCTGGCCTTCAAAGCCACGTCCAAGGCAGGGGGCCCTCAAGGACAGTTCTGTGGTCTGGGGAAGCCAGAAGTGTCAGGCTGGGGATGCAGGGTCTGACCAGCAGGCAGCAAGCCCTCAGCCAGACCCCCCTCTGTCCTGGCTGACTGATCCACAGCAGCTGTGGCCTCTACCTCCTGGGGCTGGAGGATGGGGCCTGACAGTCTGGCAGAGTCAGCTCTCTGGAAGCTGATGGTAAGGGGGGTTGTGCACACCAGGAGCTCCAAATCATCCCCACTCACTTCTCCAACCTCCTGAAGCATGGATGAAGGGAAGTGGGAGTGCTTTTGATGGGGAAGCGGGGAAAGAGGAAGTGAAAGGAGGTCAGAGAAGCCCCTCCTTTTCCCACCCTGTGCCAGAATATAGGAAGCACACTCCCCCAGCACCCACAGACCTGTCCTTGCCTCTTGTCTGGAGAGCCAGACAGGCCACAGGAACTGCTTCTTCAGAAGCCTTTTTTTTTTTTTTTCAGCTGGGCTGGAGTAGGCCTAGGACCCAACTGTGCCAAGCAGCAGTAAGAGGCACCCCTTAGAGTTAATGGCCCCTTCTCCAAGGGCACAGCTCACAACAATCCGGCATGGCTAAGGCAGGCCTGACATGGGAAGGTTCTTCCTGAGCCTCCTTCTGCAGCACTCAGAGGGAGCACCCAGTCCTCGGAGCAGCCACGCTCAGACCAGGAACCAGCAGCTCAGCCCATGTGGGGGCAGGCAGGAAACAGAGCTGCTTCAATGGCGTGGCCTGCGTCAGGATGAGCGGCTGTGACGAAGGAGCAGGCACTGTTTGGAAACCCAATTACTGCCTGCAAGGTGCCCCTCTGAGCTCCTGGGGAGAGCCAGACCAGAGACCAGCCAGGAGCCAGAGGGTGACAGCTCCCACTGCATCCAGGAGCAGATGGCAGCCGTGGGGAGACTGGCCTAGGACAGAATGTGACATTCTAGGGGTCACTGGCAGGCATGTGGGGATGGGGGTAGAGAGCAGGCTGGCTCCAGGGCTTACCCTTCCTAGACTCACTGCCAGATCAATCTCCCTGAAAGGACAGCCCTCGGCACATCCCTCTCCTGCTCAGAACTCTCCAGTAGCTGCCCATCATGCACTGAATCGAGGCCAACGTCACCGCTCTGTATTCCAAGCCCTCCCTAGGCCGGCCCCAGGCTACCTCACAGACTCATCTCCTGCCAGTCCCTTTCCGAACCCTCTGCTCCAGCCAAATGGATTTGCTGTTCTGCAAACAAGCTCTTCAGTCAGTCCCCCACCCCCACGCCTTTGTTCACACCATTTCATCTCCCTGGAATGTCCTTCCCCCACAGGCCCCTCCTCTCCTTCATCTCCTGTCTAAGCCTGCCTACACTTAAAGCCCATTCAGACGCCATGTCTTTCTGATGCTTCCCTGTTCCCCAGCTAAAGCGACCCAACTTTTCTTGATGCCCACAGCCCTTTACCTGACCATTCACAAGACTCACTGCTTCCTATCTCTTTAATGCTGAACTATGTTCACCACTTTACCCACTGTCCGGAGGCTCCTCTGGAGCACAGGAACTCAGAGTGATAGAACTTTGTGTTCCTAGTACCTAGCACATAGTAGGAGCTCAGAGAACATGCTGAGGGCACATATGGATTGGGAAATCACCAACCTCTCTTAGAAAGAAGGCAGGAGTGAAGCTGAGCTCTTAGCCTACAGCCTGGATGAGGACCACTGAGTTCCACCCAACTGTTGGACAGAGAGGTGAATCAACTCACGATTCACCCAAAACAGTCATCTCCTGGGTCTGGCTGCCACCTGAGCCCTTGGCCAACTCCTGATGCCTTAGCTAAGGCCGGGGGACAGCATCTTCCCCACCCCCACCTAGCACTACCATCCTGCTGACTTGGGTGGGTTTCTTAAGCTTCCCTCTCTGGCCTGCCTAGTTGCAGCCAGACGATGGCACACCAGCTGGCCTGTCTGTCTGGGCAGAGCCGACGGATGCCAGACGGAGCAGAAATGGCTGTGGGCCCAGCTCTATCCATCTCTAGTCCTGGCCCTGGCTGGGGGATGGGGGGGCGGGGTCTGCATGTCTGCTTGCCTGCTGGTGCTGCAGGCAGAAGGGCTGGGGGCCCTGATGGTCTCCAAAGATGAGGAGTTCTTTCAGATATGGTCTACTTCTTTATTACCAGCCACCATACCCTAGCGTGACCCATAGCCAGCTTTGGATCTCTGGGATATGGTTTGTACTCAGTCCAAAGGGTCTAAGAACACAGAAAGCAAGCCTTAGGGGGGCAAGGGACTGCAGAATATTTTAGACACATACCAACTGAATTCACCAAACCCCTCATTTCCACTTAGCAAGATTCCACTGCTCTTCAAAGTCCAATTCTCCAACAGTTGGGACTAACAATCCTCAACTCCTACTTCCCCAGGGGCCACAGCACTTTATAATAATATGCCATGTAGAAACTAGTTTTGAACATGTTCCACGTAACTGTGAGCTTCCTTAGTGCTTGAGACTTCCTGATTAATGGGTCAGGTGCCTGCCCACCATTAGCCTGGAGGTGGGGAGGAGAGGCCAAGAAGCCCTAAGAGGCAGCAATATGTTCTTGCCACTTTCCCTGGATGCCTTGGCAACTTGGCTCCATCAGGCCCCTGCCTTCTGGTCCAGCTGCTTTCTCCCTCATCCTGACCCAGATCCCCTCTGCAGTGGCCACTCACCACTTGCGCTTCATGTAGGCTGCTGCTCGGTTTCCATAAAGCATGGCATTGTGAGGGGCCCTCTGCACAGCCTTGCTGTAAAGCTGAATGGCTTGGGTCCACTGCTGGCAGGCAAAAGCCTCATTGGCTTGCTGTTTCACACGCTCTAGGTATGGTGGTAGCTCTACTTGGGGGCTGCAGGGGAAATAGAGCCAAGTCAGAACAGTCAAAGAAGGTCAGAGCAGACCCTCAGGGAATCTCTAACATGGCCTGAGGGCCACCCAGGTTTTCTTGGCCCCTGGGATCTGACTGCTATCTGGAAGAGGGGACCACTACTCTGGTCTGGGATATTACCTATTACTGTGATAGGGAATACCATTTGGAATTCCATTCCAAATACCATTCCAAATACTATCAGCCAGTGAAAAGAAGGGCAGAAATGAAGCTGTACTTAAACTCCTGGGCATGGTAGTAGCTGATACCACCTGCCTCCATGCTGAGCTGAACCTTATGACCACCCGAGTCCCTCCTATGGATCGCTGTCTAGAGAACTCTATTTCTCTCAAGGCTAGGGAATTTGAGCATCTCTGTATCCAAAGCCCAGCACAGAGCCTGGCAGAGAAAAGACAAGGATATGCTATAGGATGGGGAATAATATAAAGGGGAGGCCCATTTGTATGCAGCCCCTTTTTGGAGAGAGCTCAGTGCTAAGAGGCAGCTAGCCCCTAAGTCCTGACCCCAGTTACTGGTACCAACAGGCTAGAGCTAGTCTGACCATGACTAGTGTCCTGCCAGGAAGAGGGGCACTGGAAACACTAGCCACCCTCCAAGAAGGCTCTTTGCCTTGGTCCTCACTCTCTGGAATGCATGAGTAGGTGTAGGTCAGGAGGAAGATTTACAGGTTATGTCCCTCCCTCCAGTCCATATAGTGTAACTGGGGCTTGGAGGGCTGGACAAGCCAGCTGGCCTCACCTGACATGTCCCCTACTCTCCGGCAGCCGGAAGCCATTGCTATGAAGGTGCAGGCCATTGGACACACCGTTGGACACACCGTTGGTGGACATCTTGCCATTCTGGACTTCTGGCAGGAGATAGTGAGAAAGTGACAGCAACAACTCAGGAAGAGGACCCATTTCTTCCTGGCAGCCCTCTAGCTTCCATCACGGGGTCTGATGTTTCCATCATGGGACTATTCTCCCAGAGTAAGATCCATTCCCAGAAAGCAAGTTCTGACATAAAGAAAAGCCCGTGCGCCCTCTGCTGGCTGGCGAGGGACACAACTTCACCGTGGCATTACTCAGCTGGGGCTGGGGCTAGGGCTGGGGCTGGGGCTAGGGCTGGGGCTGGGGGTGGGAATGGAGTGAGGAGGTGCCTAAATCAACTGTAGGCCCCAGGAAGAAATCAATGAGAAGACTGGGCCAGGATACAAAGGAGAGGGGAACTACTTCAGGTTCTCAAGAGCCAAGCCATGGAAGGAACCTGTCTTTTCAGAGGGAAGCAAAAAGGGCAGTGATGCAAAGCTCTTGAAGAGATCTCCGCTCTATTGTCATCTTTCTTACTGCATAGGTGGGGTTATTTCAGAGATCTGCTCTTTTTGGAGGATCACAGTCCACAGTAAAGGGCAGGCTTCTCAGCAGGTGTAGCATGAACTGAAGCTCCCCTACACCACCTCAGCAGAGATACCCTAAGGGAGAACTTACCCCCTGAGGAGTGGCATTTTCTAGGCAAGAGGAAGGTGTACGGCCGCTGCTTGTAAGTCAAGTCAAACAAATAGACCTAGAGTTGAGGGGGGCAAAAAAAGAGATGGAAGCTGTGAGGTAAGGATGTGGTTGAACCAGTAACCAGGACTTGGCTTCTCAAGAACCACAGTCTTGGAACACAGTGAGTGTTGAGCAGAGAACCATCAGGCTATCCTAAGAGGTACTTCCAGCAAACCTCAGGCTGGAAAATCTTCCTAGCTCTAGCATTCAGGGTGGGCTATCTGATCTACCCAAAGTCCTGCTTGAAATACTATCATTAATTAGAATCACATTTGGCTGGGCATGGTGGCGTAGCCTGTAATTCTAGCACTTTAGGAGGCTGAGGCAGGAGGGTGGTTGCTTGAGCCCAGGAGTTTGAGACCAGCTTGGGCAACATGGCGAAACCCCATCTTTACAAAAAATACAAAAACTAGCCAGGTGTGGTGGCGTGTGCCTGTGGTCCCAGCTACTCAGGAGGCTGAGGTGGGGGGATCACTTGAGCCTGGGATGTCGAGGCTGCAGTGATCCAAGATTGTACCACTGCACTCCAGCCTGGGTGACAGAGTGAGACCCTGCCTCAAAACAAACAAACAAACAAACAACAACAACAAAAAAAAAGGTCAGGTGCGGTGGCTCATGCCTGTAATCCCAGCACTTTGGGAGGGTGAGGTGGGCGGATCACCCGAGGTCAAAGGTCAGGAGTTCGAGACTAGCCTGACCAACATTGTGAAACCCCATCTCTACTAAAAATACAAAATTAGCCAGGTGTGGTGGCACGTGCCTGTAATTCCAGCTACTTGGAAGGCTGAGGCAGGAGAATTGCTTAAATCCAGGAGGCAGAGCGGAGGTTGCAGTGAGCCGAGATTGCACCATTGCACTCCGACCTGGGCAACAAGAGCGAAACTCCAACTCAAAAAAAAAAAAAAAAAAAGAAAAGAAAGAAAAAAAAAACACGTCACATGTTTAAAAAGATGAAGAAGTCCTCAAAGGTCACAAAGCCAAATGTCTCATTTTATATTACTAGCACTACTCCTGAGCTTTTCATGATTCCTTGGACAGGTCCAGGAATATCTGGCTTATCCTCACCTATTCTGCATCCTGTTTCATTTGTACATATTTGGGCCTTGCCTTGTAATGTCATTAACTGTTTCATTTGTCATGTCTCCCATCAGCCTGGGGATGGATCATATTTCCCACTTGTCTCTCTTATATTTATAATAATGCTAGTCCCAGAGTAAGTGCTCAGTGTTGGTAGAGTAAATAAATGTATGCAAGGCTTACTAAATATCCCGAGAGCACACAAACAGAAGGTTTAGCAACCTGCCAGTATCAAAGAACACTTCCCAAAGCTGGCACTAACCCACAGCTTGCTCTGAGCTGTATGCTCTGAGCCCCAGGGATTTCCTCCTAGGAAAATAGCAGATGAGGAAACTGAGGCTCAGAAAAATAAAGAGATTTGCTCAAAGTCACAGTAAACAGCTGCTAAACAGCAGGCCAGCATGTGAACAGAAGTCTGTCAATTCCAAAGCCTATATTCTTAACCAAAATGTCATACTATCATACTTCTGTCTACTTCATTAAGAAAAAATGAAATAAAAAGACTGAGCTAGGACATCTCTCTGGGAACTCCAATGATGCCACATCACCACACATTTCAATGTAACATCATTTACCATAAGGCTGTTGCATCTTGTCTGCCTCAGCAGTGAACTTAAGGTACATGCCCCTGGCTGCTGGGCATGGAATGGTGATGGGGCAGAACCACCTTATGTGTACATACCTGTTCCCCACCCATGTTGACTAGTAGCTCTGTGCCATTGGGGCTGAAGGTCACATAGGTGGCAACCAACACTCTCAAACGGTTGTTGTAGTCAGGAAGCTTCACTGGCAGGTGACCTGCAGGGAACAGCCCAGTCATAGTAGTGTCCCAGTCCCCTTCAAAGGGGCATGAGATTGTGTGAAATCAGTCATATCAAAAATGATACCAATCAACTTTAGCATAAAAGCAGCTACAAGTGTTGAGCCCTTACTATATGCACTGGGCTAGCTGCTTCATATATTTTATCTCATTTAGTCATTATAACCCCATTTTACTTAACCTTGATGAGTTTCTTTTCTGTAATTTGCTGAAGGTGACATAGCTTGTCAATGGCAGAGTTGGGATTAAAACTCAGGTCTGTCTGACTCTAAAACCCTTGCTCTTGACCACCATGCCATGCTGTCTCCCTGGACTGCCCCCAAAAGAGTCAGCATCTAGCCGAGAGTTTGGGGCCAGAGCTGTGCTGAGCACTACCTGCTACGTAATACTGGGCTGCACCGTCCGGAAGGGGTTTCTGCCGGTCACAGAAGGTGTGCACACCCGCTGAAGGGCTCTGCTTCATACTCTTTCTGGTGGGAAGGAAAATCATATAGGTTAAAGTCACAGCACTGCCCCTGGCTAGACCAGACCACACTCACTAGAAGAAAGCTTACATTTGTATCTGAGAGATACAGGAGGTATTTTTCTTCCTTACCTAAGCAATCCCAAAGGCCCACCAACTAGACAATTACAGACATATACATTACAGTGCTTTACCAAGTAGGTCCTATAAGCTGTCTGGGTCTTCATGACCACCTTATCTTTCCCATTTTACAAACAAGCAAGCTAAGGTTCAAGACCCGCTCCAAGCCATGCAGTGTGTGAGGCACAGCAGTGGTCACCAAGCCCATGAATGAAAATAAACAGGCGACATTCCTGCATCCATCCCAAGAATCATGGAAAGCCCAGGCTGGAGAGACAACTCAGGTCTGAGAGTGCTGTGGGGGTTCTGAGTGTTATAAGAACTAGCAGGAAATATTATATACAGTGATTTCTTTGAGAAAGACACTGTAAGAGATTTATATAAGAAATTATAAGAAGAAATAAATATAAGGAAATTATAAGGAATTTATATAAGAGATTATGGGTAATTTATACTTTTCTTTTTTTTTTTTTTTATTGAGACTGAGTCTTGCTCTGTCGCCCAGGCTGGAGTGCAGTGGCAGGATCTCCACTCACTACAAGCTCCGCCTCCCGGGTTCATGCCATTCTCCTGCCTCAGCCTCCCCAGTAGCTGGGACTACAGGCGCTCGCCACCATGCCCGGCTAATTTTTTGTATTTTTAGTAGAGACGGGGTTTCACCGTGTTAGCCAGGATGGTCTTGATCTCTTGACCTCATGATCCGCCCGCCTCAGCCTCCCAAAGTGCTGGGATTACAGGCGTGAGCCACCGCGCCCGGCCTAATTTATACTTTTCATATTTTTCAACATAAGCAAGGATTAAGTTTTTTAAAAATCACAAAATTGAAGAAAGTCCATTTCATAAAGAAGTGGCCAGGCTGGGTGTGGTGGCTGATGTCTGTAATCCCAACACTTTGGGAGGCCGAGGTGGGCAGATCACCTGAGGTTAGGAGTTCAAGACTAGCCTGGTCAACATGGTGAAACCCCGTCTTTACTAATAATACAAAAATTAGTCAGGTGTGGTGGCAGGTGCCTGTAATCCCAGCTACTTGGGAGGCTGAAGCAGGACAACAGCTTGAACCCGGGAGGCAGAGGTTGCAGTGAGCTGAGATTGTGCCACTGTGCTCCAACATGGTGACAGAGCAAGACTCTGTCTCAAAAAAAAAAAAAAAAAAAAAGTAAAAAATAAATAAATAAATAAATAAATAAAAGAAGGGGCCAGGCACAGTGGCTCATGCTTGTAGTCCCAGCACTTTGGGAGGTCGAGGTGGGAAGATTGCTTTAGCTCAGGAGTTTGAGACCAGCCTGGGCAACATGGAAAGACCCTGCCTCTACAAAAAAATTAAAAAATTAGCCAAGCGAGGTGGCGTGTGACTGCAGTCTCAGCTACTTGAGAGGCTGAGATGGAAGGATCGCTTGAGCCGGGGAGGTGGAGGTTGAGGCTGCAGTGAGCTGTGATAGAAGAAGAGGGCATGGCAATGGCAGTGAGGGAAAGGGGCAGCAGGTTCTCCGGGGACTTACTCACAGGAGACAGGAGGCTGAACTATTCATACCTGTGGTTATGGATCATGCGGATGTCATAAAGCCTCACGAAGGGCCCGCTGGCCCCAACTGCCAGGCAGTTGTTGTCCTGGGGGTTGACGGTGAGGCACTTGGCCTCCACCAGCTGGCCACAGTACTCTGTCAGGTCAATCAGCACCTCCGAGTGTTTGCTGTTCTCTCGAAGGTCATACTGGCTGTGAGAGAGGACAGAGTTAGGGAATTGGGGCTTGGGGTCCTTGCGAGGAAGGCGGGGGAAAAGACAAGTTCTTGTTATGCAAGAGGATTGGGAGGGACTTTGGACCTGTTTCTAAATAAGAATGTCAAAAACAACTCCCATTTCTTGAGTGCCCACAGTGTGCCAGGTACCTGTAGTAGGCTTCTCACACATTCTATTTCATTCTACTAGAACTCCTAAGGTGGATACTACTGTACATATTCTACAGATGTCAGTATTATTGCTACTATTATACTACTACTGATTACCAACACTTAGTGAAAATGTGCTTTATGTCCAGTATTGCCCCTTAATTAATTCCTAACGTCATCCCTAGGTATCATTAGAATACTGAGATTCAAAGATGTTGAATAACCTGACTGAGATGACACTGCTAGTAAGTGCAGAGCTGGGGAAACTTTCTGAGACTGCATCTTAAACACTGCTCCACTCCTACCTAATTTAGTTTCTTTCATGAAACAAGGTATGGAGGTGACAGAAAAGAGAATCTGCAGATCATCTAAGAGCTATCTAGATATACCATGGGCCAAGGCAAGCCTAAAAGTCTCATCCACGCAGTAAAGGTAATGCCAAAAAGTCTACCAAACAGCAGCAAACTCCCACCGCTCCAGACGGGGAAACTTTGTGCTGCCAATACACAGGTATCCTCAGAGAGTGGTGGGTAGGGGGGACATCACCTATATGCTCACCCCTCTTGCCTAGACATCTGTTATCACCTCTTTGCTGTTCACCTTGTCTTTCTAAGCCATCTTCACCAGGCTGCTCTTCCTAAAATATTATTTTACATCACTCTCCTGCTCAAAAAATTGCAGATTCCTCAATACTTTTAGCACAAGTTTACTTTTACCAAACTCCTCAGTCTGGTTTTCAAGACTCAATTTCACATCTCTCTCCAACCTTATTCCTCAGTTTTCTAAATGTGGGTCAATTATAACTACAGAATTCTTTATCCTGCACATGCCATGTTTATTTCTGCCTTTGCAAACTCTGCTCAAGCTGGGGAATACACTCTGCTTTTCCTTGCCCATCCAAATCCTGTCTGTTCTGGAAGGCCCAGCTTATGTTCACCTTCTGCTAGGACACCTTCTCTGACTGTGCCTATGCCTAAACACTTAGGATCCTACCCGATGTGCTAGACGCTCAGCTTCTACCAGCTGGCCCTGGCAAAATCTGGTCAGCCAAGGTCAAAAAGTGCTACACAGAGTTGGACCTGCCACTGACCAAGTGCATTCTGTAGTCTGAGGTTCAGGGATGCAGTGACTTATCCCAGTCAAATACTGAGTGAGAGAGCTAGGATTTGACCCCAGGTCTGTCTGACTTCATTGCCTTGCTCTTGACTATGTTATAATTTATGTATGACTTAGATATTCCTCATCTGTAAAAGGAAAGAGGGCACAAAGTCCTACAGGAACTCAAGGGAGACAGATTAAAGCAGGCTGCGGAGATGAGAAGAAGTTCTAAGGTCATATCTGAAGGAGTTAAAGAAGAGCAACAACACCATTTTAGAATGAAGGGAAGTAGAGGCAAACGTGTAACAATGCAGGGCACTGGAAAAGGGGACAGTCCATTTTACCATTTCTGGCTGGCTTGCCCCTCCCAGGTACATAGCCAGTGACCAACTCTTCAAGAGAAATGTATCAAGTGGCTCTATGTGCCAGGCGCTGTGCTGGGCTCTAGGGACACAACCAAAAACAACATAGACATGGAGTTGTTCTAAGACAGTTTACTTTTACTATTTAGTGAGGATACAGACAAAAAAGTAAACCGATAAGTAAAAATAAAATAAGGCCAGGTGTGGTAGCTCACACCAGTAATCCTAGCACTGTGGGAGGCCGAGGAGGGAGGATCACTTGAGCCCAGGAGTTCGAGACCTGCCTGGGCAACACAGAGAAACCCTATCTCTACAAAAGAAATTAGAAAAATTAGCCAAGCATGGTGGAGTGTGTCTGTAGTCCCAGATATTCAGGAGGCTGAGGTGGGAGAATCACCTGAGCCCAGGAAGTCAAGGCTGCCGTGAGCCATGATCACGCCACTGCACTCCAACCTCGGCAATAGAATGGAGTGAGACCCTGTCTCAAAAAATAAATTAATTAATAAAAATAAAGTAACTACAGGTGGCAATTAGAGTTACAGAGGATATAATTGTTAAAACAAGCAATAACGTCTGTCTACTTTAGACAGGATGGTCAGAGAAGGTGCTTCTGAAGAGGTAACTCAAGCTGATCTCCTTAGGATAAGAAAGAGTCTGACATGGGAAGAGCTGGGGACAGAGAATCTCAAGTAGAGGAAAGAGTAACGTGAATGCCCAGAGGCAGTAGAGACCCTGGACACCTGAGGTGGTGAGAAAAAGCTTGTGGGCCTAGAGGTAGTGCAAAAGAGGGCAAAGAGGGAGGAAGGTGAGGGCGGAGTAAGCAAATGTTCCCAGTGGAGTCTGTACACAGACAACTGCCCTGGGCAGACAAAGGAGGTTAGATCTCTGCTGGAGGGAAACAGCTAGGTCTGCAGAAGGAAACACTATAGGATGATGGGATGGGGGAGCGACAGGCCCCACTAGATGCCCCAGACTCTTACCGGATAAGCCCATCCTCAGCAGCACTCCAGAATGTGTTGGGCCACATGGGCGCTGTGGCGATGCGCTTCACCCGGTTTGTGTGGTCTCCAAACATGTGGATGGTCTCCTTTACCGTCAGGTCGTGCACATGCACCTTAGAGTCGGCTGCCCCCGTGATCAAGATGCGGTCCCCAGCGTGAGGCAAGAACTATTTAGGAGAAATGGAGGAAGGGGTGGGTGGTGAGAGTAGAAATGGCCACGGAAGGAGGCTAGCCTGGATGTCTGCACCCTTTTCTCTCCATGTCAGATAAAGAGAATGAGCCCATGCAGGCTGGGCGCGGTGGCTCATGCCTGTAATCCCAGCTGCTCAGCAGGCTGAGGCAGGAAAATCCCTTGAACCTGGGAGGCAGAGGCTACAGGAAGGCAGAGGCTGCAGTGAGCTGAGATTGTGCCACTGTACTCCAGCCTGGGCAACAGAGCGAGATTGTCTCAAAAAAAAAACAAACAAAAAAAACAAAACAAACCCTTGAGGTTCAGCAGTAATATACAGCAAGATTGTGTTTAAGCCCAAGTCTGTCTGACTCCCACATGCCCTACTTGCCTCATGATGACTACTTAGTAACCTAGAGATTAAGTAATAAATTAGTCCTGAAGTGAAAAAGACTTTGAGTGTTTTAAGGGAATGGGTGTGTGTGGTTGTTTTTTTTTTTTTTTTTTGAGACAGAGTCTTGCTCTGTCACCCAGGCTGGAGTGCAGTGGTGCAATCTCGGTTCACTGCAACTTCCACCTCCCAGGTTCAAGCGATTCTCCTGTGTCAGCCTCCTGAGTAGCTGGGATTACAGGTGTGCACCACCATGCCCAGCTAATTTTTGTATTTTTAGTAGAGACAGGGTTTCACCATGTTGGCCAGGCTGGTCTCGAACTCCTGACCTCAGGTGATCCACCTGCCTAGGCCTCCCAAAGTGCTGGGATTGTAGGCATGAGCCAGAATGCCCTGTTGGGAATGAGTGTTTTAAATTAGTTTCACTGCTTCTGAAAAACAATCTGGTAATAGTAACAAAGATTAAAAACAATTTCTATCTTTTGACTCAAAACTTCCACTTCCAAGAAATAATCCAGGCCAGGCATGGTGGGTCACGCCTGTAATCCCAGCACTTTGGGAGGCCGAGGCTTGCAGGTCACAAGGTCAGGAGATCCAGACCATCCTGGCTAACACGGTGAACCCCCGTCTCTACTAAAAATACAAAAAAAATTAGCTGGGCGTGCGCCTGTAGTCCCAGCTACTCGGGAGGCTGAGGCAGGAGAATGGCGTGAACCTGGGAGGCGGAGCTTGCAGTGAGCCGAGATCGCGCCACTGCACTCCAGCCTGGGCAACAGAGCGAGACTCCGTTTCAAAAAAAAAAAAAAAAAAAAGGAAAATAATCCAAAAAGAAAAAAGGGGCCTGGTCAGAAATGCTTGGATGCCTCTTATAATAGCAAATATTGGAAACAGCTCAAATGTTGGACCATAGGGAAGGGCTGAGCATCAAGAGGATACATCTCTATGCAGTATTTATTTAAAAAAAAACAAAACAAAACACAGGCCAGGTGCTGTGGCTCACACCTGTAATCTCAACACTTTGGGAGGCCGAGGTGGGTGGATCACCTGAGGTCAGGAGTTTGAGACCACTCTGGCCAACATGGTGAAACCCCGTCTTTACTACAAAAAAAAATTAGCCGGATGTGGTGCTGTGCACCTGTAATCCCAGCTGCTCAGAAGGTTGAAGCAGGAGAATCACTTGAACCCGGAAGGTGGAGGTTGCAGTGAGCTGAGATGGCATCACTGCACTCCAGACTGGGTGACAGCAAACAAGACTCCATCTCAAAAAAAAAAAACAACAAAAAACCACCATCCTGATAAAGGCAAGAACAAAATGCTCCAGATGACATCTGATAAGAAAAAAACAGCTGCAACCATAGCTTCAAATAATGAAAAAAGAAAGTATGCAGTTCTGGGCTGGGCACTGTGGCTCACACCTGTAATCCCAGCACTTTGGGAGGCGGAGGCAGGTGGATCACCTGAGGTTGGTAAGACCAGCCTTACCAACATGGAGAAACCCTGTCTCTACTAAAAATACAAAAAATTAGCCGGGTGTGGTGGCGTATGCCTGTAGTCCTAGCTACTCGGCGGTGAGCCGAGATCTTGCCACTGCACTCCAGCCTGGGCAACAAGAGCGAGACTCTGTCTCAAAAAAAAAAAAAAAAAAAAAAAAAAAAAAAAAAAAAAAGGAAAGAAAAAAGAAAGAAAGAAAGAAAGAAAGTATGTAGCTCTATCACATAACTTTGAGGATGAAAAATATTTGAGAGTGGTGTTGAATTCTCGTGTGAGTTCAAAAAATTGAAATATCTTTTTTTTTTAATTTAAAAGTTCCTCCCCACAACAAGGCTGAGTGGTAGTGTTGGGGAAGGGGCAATGTCCTACACTGAAACAGCTGATGTCCCACTTGACTTTAAATGTTCACAAACAGCAACAATTCACTCTTTCCACATAGGCTTCTCTAAGGGCTCATTAGAACAAGGTCTAGCCAGGCACCGTGGCTCACGCCTGTAATCCCAACACTTTGGGAGGCTGAGGTGGGTGGATAACCTGAGGTCAGGAGTTTGAAACTGGCCTGGCCAACATGGTGAAACCCTATCTCTACTAAAAATACAAAAATTTGCCAGGCGTGGTGGTGCACACCTGTAATCCCAGCTACTCAGGAGGCTGAGGCACAAGAATTGCTTGAACCCAGAGGCGGAGGTGGCAGTGAGCCAAGATTGTGCCAACTGCACTCCAGCCTGGGCGACATTCAGAGTAAGACTCAGCCTCAAAAAAAAAAAAAAAGAACAAGGTCTAGATGAAATAAACATGATTTAATTATTTTAGGGACAACCAGTAGTCTTTAATCCTGTCTAGAGACAGCATACACTCAATGCACAGCAGAAATAAACTGGGGAGCCCTTGTCATGATCTTGTGGCTGCTGCCACATGCATCGCACACCATAGTCACCACCAGGGGGAGCGCATGAGTTAAATAAATATACATCTGCAGTGTTTCCACTACCTAAAGAAAGAAGAATTCCTTTTTGGGTTTTTTTTTTTTTTTTTTTTTTTTAATAGAAGAGGAGGCTGAGAGTCAGCATGTAAGTGCCTTTCCCAAGGTCTTACCGTTAGGGAGTATCAAGACTATTAAGAAATTCTGGTGTTAGAACTCAATGTCTTGTGCTCTGATGCTAAACTAATGGCTTAGGTCCCCTTCCCCAGGCCTAACTGTACAGACTAAAATTGGACCTAAACTCTTTGCAGGGGCAGAAAGCAGTTTCCGTTAGTCATGTAAGAGGTAAATCTTCATTGTTCTGTCTCTAAAGGTGAGAATCACAGCTTGAGGAGAAAAAAGCGTTTAGGAAAACAAGTAGGTTTGGAGCTATCATCTTGTTCAGGTATCTTGTAATTCCTCTTGATATTAATTAGGAAAACATTTCTTAGAATAGTGAGACTTTCCGAAGGACAACTTCATTCTCACATCTATCCATTATAGAATCTCAGAGCTGGGAAGGCCCTTCCTTGCAGGCCATTTCTTCCAACTTTAAACCTTGGAGATAAAGCACCTGGCGAGTGGACAAGTGCAGAGACAGGACATTTACTCATCTCCTCCAGGGGCCCATTCTACATTTTTCAAAGAGCTCTACGCATTAGACAGTTCTTTCTTTCCTCAGGCCCACATTTAATTCTGTGGACTTATAGCCACTAGTCCTAGGTCTGTTTTCCGCAACAAAAAAAAAATGTCTCATGTCATTTCCAGGGCTTCAACAGAGCTTCAAAGGTCTGAAGACACTTTAAGTCCCCTTCTCACCTCTCCTCAGCTCAACTCTCCTCCTCCAACAAATCAAAATATTCATTTCCTATGAAGGGGTAGAACAGATAAAAAGCACTAGGCACATACTTTATTTTTATCAATTATCTCATTGAACTGTCACAACCCTGTAGAATGTTATTTCCTTTTTAAAAAATTAATTTGTTTACAAATCTGGGAGATTTTCCTTCGCTGCTTCCTTTTTAAAGATGAGCAAACAGGCTCAGACAGGTCAGGTGATTTGCCCAAGAAGCAGATAAGGGAGTCAAACCCAGGTATACCTGCTCTCTAAGTTCATGTTCAGAACCATACCCCCACCACTACCATTCACATAAAGATAAATTCATCTAGAATTGGCCGCTTAGCTCTAAAAGAGGAAGAAGAACATGGAAGAGAAATGAGGTTTCAGGAATCACCAACAGATAGTTAGATCATAAGGTTGTCTGTGACCCTAGGCGGTATATGGGACACACACATACCAACATGGCATGGCCACAGCCCAGTCACTCTTGTGCTTGCTCTGTAGCTTGTCCTGCTCACCTTGACAGAGAAGATATTTGCGGTGTGTCCCGTGTGCATGGAGAGCAGCTTCTTGTGGTGCAGCGGGTCCCACACAATCGTGTGCTGGTCATCAGAACCAGAGGCCAGCAAGCTGAAAGCAGAGTGAGGGATTGTGATCTCTCCTCAAATTCCTAAGCTCCCTTTCCCCATCCCATGTTCTGTTTACAAGGAGTTAGGTTACAGAATTTGAAGAACAGTAAATGTCACAGAATTTAAGGTTGCCTTGTAAACAGCTGATTCTCTTCTATTTTGTCCTAAGACATTTCCATTATTCTTTTGTTTTTTTGAAATGGAGTCTCGCTCTGTCCCCCAGGCTGGAGTGCAGTGGCGCGATCTCGGCTCACTGCAAGCTCCACCTCCCAGGTTCACGCCATTCTCCTGCCTCAGCCTCCCGAGTAGCTGGGACTACAGGTGCCCGCCACCACACCTGGCTAATTTTTTGTTTTTTTGTAGAGACGGGATTTCACCATGTTAGGCAGGATGGTCTCAATCTCCTGACCTCGTGATCCACCCACCTCGGCCTCCCAAAGTGCTAGGATTACAGGCGTGAGCCACTACACCCGGCCAAGAAATTTCCATTATTCTTAAACACATTGGCTTATTAAAAAAACAGGGTTTTGGGCCGGGCGCGGTGGTTCATGCCTGTAATACTAGCACTTTGGGAGGCTGAGGCGGGTGGATTACCTGAGCTCAGGAGTTTGAGACCAGCCTGGGCAACATGGCAAGACCTCGTCTCTACTAAAAATACAAAAAATTAGCCAGGCATGGTGGCGTGTGCCTGTAGTCCCAGTTACTTGGGAGGCTGATTAAGGAGAATCGCTTGAACCTGAAAGACGGAGGTTGCAGTGAGCCAAGATCACGCCATTGCACTCCAGCCTGGGTGACAGAGCGAGACTCTGTCTCTAAAACAAAACAAAACAAAACAAAACAGGGTTTGGATGGTCATCCAACTTTCCATCTATCTGAGATTAATTGTTTAATTGTGTTGAAAATTACGGGCTAAGCTGAAGAACAGCAGAAAGCAGCAGTCTCTTTTCATCTGGGTCCACTCTTTTCCTTGGATCCACTCAGGAGGAGCCTTCTTGTTCCACCCTCCTCACTTCCTTCCCCAGCACCCTTCAGGTGCTCTAGCTCATACTTACTCTCCTTTCTCATTCCATTCCAGACAGTTGACACATCCTGAGTGACCCTGGGGGAGCAAATGAAAAGAGACAGGAAGAGAGTTGGTTAGGGGTTCTCCTGGGGAACTCAACACCAAGAAGTGGAACTGAACAGGTAAACCAGTCTTTCCATTTTCAATATTTTCCAAGTGCATGTGAGTGGCCAGAGTGGACTTAAACTGACTAGTGTCTTACAATATATAAAGTACTTTCATATTCATGATCTCACTTGATACTGGGCAATTCTGAGCCATAAAGGACAGGTTTCATTGATCCCGTTTTGCAGAAAAGTAAACTGAAGTTCAGACAGTAGGAAGCAGTAAAAGTGAGATCCAAACACATTTCTGCTTTTACCATTAGAAGGAGTACGTCAGCCAGGCACAGAGGCTCACACCTGTAATCCTAGTGCTTTGGGAGGCTGCCCAATGTGCTTTGGGCAGATTGCTTGAGCTCAGGAGTTGGAATCAACCTGGGCAACATGGCGAAACCCCATCTCTACAAAAAATACAAAAATTAGTTGGGTGTGGTGGCATGTGCCTGTAGTCCAAGCTACTTGGGAGGCTGAGGTTGGGAGGATGACTTGAGCCTGGGAGGTGGAGGCTGGAGTGAGCTGAGATCGCACCGCTGCACTCCAGCCTGGGCAACAGAGCCAGACCGTGTCTCAAACAAAACAAAACAAAAACAGAAAAAGAGATATGTCTGAAACAGTACCTTCAAGGGACATCCTCTCAGTCACAGAAAATTTGCCAGGAAACATTCAATCCAAGGACAGCCAATTAACTAGAAGGCTAATCTTTTATTCACCCCGCATTTTTTTTTTTTTTTTTTTTTTTTTTTTTGAGACAGAGTCAGGCTGGAGTGCAGTGGCACAATCTCGGCTCACTGCAACCTCCGCCTCCCGGGTTCACGCCATTCTCCTGCCTCAGCCTCCTGAGTGGCTGAGACTACAGGTGCCTGCCAACACGCCCGGCTAATTTTTTGTATTTTTAGTAGAGACAGGCGTTTCACCATGTTAGCCAGGATGGTCTCGATCTCCTGACCTCGTGATCTGCCCACCTCGGCCTCCCAAAGTGCTAGGATTACAGGCAAGCCACCGCGCCCAGCCTCACCCAGCATATTATTCATCAAGCACCTACTGCATGCCAGGTACTGTTCAGATGCTGGGGGTACAGGAGTATAAAAAACTCCTTGGATCTTCCAGAGCTTAATTCAAATAGGTAGAGCCTGGTGCAGTAAGGTAAATTAGGTCACAGTCTTTATCTTGGGGATTTGAAAAAAAAGAGAGAGAGACTCTGTCTCAAAAAAAAAAAAAATAATAAAATAAAAATAAGAAAAAGAAAAAGGAGAGAGATACCAAACAAACCCAGAAAAAAACAGGAATGTCAGGCTTTAGGAACAGGCTTAAAGGATCTTTGAGAACATTTTCTGACTTTCAGGCAAAGCCTGTGATCCAGTTTGTGTAGCTACACATAAAGACCCTCTCTTAACTACAACCCAGTGAGATTCATCATATACACATTTAACGTACCTGCTGACTTCAGGCCTAAACCCTTGTGTAATGAGGCTCAACCTAAAGGGTCAATGTCAAAGAGCATGAAAGTTACAGATATTTAATGAAGCCTCCACAAAAAATGCCAACTAGGAAAGACAGGAAGCAGACAGCCAAGTGCTTCTCTCTAACTTCTTTAAAAACAGCATGAATGAGTCTGAACAAGCAAGATTTAGATTAAAATCCAGCAAAATTAACAGAACACTTACTAAATGCCAGGGTAGATGCTAAGCTTTCACTTTTGTCAATTTATTTAAGCTTCACAATACACATACTTATTACCATGTATTAAGGTTATGTAGGTGCAATATTTTAACAGAATGGAGTAAGTTCTGACAGCAAATAAAACTTTAAAAAATTCCTCACTCACTCTCCATTGACTTAATGATATGTTGTCTTAAAGTCAGAATGATTTGAATATCCAGACATTTCCATAAAGTCTTTTCTTTTGTTCCTTCTTTAATCTAGCTCAATGTTTTCTCAAATTTTAGTGTGCCTAGGAATTACTTATATGGAGTAGTAATAATTATAAGAATAAGTAAACTTAGCTTACTATGTCAGGCCCTGTCCTAAGTACGTCACATAATTACCCTTGAAAATCCATTAAGTTGTCCATAAAATACAACAAATATTGTTTTATGTGTACAAGCTGTATTTCCTTGAGCAAGTTCTTTAACCTCTGTGTCTCAGGCTCTACATCAGTAAAAAAGATAATAATTGTAGATAGCCTCATAGGGTTGTTGTGGGAAACGAACAGTATTTGTAAAGCACTTTGAGTGGTTACTTTGATAGCTGAGTGGCAGAATCAGAAATAAAATCCAAATATGTCTTTTCCATTGCACCAAGAGAGTTCAAGACTTACAGCATAGGCTGGGCATGGTGGCTCACACCAGTAATCTCAGCACTTTGGGAGGCTAGGCAGGAGGATTGCTTGAGCCCAGGAGTTGGAGACTAGTCTGGGTAACATAGTGAGATGCTAGCTCTACAAAAATTTAAAAAATTAGCCAGGTGTGGTGGTGTGCGCCTGTAGTCCCAGCTACTGGGGAGGCTAAGGTGGGAGGATCACTTGAATCCGGGAGGTGGAGGCTACAGTGAGCCATGATCATGTCACTGCACTCCAGCCTGGGCAACAGAGCAAGGCTCTGTCTCACAAAAACAAAAAAAAATCCCAAGAAAGAAAAAATGTAAGCACAGCCCAGTGTGAACTATATTGGAGAAAGAAAAATCCTCCTAAAAGTCATGAAAAGGAGCGATCATATTTCTGGTCGGGCTCCAGCGATCCTCCCACCTCAGCCTCTTGAGTAGCTAGCTGGGACTAGAGATGCATGCCACCACACCTGGTTAATTTTTGTATTTTTTGTAGAGATGGGGTTTCACCATGTTGACCAGGCTGGCTGGATTCGAACTCCTGGGCTCAAGTGATCTGCCTGCCTCAGCCTCTCAAAGTGCTGGGATTATAGGTGTGAGCCACTGTGTCTGGCCTTAATTCAATCTTTTAACAATTATTCAAGTACCTATTATATACTAGGCATTCTTACACATGCAAAGGTTGTTGTGGAAATTAAGAGAACTCTAGTAGGGTAAGAGAGAAAATAAACAAACATACAAATCAGTAAGACGAATTCAGATGGTGCTAAGTGTGATGAATATACGTTATTTATTTTTATTTTTTGAGACAGTGTATTACTGTGTCACCCAGGCTGGAGTGCAGTGGCGCAATCTCAGCTCACTGCAACGTCTGCCTCCCAGGTTCAAGTAATTCTCTGCCTCAGTCTCTCAAGTAGCTGGGGTTACAGGCGCGCATCACTGCGCCTGGCTAATTTTTGTATTTTTAGTAGAGACGGGGTTTTGCCATGTTGGCCAGGCTGGTCTCGAACTCCTGACCTCAGGTGATTCACCCATCTTGGCCTCCCAAGGTGCTGGGATTACAGGCATGAGCCACCACGCCTGGCCTGGGTATACTTTAGACATAGTGGTCAGGGAAAGCCACTCTGAGGAATTAATATTTGAGGTGAAATCTCAATGCTGAGAAGTAGCAAGTTACACAAAGATGTGAAGGAAAAGCATTTCAGGCATATGGAAGAACGAGTATAAAAATAACAGGCCTGATAATGCCAAAGAAACAGAATGAAAGCCAATGTGGTTAGAGCATAGTGATGAAGGGGACAGAGTAAGATGAGCAAGATGGGCTCAGGGAGGTGAGCAGAGGCCAGATCCTAAGGGTGTTTTACAGGTCATAGCAAAAAGCTTCATGGGGCCAGGAATTGTGTTGGTCTTATTCACTGCTATATTCTTTTCCCAGTGTCTAGAACATTTCTGTCATATAGTAGGCATTCAATATTTGCTTGAAAATATGACTGAATTAATGAATAGTTCCTAGTTCTGCCCTCTGGTACTTCAATGCATGAGTTTACTCCATCATCTAAAGCAGAGGTCAGCAATCTTTTCTGTAAAGGCTCAGATAGTAAATATTTTAGGTCTTGCAGGCCATATGGTCTATATCACTACTACTCAATTCTACCACTGAATCACTAGAGCAAACATAAGCAATACATAAGTGAGTATGCTGTGTTCCAATAAAACTTTACTTATAAAAACAGGTGGCAATAAATTTGAATTTAAAGCTCATATGGACCAGGTGTGGTGGCTCACGCCTATAATCCCAGCACTTTGGGAGGCTGAGTTGGGCTGATCATTTGAGGTCAGGGGTTTGAGACCAGCCTGGCCAACATGGTGAAACCCCATCTCTACTAAAACACAAAAAAAATTAGCCAGGTGTCATCATGCATGCCTGTAATCCCAGCTACACAGGAGGCTGAGGCAGGAGAATTGCTTGAAACCAGGAAGCGGAGGTTGCGGTGAGCCAAGATCATGCCACTGCACTCCAGCCTGGGCGACAGAGTGAGACTCTGCCTCAAAAAAATTTTTTCAAATTAAAATAAAATAAAGCTCATATGGAAATACCAGAGACCCAGAATAGACAAAACAATCTTGAAAAATGAACAAAGTTGAAAGACTCATACCTCCCAATTTTATAACTTACTACAACGCTACAGCAATCAAAACAGTGTGGTACTGGCATAAGAACAGACATTTAGATCAATGGACTAGAGTTGAGAGTTGATAAATACATCCTTAAATTTATAGTCAATTGATTTCTGATAAAAGTATCAAGACAGGCTGGGAACAGAGGCTTGCACCTATAATCCCAGCTATTTGGGAGACTAAGACAGGAGGATCACTTGAGACTAAGAGTTTGAGAACAGCCTGTGCAACACAGCCAGACTCCGTCTCTTAAAAAAAAAAAAAAAGAGTGTCAAGCAATTAAGTAGAAGGAAAGAATAGTCTTTTCAGCACATTGTGCCGGGACAAGTGGATGTCCACATGTAAAAGAATGAAGTTGGATCCCTACCTCACACCATACATAAAAATTAATTCAAATGGATCAAAGACCTACATATAAAATCTAAAACTATAAAACTCTTAGAAGAAAACACAGGTGTATATATTCATGACCTTGGATTAGGCAATGTTTTTTAAGACACAACACCAAAAGCACCAGCAACAAAAGAAAAAAAGTTTAGTTGGGCATGGTGGTGTGTGCCTGCAGTCCCAGCTACTCAAGAGGCTGAGATGGGAGGATTGATTGAGCCTTGGAGGGTAAGGCTGCAGCAAGCCATGACTGTGCCACTGCACTCCAGTGAGCGTTACAGAGAGAGATCCCATATCAATTAAAAAAAAAGATAAAACATAAATTGAATTTCATTAAAATTAAAACTTTTATGCAAAGTCACCATTAAAAAATGAAAAGACAACACACAAAGGAAAAGAAACAAAATTTCAAATCATACATATCTTATAACTCAACAACAAAAAAGGGCAACCCAATTAAAAAATGAGTGAAGGATCTGAATAGACATTTCTCCAAAGAAAATACACAAATCTGACAACAAGCACATGAAAACATGGTCAACATCATTAGTCATTAGGGAAAAGAAAATCAAAACCACAATGAGATACCACTTCACATCCACCAGGAGGGCTATAATAAAAAAATTTTTTTCTTTTCTTTTTTTTTTTTTTGAGACGAAATCTCGCTCTGTCACCCAGGCTGGAGTGCAGTGGCGCAATCTCGGCTCACTGCAACCTCCGCCTCCTGGGTTCAAGCAATTCTCCTGCCTCAGCCTCCCAAGTAGCTGGGACTACAGGTGTGTGCCACCACGCCTGGCTAAGTTTTGTATTTTTAGTAGAGATGGGGTTTCACTGTGTTAGCCAGCATGGTCTCGATCTCCTGACCTCGTGATCTGCCTGCTTCGGCCTCCCAAAGTGCTGGGATTATAGGCATGAGCCACCACACCTGGCCTATAATAAAAAATATTGATAATAAGAAGTGTTGGCAAGGATGCAGACAAATTGGAACCCTCACACATTTCTGTTGGGAATGTAAAATGGTGGTACCACTTTGGAAAACAGTTTGGCAGTTCCTCAAAAAAGTTAAACACTGAGTTATCATATGACCCATCAATTCCACCCTTGGGTATATACCAAGAAAAGTGAAGAAAACATGTCCACACAAAAACTGGTACATGAATGTTCATAGCAGCATTATTTATAATAGCCAAAAAATAGAAACAACCACATGTTCCACCAACTGATGAATGGATAGACAGAATGTGGTATATCCAAATGATGGAATGCGATTTGGCCGCAAAAAAGAAAAGTACAGATTCATACTATAACATAGATGAATCTTAAAAGCGTTATGCTAAAAAGCCACACACTTTATAATTTCATTTACGTGAAATGTTCAGAATAGGAAAATCCATTGCAACAGAAAATAGATTAGTGTTTTCTGGGGTAGGGCCAGTATGGCAGAAGGAAGTGACTGCTAAGATGGGTAAGAGGTTCCTTTTTGGGGTGATGAAAACATCCTGGAATTAGATAGCAGGGATGGTTGCAAAACTTTGTGAATATAGTTTGTGAACAGTCAAAACCACTCAATTAAATAAAATAACAAACGAGCAAACAGGCGACTTTCTGGATTTGGCCCACTGGCCACAAATAGCTGATCCGGATTTAAAGGACAGTCCTCACGAAAGGAAATCTCTCACAAAATCAGATCCCCACTCCATCTTTTTCTTTCTTTCTTTCTTCCTTCCTTCCTTCTTTCTTTCTTTCTTTCCCTCCCTCCCTCCCTCCCTTCCTTTCTTTCTTTTTTTTGAGACAGAATCTCACTCTGTCGCCCAGGTTAGAGTGCAGTAGTGCAATCTCGGCTCACTGCAACCTCCGCCTCCTGGGTTCAAGCAATTCTCCTGCCTCAGCCTCCCGAGTAGCTGGGATTACGGGTGCCTGCCATCATGCTTGGCTAATTTTTCGTATTTTTAGTAGAGAAGGGGTTTCACCATGTTGGCCAGGCTGGCATCTTTTTCTTTAAACATGACTGTTTAATGAACTTGGTATCTAGTTTACTTCTCTAAAATGGTATTACCTTAAAAAGCTCTGACAAGCCTTTGTTAGAATAAGGTTACACTATGCCCATGGAACTGCTCTGGTCTACCAAAGCTATTCACAAAGGAAATCAATCTAGTTTCATATGACTTGTTTCCATAAATTCATAATTTGAATGTATGCTAAAATGATATAAGAAACAAAATGGAACAAGCAAGCAGGCCAGATTGTAAAGGTGAGATAGATACATAATGTTTGCAATTGTTTAAGGATAATATGAAGAAAACTAATAAAGCAAGAGAATAAATCCGCCAAGCCAGGAACTATCTATTAAGCCATTTTTAAAACAGACACATGGTTGAGGTGGAAAGGATATGAACTCTGGAGCCAGATAAGCCTGATACAAATCTTTTAAATCTTATTTCTACCACTTATATGACCTTAGAAATGCTGAGTTTTACTCTGATTTGTAAAGTGAGATTCCTTTCTTCTTCTCTCTACCATGTGTCTAATACTGTGCCAAGAAATCCCACAAGTGAATGAAATAGCAGGAATCAAAGTGTGATCACAACTTCCAAGGTGATCTTGGAAGATCCCTGGTAATATATACAAAATGAAAGCAAGCAACTCCCCAAAAAAGTGAGGACTGCAGGCCATGGCTGGAATCCCAGGATATTTGGTTCTTGTCCAGTTGTGACAATAAAACTCATGAGATGAGCTGGCACATGTAACTAAAGAGGGATGTGGAATGCTCAGCAAAAATGTCCAAGGAAAGTGGAAAACTGATTGGGTCTTATATACTAGAACGGCTTAAATTAATCCTCATTAATTTAAATTTAAATTGTTTAATCTCAACCTCCCTTCTGGCTCTCTTACTTGGTTGCTGCCACTACAACAGTTCTTTTGTATTTTATTTTACTTTTAAAAAATATTTTATGGAGATGAGGTCTTGCTGTGTTGCCCAGGCTGTTCTCAAACTCCTGGCCTCAAATGATTCTCCTGACTGCCAAAGTGCTGGGATTATAGGCATGAGCCACTGTGCCCCAACCAGTTCTTTGTATTTTCTTTCCTTTTTTCTTTATCTCTCTCTCTCTTTTTTTAAGACAGTGTCTCCTTCCGTTGCCCAGGCTGGAGTAAGTGGTATGATCATGGCTCACTGCAGCCTCAACCCCCTACGCTCAAGCAATCCTCCCATGTTAGACTACCTAGTAGCTGGGAGTACGGGCACACACCACCACACCTGGTTAATCTTTGTATTTTTTTGTAGAGATGAGGTCTTGTTATGTTGCCCAGGCTGGTCACAACTCTGGGCTCAAGTGATCCTCCCACCTCAGCCTCCAAAGTGATAGGATTACAGGCGTGAGCCACTATGCTCAGCCCTTTGTATTTTCCCAATGAACAATTTAAACTTTCTATTTTGAAACAATTTCAAACATAAAAAGTTTACAAGAATAGTATAAGAATGCCCATATATACGTTTTACCTAATTGATAAATTAAATAATCTTTTTCCCTCTCCCTCCCTCTCCTCTCTCTCTTTCTACACACGCACGCACACAGACACACACACACACACACACGTGTAAAGTACTTTTTTTTCTGAACCATTTGAGAAATCAGTTGTAGACTTCAGGACCCCTTAACTACTTCAGTGTATAATTCTTAAGAACATTGGTCATTCTTTTATTTAACCAGCGCATATTTATCAAAATCAGAAAATTTAACACTGATACAATACTGTTGTCTAACATATAGTCCATATTCAAATTTCACTAACTGTCCAATAATGTCCATTTTATTTTCCTCATTCAGAATCCAATCCAGGATCACACACTGCATTTGGTTTATGTTTTCTTAATGTCATTAAGAAAATTAGTCACTGGCTGGGCACGGTGGCTCACGCCTGTAATCCCAACACTTTGGGAGGCTAAGGCAGGCAGATCACAAGGTCAGGAGATCAAGACCATCCTGGCTAACATGGTGAAACCTTGTCTCTACTAAAAATAGAAAAAATTAGCTGGGCGTGCTGGCGGGCGCCTGTAGTCCCAGCTACTCGGTAGGCTGAGGCAGGAGAATGGCGTGAACCTGGGAGGCAGAGGTTGCAGTGAGCTGAGATCGTGCCTATGCACTCCAGCCGGGCCGACAGAGCGAGACTCCATCTCAAAAAAAAAAAAAAAAAAAAAAAGAAAAAGAAAATTAGTCATTTTCTCTGTTTTTTTTTAATCTGAGACAGTTCCTCAGCCCTTTTTTGTTTCCTATGACACTGAAATTTTTGAAGACTATATCAACTTTTGCCCTGTCCCAGGACTAGAATTAGTTATTTCTCCAAGGATCCCTGCTTCCTTTTAATAGAGAATGGTATTTAGAAACTAGTAACCCATAATTACTATGGTATCACTGCTTCTAAATTACCTTTGCGTGGACAGAGCTGGAAATAATAGATAAATACAAATTTCTATATATGTAGTTTATTTTTATTTTTTTTAGAGACAAGGTCTCACTCTGTTGCCCAGGCTGGGGTGTAACGGCGCAATCATAGCTCACTGCCACCTTGACCTCCTGGGCTCAAGTGATTCCCCTGCCTCAACCTCCTGAGTAGCTAGAAATACAGACATGTGTAACCATGCCCAGCTATTTTTTATTTGTGGAGATAGGGATCTCACTATGTTACTCAGGCTGGTCTCCAACTCCTGGCCTCAAGCTATACGTGTTTTTAAAATCATGAGTTTATATTGAAACAGGCTAATTCCAATCCAGTACCTCAGAGTTCTTCCTCGTCTTTCCCTATTCCATATTTGAATTTCTCTTCTACAGTGAGAACTCTGGCTCCCAACAATATTGACTTCTTTATTCAATTCTGTAACATACACAAAGTAGTTACAGAATTGCTACAGCAATACTACTACAAATGACAAATCTACTAAGTAGAGCTCAAGATTTCTTTGAAGTTCATTTTATCTTTACACTGAAAATATATACAAAGTATCATGTTAAAAAATTGGCTGGGCATGGTGGCTCACACCTCATCCCAGCACTGTGGGAGTACTTGGGAGGCCAAGGCGGGATCACTTGAGCCCAGGAGTTTGAGACCAGCCTGGGCAACACAGCAAAACCTTGTCTCTACTAAAAAAAATTTTTTTTTTTTTAAGACAGAGTTTCACTCTTGTTGCCCAGGCTGGAGTGCAATGGCGCGATCTCAGCTCAACACAACCTCTGCCTGCCAGGTTCAAGCGATTCTCCTGCCTCAGCCTCCCAAGCAGCTGGGATTACAGGCGTGCACCACCTCGCACGGCTAATTTTTGTATTTTTAGTAGAGACGGGGTTTCACCACATTGGCCAGGCTGGTCTCGAACTCCCAACCTCAGGTGATCCGCCCGCCTCGGCCTCCCAAAGTGCTGGGATTACAGGAGTGAGCCACCATGCCTGGCCTATTTTTTATTCAAAAAAAAAAAAAAAAACTTTTAGGCCGGGCACAGTGGCTTATGCCTGTAATCCCAGCACTTTGGGAGGCTGAGGCGGGCGGATCACCTGAGACTGGGAGTTCGAGATCAGCCTGACCAACATGGAGAAACCCCGTCTCTACTAAAAATACAAAAATCACCGGGCATGGTAGCACACGCCTGTAATCCCAGCTGCTTGGGAGGCTGAGGCAGGAGAATCACTTGAACCCAGGAGGCGGAGGTTGTGGTGAGATGAGATCGTGCCATTGCACTCCAGCCTGGGCAACAGAGTGAGACTCCATCTCAAATAAAATAACATAACATAACATAACATAAAACATAACATAACATAAAATTAAAATAAAATAAAATAAAATACAAAAAGTAAATTACATGAGTTAGTTGGCATCCCACTTCCCAACTTTGTTGATTTAATTTTATTTTTTGAAAACGTAAAGTCTCAACATGGTTCTAAAAGTAAACAGGCATGGTGGCTCGCACCTGTAATCCCAACATCTTGGGAGGCTGTGGCAGGCAGGTCACTTGAGGCCAGGAATTTGAGACCAGCCTAGCAAACATGGTGAAACCTTGTCTCTACTCAAAATACAAAAATTAGCTGGGCATGGTGGCAGATGCCTGTCATCCCAGCTACTCAGGAGGTTGAGGCACATGAATTGCTTGAACCCAGGAGGCAGAGGTTGCAGTGAGCCAAGATCATGCCACTGCACTCTAGCCTGGGCAACAGAGACAGGCTCTGTCTCAAAATAAAAATAAAATAAATAAAAGTAAAAACTACAAAAAGGTCCACAGAAGAGTTACTCACCTTTCTCTACCCTTCTACCTTATACCTCCCACCCGCTGGAGTGACCAATTTCATTAGTTTCTCCTTATCCATCCTGTGCTTCTGTTTACAAAAACCATACAGATGCATATATCAATTCTTATTCTCCCTCCTTTGTTACACCAAAATTGGCAAAAATTATATTAAAATGGCCCTCAAGCATATGGAATATATATTAAACTTCATTCATAAGAGAAATGTAACTTAAAACTATACTGAGACACTTTTCACTAGTTAGAATGATAAAAAAAATTCAAAAGCTCAACCACACGGTCTACTGATGAGTTATGGAGAAACAGGCACATTCATGCATTGCCAGTGGGAAGACAAAATGGTGCAACTCCCATGCTGAAGAATTTGGCAACATCTGTTTTTTGTTTGTTCTTTTGTTTGTTTGTTTTTGAGATAGGATCTTACTCTGTTTCCTAGGCTGTTTTATTATTTTAATTTTTAATTTTTTGAGGGAGAGTCGCTCTGTTGCCCAGGCTGGAGTGCAGTGGCACAATCTTGGCTCACCGCAACCTCCACATCCTCCCAGGCTCAAGCGATTGTTGTGCCTCAGGCTCCCAAGTAGCTGGGACCACAGGGGTGTGTCACCACCCCTGGCTAATTTTTGTATTTTTAGTAGAGGTGGGGTTTCACCATGTTAGCCAGGCTGGTCTCGAACTCCTGAGCTCAAGTAATCCGCCTGCCTTGGCCCCCCAAATTGCTGGGATTACAGCACTTGCCCTAATTATACCTCTTAAATGTCTCTCAAATCCACTGACTTCTCTCCATCCAAATTACTGTTATTTTAGTTCAGGTAACCCATCACCTCTTCCTGAATCACTGTCATAACCTCTTAACTGGTTCTGCCTGTCTCCAGTTTAAACACCTGCAATCTATTCTTCATTTTGAAGCCAACATTAATTTTTTAAAAAGCATAACTCTGCCCAGGCATGGTGGCTCATGTCTGTAATCCCAGCACTTTGCGAGGCCAAGGTGGGTGGACTACAAGAGCCTAGGGGTTCAAAACCAGCCTGGGCAACACGGTAAAACCCTATTTCTAACTAGCTGGGCATGGTGGTGCATGTCTGTAGTCCCAGCTACTCAGGAGGCTGAGGTAGGAGGATCACCCAAAGCCCAGGAGGTCAAGGCTATCGTGAGCCACGATCGCACCACTGCACTCCAGCCTGGGTGACAGAGCAAGACCCTGTCTCAAAAACAACAACAACAACAACAACAAAAAAGGCCGGGCGCGGTGGCTCATGCCTGTAATCCCACCACTTTGGGAGGCCGAGGCGGGCGGATCACAAGGTCAGGCGTTCAAGACCAGCCTGGCCAATATGGTGAAACGTCGTCTTTACTAAAAATACAAAAATTAGCCAGGAGTGGTGGTGCACACCTGTAGTCCCAGCTACTCAGGAGGCTGAGGCAGAATTCCTTGAACCCAGGAGGCGGAGGTTACAGTAAGCCGAGATTGTGCCACTGCACTCCAGCCTGGGTGACAGAGCAATTCCATCTCAAAAAACAAAACAAAACAAAACAAAACAAAAAAACTCTGATCATGTCGCTCTTATGGTCAAAACCATTCAAGGACTCTCCATTGTCCACAGTCTTCCACGTACCTTACAACATCCTTCATTACAAATAGCCCATCCACACTTACCTCACCAACCTCATTTCTCATCCCTCTTCCACTTGGACTTTGTGACTAATTGTTCTCTTGAACTGAGTATTCTCTATTCTCTCTCTCTATTCTCTCTTGCCACACTCATATGTTAGCCTAACATATTTACTGTTTTGTACTTTTTTTTTTTTTTGAGGCAGTCCCACTCTGTTGTCCAAGTTGGAGTGCAGTGGTGTGATCATGGCTCACTGCAGCCTCAACCTCCTGGGCTCAAGCGATCCTACTGCTTCAGCCTCCCAAGTAGCTGGGACTATAGGCATGTGCCTCCACACCTGGCTGATTTTTTTTTGGAGAAACAAGGCCTCCTTATGTTACCCAGGCTGGTCTTGAACTCCTTTCAGGACTCGCCATCCTCTCATCTCAGCCTCCCAAAGTGTTGGGATTTACAGTCATAAGCCACTGCACCCAGCCTACATTTTTAATTTTAAAAAGTATCTTGGGCTGGGCGCAGTGGCTTACACCTGTAATCCCAGCACTTTGGGAGGCTGAGGAGGGTGGACCACCTGAGGTCAGGAGTTCAAGACCAGCCTGGCCAACATAGTGAAACCCCATCTCTACTAAAAATACAAAAATTAGCTGGGTGTGGTGGCGTGCACCTGTAGTCCCAGCTACTTGGGAGGCTGAGGCAGGAGAATCACTTGAACCCGGGAGACAAAGGTTGCAGTGAGCCAAGATTGTGCCACTGCACTCCAGCCTGAGCGACAGAGTGAGACTGTCTCAAAAAAACTAAAAAATCGGCTAGGCACAGTGGCTCACACCTGTAATCCCAGCACCTGGGAGGCCAAGGTGGGTGAATCACAAGGTCAGGAGTTCGAGACCAGCCTGACCAACATGGTGAAACCCCACCTCTACTAAAAATACAAAAATTAGCCAGGCATGGAGGCACGCGCCTGTAATCCCAGCTACTCGGGAGGCTGGGGCAGGAGAATCACTTGAACCTGGGAGGCAGAGGTTGCAGTGAGCCAAGATCGCGCCACTGCACTCCAGCCTGGGTGACAGGGCAAGACTCCGTCACAAAACACACACACACACACACACACACACACAAAAAAAAACCTAAAAACTTAAATAATTAAAAAAAAGGTATCTTGAAAGCCAATCTGTGATCTCTCTGGCCTATCATTCTGCACTCATCTGTGAAATCTCTCTTTTTTTATGTTTTCATTTTTGATGGTATAGAGACAGGGGTCTTGCCATGTTGCCCAGGCTGGTCTCGAACTCCTGAGCTCAAGCGATCCGCCTGCCACAGCCTCACAAAGTACTGAGATTACAGGAGTGAGCCACCATACCTCGCCTGTGAAATTTCTCAAAATGATGATGAACACATTGGGGTTTGAAAGAGAGTATTTGTTGAGCATTATGTTTGATATAAGACTGAAGGAGTATGATAGGAGCAAAAGTTGGTACAAACACCATGGAAGGCAATTTTGGTAATATTTATCAAAATCACAGATGCGTATATCCTCTGACCTACAAATTCCACCCCAGGTATTCATCTGATAGAGATATAACCGCATGTGCCAAATGATGTCATAAGGAATAACCTTGTACATGCAAAAAATTGTAAGTAATCTACATGTTTATTGGTATGGATAATTTAAGTAAATTATGGGTCTACATACACAACAGAACACTCTGAACCATGAAAGAGTTAGAAATTAGAAATATCTTATGTATGAATATGGCAAAATTATGAAAGTATCTTTTTAAAGATACTTCACTGTTTTAGACCTTATTTTTTTAGTAAGTTGTCGATTTTCTTACTGAAACAGTAAATATGTTAGGCTAACATTTGTGAGAAAAGGTAAGAATTTTATGCATAAAATTCCTCTGAAAGGATACTAAAACTCATTATATTAGTTGATTCCATGTAAGTGGATTAGGTAGCTGGGAAAAATAATGAGGAGATGACTTTTTAAACTTTTGAATTTGAACCATATGAATGTTGACCTATTAAAAAATAAGGTGAGTGGATCACTTGAGGACAGGAGTTTGAGACCAGCCTGGCCAACTTGGCAAAACTCCATCTCTAGCAAAATAAAAAAATTAGCTGGGTGTGGTGGCACACGCCTGTAATCCCAGCTACTCAGAAGGCTGAGGCACGAGAATTGCTTCAGCCCAGGAGGCAGAGGTTGCACTGAGACGAGACTGGCCACTGCACTACAGCCTAGGCGACAGAGTGAGGCCCTGTTGCCAAAAAAAAACAAAAAAAAAGAAAGTAATCCAAGTTAACTTGGAGGCTTTTTGAACTGTCAGCTCTGTAGGTACAAATTCTATCAACATACAGGAAGGGTAACAAATATCAAGACTAGCTAAAGTCTGAATTTTAAACGGACATAAAATGTAAACTATAAAGTCAAAAAGTAAAAATCAGACCAGATTATTAAGGCAGAAGCTAGAGAAATCGCATGGTTGAATAGGGATAAGGTTATGAAAGCTAACTCTAATGTGGAAAATCAAAAAAGCCAATCACACCAACAGGTTTTTATTGAGCATCTACTAAACGTTTGACACTATGTCATAATAGTTCTCTTTCAGCTTCCTTTTGCATTTTTCAAAAGCATACAGAGTAGAAAGTTGGAAAACCCAGGAAAAAATATTTGCCCAGATCGTAAAGAAAACATAACCAGTAACCACCAAAAGGCAGGAGCTTTTACTGTTGATTTTCCCTCTTATCCCACCCTTACCTCCCACTAATCACCTTTTCTTAATGCCAGAGATAACCTATTATTGACAAACATGAGGTCCATATGTGACAATGATAGAAATAAAACAGGGAAGGAAATGACTGAAGAAGTTTTAAATAGCTAGATGCCATCAAATCAGCATCTTGGGACTGGCATCTTAGGAAACTTTAAGAGCTTTCCATAAATAACAACAATAATAGCAGCTAATGTTTGTTGTATGCCATGGACTTATACAATCTACTGGACACTGTGCTAGGTCCTTTACATAAATTAACTGACTTACACCTAAGAGACATTATTTTACAGATGAAGAAATGGCCTTTAGAAGTTAAACGACTTCTCCAAGTTCACATTGCTTATAGAGGTATTTTAATTACTATTTGGGGTAATGCAAATAGTATTCCCTCCAACTCCAAACCAGGAAAGAGGAAAAGAGATGGCTTTTTGAGAGTTAGACTGTAAAAATCAACACATTTGAGCTTTTTCTCCTCCTTGGCTACTGTGATACCATGTTCTCCTCAGACCTCTATGGCTATTCTTTCTGTCTTCAGTGGGTAGAGGAAGAGGAAAAGTAGGTACTCTCTAAATGCTGAAACACCTTGGTTCTTGGTCCTGGACCCTTTTCTTGCTCCTCCTGCTTTTCCCCCGGGTGATATTATTCAGGCATCCCATTCCATGGCTCTATAGAGCAGTGGTTCTTAACATTTTCAGTTTCAGGACCCCTTTATGCTATTAAAAATTACTGACGATCCCTAAGAGCTTTTGTTTATATGGGTGATATCTGTCATATTTATCATATTAGAAATTTATCATATTAGAAATTAAAACAATTTTTTTCTGAGATGGAGTTTTGTGCTTGTTGCCCAGGCCTGGACTGCAATGGCAAGATCCTGGCTCACTGCAACCTCCACCTCCGGGGTTCAAGCAATTCTCCCGCCTCAGCCTCCCAAGTTGCTGGGATTACAGGCACGCACCACCATGGCCGACTGATTTTTGTATTTTTTTGTAGAGATGGGCTTTCTCCATGTTGGTCAGGCTGGTCTCAAACTCCTGACCTCAGGTGATCCGCCCGCCTCAGCCTCCCTAAGTGCTGGGATTACAGGTGTGAGCCACTGCGCCCAGCAATTTTTTTTTTTTTTAAACAGGGTCTCACTCTGTCACCCAGGCTGGAGTGCAGTGGCACAATCACAGCTCACTGCAGCCTTAACCTCCTGGGCCCAAGCGATTCTCCCATTTTAGCCTCCGAAACAGTTGGGACAAGTATGCACCACCATGCTTGGCTAATTCATTTTTTAAAAAATGTTTAGTAGAGACAAGGTCTCGCTATGTTGCCCAGGCTGGCATATTATTAATTCGCTAAAAAACAACAATAAAAAACACATTTTAAATGAAATAACTGTATTTTCCAAGGCAAAGAATTTAATGAGAAGAGTGGCATTGTTTTACATTTTTGCAAACTTCTTTAATGTCTAGTTTAATGGAAGACCAGTAGAGTCTCTGCTTTTATATTCAGCCCATTGCAATGTCATTTTTGGTTGAAATATATGAAAAAAATCCAGCCTCACAAAGAAGCTGGAATTGGAAGGAATATTTGAATAGCCTTTTCAGGTAACTGTGTATATCTTTCTTTGATACTATGCCAAAACTCAACAAGTACTAATTTCTTTTAAGATTACAGTGTGGGCTAGGCACAGTAGCTCACACCTGTAATCCAAGCACTTTGGGTGGTTGAGGCAGGTGAATGGCTTGAGCTCAGGAGTTTGAGACCAGCCTGGGCAACATGGTGAAACCTTGTCTCTACAAAAAAATACAAAAATTAGCTGGGCATGGTGGCATGTATCTGTAATCCCAGCTATTCAGGGGGCTGAGGCAGGAGGATCACTTGAGCCCAGGAAGTTGAGGCTGCAGTGAGCCATGATGGCACCACTGCATTCCAGCCTGGGCAACAATGCAAAACACTGTTTCAAAAAAAAAAAAATTAGATTCAAAATGTGATCTTGGCTGGGTGAGGTGGCTCACGCCTGAATTCCCAGCACTTTGGGAGGCCAAGGTGAGAGACCTGTTTGAGGTCAGGAATTGGAGATCAGCTTGGGCAACACGGCAAGACCCCAACTCTACCAAAAACAAAACAAAACAAAAGACCCACAAAACACATGATGTTGAGGAAGAAAAGAGAATGGAACTAACATTATGGAGTCTCTACGTCAGACACAATGAAAAAGCTGAATTTCTGGACCAAAGGTCTGGCCTATCCATGGACTGGACAGGACAGACTTGAACAAGCATTTTGGTTTTTGGTTTTGTGTTTTTTTTTTAAACATTTTATTATTTTATTTTAATTTTTAGAGACGAGGTCTTGCTATATAGCTCAGGCTGGACTTGAACTCCTGGGCTCAAGCAATCCTGTCTCAGCCTCCCAAATAGCTGGGACTATAGGCATGTGTCAATGAACCTGGCTTTCTTTTATTTTTTTCTTTTCTGAGACAGAGTCTCACTCTGTTGTCCAGGATGGAGTGCAGTGGCACTATCTTGGCTCACTGCAACTTCCGCCTCCTGGGTTCAAGCAATTCTCGTGCCTTAGCCTCCCAAATAGCTGGGATTACAGGCATGCACCACCATGCCTGACTAATTTTGTATTTTTAGTAGAGTTGAGATTTCACCATGTTGGCCAGGCTGGTCTCAAACTCCTGACCTCAAGTGATCCACCCTCCTTGACCTCCCAAAGTGCTGCGAATACAGGCATGAGCCGGTCTTTTTTTTTTTAAATACCTATTCTCAGTCTACATCCCTACAGCATTGCTTTGATGCTAAAATAAGAAAGTGTGTGTGTTTGTGTGTGTGTGTGCACGTATACATTATGTGTATATGTATATGAAAACAGTATAAATTCTATATTCCTATATACAAGTAGGAATCTGTATTCACTGCCCAAGCCAATAGTAAAAATAGTGGTATGGAACTGAACAAACTTTTTTAAAGCACAAAGCAAATAATATGTCCAAAAAAATAATTTAAGGCCAGGCGCGGTGGCTCACACCTGTAATCCCAGTGGGAGGCCAAGGCGGGTGGATCACGAGGCCAGGAGATCAAGACCATCCTGGCTAACATGTTGAAACCCCGTCTCTACTAAAACTACAAAAAGTTAGCCGGGCATGGTGGCAGGCGCCTGTAGTCCCAGCTACTCGGGAGGCTGAGGCAGGAGAATGGCGTGAACCCGGGAGGCGGAGCTTGCAGTGAGGGAGATCGCGCCACTGCACTCCAGACTGGGTGACAGAGCGAGACTCCATCTCAAAAAATAAAATAAAATAAAAAAATAATAATTTATACGTGACTATGTCAATTGCTGATCTTGATTCAGATTTAGCTGTCTACTGAAGGAGAAGTAACTGTCAGATATGGCCTGCAGAGAAACACTTGTTTACGCCTTGATAAGGCCAAGAGGATTTCTGCAGGCAGAGAATAGACAGCAGGCCATCTGCATCTAGGGTGTAAACTGGATCTCTTACCTGCAGCTCTGCTTCCAGGCCCAGCCGCCGGATAAAGGGGTCAGTGACATGGTAGCGCCGCTCAAAGCTCAGGGCACCCCGCTCCTAGGGGACAGAAACAAATTCGTGATTTCATTGATTCAATTAAATATGATTTATTATGTGCCTATTATATATCCAGCCCTTTCCTGGGCACCACAGGAGCTAAAGAAGACAGCAAGGAACTGGCCTACAGGACTTTGTATTATTCTTGGGCAAGGATTAGAGAAGAATTGAAGACAGTAGTATATAATTAAGCAGTAAGTTGTGCTGTTTTTTTTTTTTTTTTTAAAGAAAGCAAGAAATTTTTAAAAAGGAAAGAAGAAAAATTGGAAACAACAATAGGGAATAGTTCCATATTTAGGTTGGACAGGGTGGGCATCATCTTTAGGACACATATTGCACACAAAGGGAAAAAAAACCCCTGCTGATTCTGTGCCTCTAGGAAATGGCTCCTGTCTTTGAGGACCACTCAGTCTAATGAAATCACACACAAAAAACTTCCACAAATGGACAAAGCTAAAAGGATTCAGGGGCTGGGCATGGTGGCTCATGCCTGTAATCCCAGTACTTTGGGACGCCAAGGAGGGCAGATCACCTGAGGTCAGGAGTTCAAGACCAGCCTGGCCAACATGGTATAACCCCATCTCTACTAAAAATACAAAATTAGCCAGGCATAGTGACACGTGCCTGTAATCCCAGCTACTCGGGAGGCTGAGGCAGGAGAATCACTCAAACCCGGGAGGTGGAGGTTGCAGTGAGCCAAGATCATGCCACTGCACTCCAGCCTGGGCAACAAGAGCAAAACTCTGCCTCAAAAAATAAAAATAAGAATAAGATAAATAAAAGGATTCAGGGATGCAGGGAAAAATACATAAATATGCCAAGTACATGGCTCATGTAGAGGCACATACTCTATCCTTCTAAATGGTGACCACAGCTTATGCTGCATGCCACTTGATTTTTTAAAAATTTTTAGTTAAAAATTTTTTTAGGTCAGGCATGGTGGCTCACGCCTGTAATCCCAGCACTTTGGGAGGACAAGGCGGGTGGATCACGAGGTCAGGAGATCAAGATCTCCTGAGTAACACGATGAAACCCCCTCTCTACTAAAAATACAAAAAATTAGCTGGGCGTGGTGGCACGTGCCTGTAGTCCCAGCTACTTGGGAGGCTGAGGCAAGAGAATCGCTTGAACTTGGGAGGCAGAGGTTGCAGTGAGCTGAGATCACACCATTGCACTCCAGCCTGGGCAACAGAGCGACACTCCGTCTCAAAAAAAAAAAAAAAAAAATTTTTTTTTTAGTACTTTTTAGCACTTAACTTGTCAAAGAACTTTCTCAAGCTCATTCAGATTTCATTCTCAAGGTCAGCCTACAGGCAGACAGCCATTATCATCATTTAACAACATAAAACTGAGGCACAGGAGGTAAAATGACTAAAGACCTATAGTTAGTTAATTAGGGCAGTGGTGAGATGAAGCTCCTGACTCCAGCTGGGGATTCTTACCAGCGCTGGAGCACATCATGCCTTGGTTTAATCTATTCCATTAAACCTCTATGGCTCCTTTTCTGAGGGTTTCTCTAACAAAGCCTGGGGCTACTTCACTAACTGAACTTGACTGCCCAGTCATCCATTTATCTCACAAGTATCAGAGTGTCTTCTACATACAAACTGCAGAGGACAGGCTTTAGCACAGGAGAGCCTCAAAGAGAATACAAGCTGAACTGGGACTAATACTCTCCCAGGATCTCTTACATATACAACTTGGCAGCTGGAGCAACATGAAGAAGTTGTATTTGCTCTTGTGCACCACCTGCCCAACACAAGGATGTGTATGTATCTGCACGACACATTGACAGCTCCCCTCCCTTGCCAGCCTGCATTAATCTCAGCAGCCCAGGCACAAGTATGTGGACAGAGTCTCCATGAAATCCATGTTCTTAGACAATACAAGATGGAGAGAAAGAGACCTTGATTCTAGTCCTGGGTCTGCCACTAACTAGCTATGTGACTTTAGGCAAGTCACAGACTATAGATTTCAGTTTTTTCATCTGTAAAATCAATCTGTGGGAAAGAAAGGATCTCATGATCTGGTTCAGAAGTCTGGGCTGCTTACCTTGATCTGCCTACGGATGAGGTCTCTAGTTATGTTGACTTTTGCCATCTTTTCTTAATGGTTCAATAGAAGGAAGCTATAAAAGGATCTTCAGGACCCCTGAGCATTCCAGCCAAGCCCAGGTCCACAAAATACACATTTAATTACCTGGGGGAAAAAAAATCATCAAACTTTGGAGGATGGGATAATAAGGTGACTCCTAAGACCTAATTCCACCCCTAAAACAGCCCACCCAGTGAACTGGCCCTTGCCTGTCATTTGTGGCATGGTGGGCTGGCCCTGCTCCATAGTGTTGAAAAACCTCTGGAATGAGTGAAGTGGGTGGGGAGAACAGTAGCACAGTCCCAACAAGCATTGGAACAAACACGGAAGGAATGTTATGCTTCATCAGAAAATGGCAGGTTGGGTACAAGCATGAAGGATAATGGTAGCATATCCTTAAAGTTAGAACAAGGCAAAGCTAGAAAGACATCAAGTTTCACTTGCTCAGTAGGCATCTGTGGCAGCTCGTCTGAACTTTTAGTTATGCTTCAAATCTCTGATCCTCAGCTTGGCTCTCCCCGAAACCAAATCAATATCACAGACAGAAATCTCAAGCCTCCAGTAGATTGACAGAATCAAACAGTGTAAAGGAAATGTAATGGTGACCGTGTCCAAGACCCAACCTAATAAAGAAATCCTTCTTTAACATCCTCGTAGGGCCGGGCGCGGTGGCTCACGCCTGTAATCTCAGCACTTTGGGAGGCCGAGGTAGGCAGATCACAAGGTCAGGAGATCGAGACCATCCTGGCTAACATGGTGAAACCCCGTCCCTACTAAAAATACAAAAAAATTAGCTGGGCGTGGTGGTGGGTGCCTGTAGTCCCAGCTACTCGGAAGGCTGAGGCAGGAGAATGGCGTGAACCTGGGAGGCGGAGCTTGCAGTGAGCCGAGATTGCGCCACCGCACTCCAGCCTGGGTGACAGAGCAAGACTGCATCTCAAAACAAAACAAAACAAAAAAACAAAAACAAAAAACAAACAAAAAAACATCCTGGTAGGTAGGCTTTTAGTCTCACTACTCTTTTTTTCTTTTTGAGACAGGGTCTCACTCTGTCACCCAAGCTGCAGTGCAGTGGCATGATCATGGCTCACTGTAGCCTCAACTTCCAAGGCTCAAGTGATCCTCCCATCTCAGCCTCCTGAGTAACTGAGATCACAGATGCACACCACCTCTCCCAGCTAATTTTTTCTTTTTTCTTTTTTTTTTTTTTTTGTAGAGATGGAGTCTCGCCATCTTGCTGAAGCTGGTATTGAAATCCTGGGCTCAAGAGATCTGCCTACCTCAGCTTCCCAAAGTGCTGGGATTACAGGCATGAGCCACTGCACCTGGCCTAGCCTTACCACTTGTTGAAGCAACCTATTCCTGTGTTATACAACTCTGATTGTTAAAAATAATAAGCAATTCTATTTCTGAGGATTTGCCATAAGAAAAAGAAAAGTCAGGTGTGGTGGTGCAGTGCTGTGCACCTGTAGTCCCAACTACTCAGGAGGCTGAGACAGGAGAATCACTTGAGCCCAGGAGTTCAAGTCCTCCTTGGGCAACATAGCGACACTCTGCCTCTAAAAAAGGAAAACAATTTTATCGTAAGAAAACTCAAAATATGGCTGGGCACAGTGGCTCATGCCTGTAATCCCAGCACTTTGGGAGGTTGAGGTGGGAGGACTACTTGAAGCCAGGTGTTAGAGACCAGCCTGGGCAGCAAAGCGAGACCTTATCTATACCAACAACAACAACAACCAAAAAAAAAAAAAAAAGTTGGGCATGGTGGCATGTGCCTGTAGTCCCAGCTACTCAGGAGGCTGAGGTGGGAAGATCACTTGAGCCCGGGAGTTTGAGGCTGCAGTGAGCTATGATGACACCACTGCACTCCTGCCTGGGTGACAGAACAAGACCCTGTCTCTAAACAAATTAAAAATAAGTAAAATAATAAAAAGAAAACAATGGCTCTCTTTGGTTAATGATACGGCTTTTTCTACTTTTTAATATTTTCAAAATTATTCTATAAAAGCACACTAATTTGTAATCAGATTTAAAAATACTAGACTTTCTTTTTTTTTTGAGACAGAGTCTTGCTGTCACCCAGGCTGGAGTGCAGTGGCACGATCTCGGCTCACTGCAGGCTCCGCCCCCCGGGGTTCACGCCATTCTCCTGCCTCAGCCTCCTGAGTAGCTGGGACTACAGGTGCCCGCCACCACGCCCGGCTAATTTTTTGTAGTTTTAGTAGAGACGGGGTTTCACAGTGTTACCCAGGATGGTCTCGATCTCCTGACCTTGTGATCCACCTGCCTTGGCCTACCAAAGTGCTGGGATTACAGGCATGAGCCACCGTGCCCGGCCAAAAATACTAGACTTTCAAGGAAAGTTCTGCCTCCTGTCATTTTCACCTTTTAGTCCTGGTTCCACCTCTGAAGCCACACAGAAGTTTAGTCTTTCTTCCTAATGATGGCCCTTTGTGCTCAGAAGACGGCTCTCAGGGTCCACCAGTTCTCTCTGCCAACCCTGCCAGTCATTAGGACCTCGCAAGGCTACATTTCAATCTCTCACCAGCTGGCCTCCTCTCCTGAAATCACGTTTTTCACCTGATCTGTGAGCAGACTCCTTCCTTTCCTCTGTCATTTAACCACAAAAGAAGACTCGACACCTAAACATTATGTTATTGCAGATTTTGTTTTCCTTTAGTGCTAGGCATGCAGTAGGACAATAAAAAAAACTCGCTGCCAAATTAGATGTTCTCATTCAGCCCGAGTTCTTTGGGGCTAACGCCTCCATAATCAATTTTGGGATAACAAGCTCTTTCTTTCCTTTCTTTCCTTCCCTCCCTCCCTCCCTTCCTTTCCTTTTTTTTTTTTTTTTTTTTGGCAGAGTCTCGCTCTGTTGCTCAGGCTGGAGTGTAGTGGCATAATCTTGCCTCACTGCAACCTCTGCCTCCCGGGTTCAAGTGATTCTCATGCCTCAGCCTCCCAAGTAGCTGGCACTATAGGCACCTGCCATCATGCCCGGCTAGTTTTTGTATTTTTAGCAGAGGCAGGGTTTCACTGTGTTGACCAGGCTGGTCTCGAACTCCCGACCTCAGGTGATCCACCCGCCTCAGTCTCCCAAAGTGCTGGGATTACAGGTGTGAGCCACCGTGCCCAGCCATTTTTGTTTGTTTGTTTTGTAATTGAGATGGGGCCTCATTATGTTGCCCAGGCTGTCTCAAACTCCTGGGCTCAAGCAACCCTCTCACCTCGGCCTCCCAAAGTGCTGGGATTACAGGCATGAGCCACCGTGCCTGGCAGGATCATAAGCTCTTTAAAAGACAAGAACCGCCAGGCGCAGTGGCTCATGCCTTAATCTCAGCACTTTGGGAGGCCGAGGCGGGCGGATCACGAGGTCAGGAGTTTAAGACCAGCCTGGCCAATATGGTGAAACCCTGTCTCTACTAAAAATACAAAAATTAGCCAGGTGTGGTGGCACACGCCTGTAGTCCCAGCTACTCAGGAGGCTGAGGCAGGATAATCATTTGAACCCGGGAGGCGGAGGTTGCAGTGAGCCTAGTCTGCACCACTGCACTCCAGCCTGGGTGACAGAGCAAGACTCTGTCTCAAAAAGAAAAAAACAAACAAAAAAACAGGCAAGAACCTTCCCTTACAACATGAAGCCATTCAGCATTGCCATCTTAGTGTCATTACCAGGGAGATATGGCAGTCGCTGGCATTTTTAAGAGTAAGCATCAAGAACACCAGGAATACCAGTTGAGAACTATAGTTTCATGATGATTTTTGCAGGAGTCTTTGGTCATCAAATTAAAAATGTGAATTTGAACAAATTAATGTAAGCTAAACACTAGCCTGAAATGGCATCTATAGCTCTGCTTTGTGATATACTGGTCAAAGCCAAACAACAACAATAATTTCCCCACAATCACCAAGAATATGAGGTGAGGACGATTACATTGGAAATAACACCAAAGAAGTGAGTATATCTGGTATTAAGAAAGAACAGTTGTGTGGCCTTGCCTAAGTCTCTTAATCTTTCCAAGTAGACACTCATTCCTGTGACTCACAGGCATAGGACGCATTGGAACAAACACTGATGCGGTTATGTACGCTTCACCCGAAAAAGGCTCATTCCTTACCCCCAATACCCTTTTCCTTGGAAGACTGCTGTGGAGGTCAAATGAAACAATGTAAGTCAAAAGGTTTTTCTTTTAAGAATATAAATGTTTTAATTTGCTAAGAAATATATGTTGCCAGGCTGGGCGCAGTGGCTCACACCTGTAATCCCAGCATTTTGGGAGGCCGAGGCGGGCGGATCACGAGGTCAAGAGATCGAGACCATCTTGGCTAACATGGTGAAACCCCATCTCTACAAAAACTACAAAAAATTAGCTGGGCGTAGTGGCGGGCGTCTGTAGTCCCAGCTACTCGGGAGGCAGAGGCAGGAGAATGGCGTGAATCTGGGAGGCGGAGCTTGCAGTGAGCGAGATCGTGCCACTGCACTCTAGCCTGGGTGACAGAGTGAGACTCCATCTCAAAAAAAAAAAAAAAAAAAAGAAAGAAATATATGTTGCCAAAAGTGAAGCACTTACTATGTGCCAGGCATTGTGCTGAGGGTTTTATAGTCATTCATTCAACAAATGAACATAAGGAGCTTTTACTACATGCCAGGTGCTGTTCCTGGCACAGAATGAAGGGATATACCAATGAGCAAAACAGGCAATGTCCTTGCTCATGGTACTTACATTCTAACAGGAGGGGACAGACAATAAACAATGAAATAAATAAAAATAAGAAAATATCCAGTAGTGGAAAGTGTATGATGACAATAACACAAGTTGAAGTGACAATGACTGGTGAGCTACTTTTAGACTTCAGGTCAAAGAAACTGTAGTGGACATTTGTCGAATTTTCTGGCTTCTCAGCATTTGAACACTTCCTATATTTTGGGAATTCCCCTTTTGAATCTAGTGGGAAGCAGAGCCCCTTACCACTATAAAGTGAGAAAGGAGGTGACTGAGATTCTCTTTCTGAGGCTCCCTTGCAGCTACAATGTGAATATATGGCCCAGGCTATGCCAACCAGACACATCACCCCTAAACCTTGAACTGGGATCTAGTGTCTCAGAGTCAGAGGACCACAGAGAGTCCAGCTGGAGTGTAGCAAGGGGTGGCCACAGTGGCCATTAAGTCCAGTGCAGCAGGTGGTGTTAGCTGTGTAAGTAGTGGTGGCAACAGTGTGTTCACCAGGCTGTTTATGAATGATTTTAGTTGTGGATCCTGCCTGCTGCCCAGTTTCTCTTGTTCTAGCATTCTTCAAGCATGACTCTATGACCTTCCCTGATGTTTTGTGAATTTCCTTAATATATTTTCAATAATCAGCCAGAGTTGGTTTCTGTCGCATACAACTACAAATCCTGCCTGATAGAGAGGGGTTCTCTGAGAAGACGACATTTAGGCTGAAACATGAATGACAAGAAGCAGCAAAGAACTGGGGGAAAACCACTTCCAGGGAGAGAGTGCTAAGACCCCAGAAGAAGAGTGGTTCAAAAAGTTTTGGCCGGGTGCGGTGGTTCACGCCTGTAATCCAAGCACTTTGGGAGGCTGAGATGGGCGGATCAACTGAGGTCAGGAGTTCGAGACCAGCCCGGCCAACATGGTGAAACTCCATCTCTACTAAAAATACAAAAATTAGCTGCATGTGGTGGAGCATGCCTGTAATCCCAGCTACTAAGGAGGCTGAGGCAGGAGAATCGCGTGAACCTGGGAGGCAGAAGTTGCAGTGTGCTGAGATTGTGCCACTGCACTCTGGCTTGGGCGACAGAGCGAGACTCCATCTCAGCAAAAAAAAGTTTTATGGCCTGGTCCAAAGGTACCAAGTTATCTCAATTGATTATTCACAGTTACATATTGAACTCCTTGTTCTACTGTTTCCCCTCTTGTCACTACTGCACTTGTCTTAAACAAAAAAACCTTGTAGGATAGATGCTCTTACTGTCATAATTTTACATATGAGGAAACATATTCATAGACATGCAACAATTTTCACAATGTTACACAGCTAAAACTGGAGCTGGAACAGGAACTCAAACCCAGGGCCATGTGATTCCAAAGTCCATTCTCTTGACAACTATGGTATGTAATTTCCTGGAGTAGCAATCACTATGAGAATCCACCAAAAGAGCCCACTAAATTGCCATGACTTATTCATTAATTTTCTTAAAACTTTAATTGGGTATTTACCTAGCACCAAGCACTGAGATAGACAAGGAGGAATAATGAGATGAAACACATAGTAGCCATACTAAGAGAGCTCAGTACCAAAGACAAGGGGTTTTTAGCTAAGACTGGTGTGTGGCTTGGAAATACTAAAAGGAACAAGAATGGGGAAAAGAGAAACCAGACAAGCAGGAAACCACAATTCAGGTAAATGGTAAAATGGAAGTTGGGATCAAATTGGTAGACAGGTTTAAAAAAAAAAAACAAAATGTCAAATTTGGCTAGGTGCGGTGGCTTACGCCTGTAATCCCAGCACTTTGGGAGGCGGAGGTGGGCAGATCACCTGACGTCAGGAGTTCAAGGCCAACAGGGTGAAACCACGTCTCTACTAAAAATACAAAAAAAATTAGTCAGGTGTGGTGGTGCACGCCTGTAATCCCAGCTACTGGGGAGGCTGAGGCAGGAGAATCATTTTAACCCAGGAGGCGGAGGTTGCAGTGAGCCGAGATCGCGCCACTGCATTCCACCCTGGACGACAGAGCGAAACTCCATCTCAAAAAAAAAAAAGTCAAAATTTAATACAACTGATGCCTAGTTAGCATTCTTTTTTTTTTTTTGAAACACAGTCTCACTCTGTCACCCAGGCTGGAGTGCAGTGGCGCAATAGCTCACTGTAACCACTGCCTCTCAGGTTCAAGCCGTTCTCGTGCTTCAGCCTCCCAAGTAGCTGAGATTACAGGAGTGCATCATCATGTTTAGCTATTTTTTATGTATTTTTTGCAGAGACAGGGTTTCGCCATGTTGGTCAGGCTGATCTTGAACTCCTGACCTCAACTGATCCACCCGCCTCCACTTCCCGAAGTGCTGGGATTACAGGCGTGAGCCACCACGCCTGGCCTGGTTAGCATTCTGGTGAATATTTCTGCTCCTGTCCTGAGAAGAAATGATAGCATACTGGTAGAGAGCTCATCTTGGAGCATGCCTATCTTCTCTCCTCTCAAGAAAAGGGACTCAGTGCCTTTCCACAAGCTTTTACAGGCAGACAAACACAACCAGAAACACTTTATTTTAAAAAATCTTTTTTTTTCTTTTTTTGTTTTTGTTTTTAAAACTGGAAACACTTCTAAGTAGAGATTATTTAAAAGGTTCACACCAGGAAGGAAATACCCTTAAATCTACCAAGGGGCATAACAAGTTTCATACTTCAGTCCAAAAGTCTCTCAAACACAAATAATCAGATCAATAAATCAATAGTTATTTGAGGATGAGAAGATTTAATCATGATCAAATTTTAAAAGCATTATTTTAAGGAGGGCTTTGAGCTCAGATATAAAGTGACATGAATGAGAGATTTGGAATTGACACAATAAAGTTACATATATGATTAAACACTAGAAAAGACTACATCAAGGGGATTTCTATCTGTGCAGTATGCAAATTACATAATGTTCAGTTCTGCTAAGAGGCAAAAAGGCTGAAATTAGTGACTAAGAATTCATAAAATAAAATTTTCAATGCCTATTATGCCAGGCACTGTGATAAACTTTGAAAATATAGCAGATGCCTGAATGCGGTGGCTCAAGCCTATAATCCCAGCATTTTGGGAGGCAGAAGTGGGAAGATCGCTTGAGGTCAGGACTTCGAAACCAGCCTGAGTAATACAGCAAGACCTTGTCTGTTAAAAAAAAAAAAAAGAAGAAAGAAGAAAGAGAGAAGAGGAAGAGGAAGAAGGAGAAGGAGAAGGGAGAAGGAGAAGGGAGGAGGAGCAGGAGGAGCAGGAGGAGGAGGAGGAGGAGAAGGAGAAGGAGAAGAAGAAGGAGGAGGAGAAGAAGAAGAAGAAGCAGCAGCAACAGAGAGAAGGCCAGGCGCAGTGGCTCACACCTGTAATCCCAGCAATTTGGAAGGCCAAGGTGGGCAGATCACGAGGTCAGGAGATCGAGACCATCCTGGCTAACACAGTGAAACCCCGTCTCTACTAAAAGTACAAAAAATTAGCCAGGTGTGGTGGCACACGCCTGTAGTCCCAGCTACTTGGGAGGCTGAGGCAGGAGAATCACTTAAACCCAGGAGGCGGAGGTTGCAGTGAGCTGAGATTGCACCACTGCACTCCAGCCTGGGTGACAGAGTGAGACTCCATCTTAAAAAAAAACAAAAGAAAAATGCAGCAGAAACTAAACCAAACACAGATACTTCTCTTCAAAGACACACAATAGGCTGGACATGGTGGCTCACGCCTGTAATCCCAGCACTTTGGGGGGCTGAGGCAGGCAGATCACCTGAGGTCAGAAGTTCGAGAACAGCTTGGCCAACACGGTGAAACCCCGTCTCTACCAAAAATACAAAAATTTGCCAGGTGTACAGTCGGGCGCCTGTAGTCCCAACTACTCGGGAGGCTGAGGCAGGACAATTACTTGAACCTGGGAGGTGGAGGTTGCAGTGAGCAGAGATCGCACCACTGCACTCCAGACTGGGTGACAGAGTGAGAATCAGTCTCAAAAAAAAAAAAAAAAAAAAAAACCCAACAACAAAAAGCAAAGACAGGCAATACAGTTGTCCTTCACTGACTACAAGGCCATTGTAATCAGAGCACCATAAAGAGACTAAAAAAGGGAAATGTAATCAAATGACCAAAAGACATAGGTAGGACACTAAATTCAGAAAAAACTTAGGCCGGGCGCCGTGGCTCACGCCTATAATCCCAGCACTTTGGGAGGCCGAGGCGGGCAGATCACAAGGTCAGGAGATCGAGACACCATCCTGGCTAACATGGTGAAATCCCATCTCTACTAAAAATACAAAAAAGTAGCCCAGTGTGGTGGCGGGTGCCTGTAGTACCAGCTACTTGGGAGGCTGAGGCAGAAGAATGGCATGAACCGGGGAGGCAGAGCTTGCAGTGAGCCGAGATTGAGCCACTGCACTCCAGCCTGGGTGACAGAGCAAGACTCCATCTCAAAAAAAAAAAAAAAAAAAACAAACAAACCAGAAAGAACAACATGAATTAATAAGTTAAACCTTCTTTATACTCATTTGTTCCTACATCTTAGAAGCACAAAAATGACAGTGAGGGAAATGAACTAAACACATCACAGTAGAATAAGAAAGACAACTTAGAAAACTGTAATGGAAAAAAGGGACCACAGGGACTAAAACAGACCACAAGTGACTTTTTTTTTTTCTTTTTCTTTTTCTGAGACGGAGTCTTGGTCTGTCACCCAGGCTGGAGTGCAGTGGTGCGATCTCAGCTCAATGCAGCCTCCACCTCCTGGGTTCAAGCAATTCTCATACCTCTGCCTCCCGAGTAGCTGGGATTACAGGCATGTGCCACCAAGCCTGGCTAATTTTTGCATTTTTTGCAGAGAAAGGGTTTCACCATGTTGCCCAGGCTGGTCTTGAATGCCTGGCCTCAAGTAATCTGCCTGCCTCGCCCTCCCAAAGTGCTGAGATATGCCTGGGTACAAGTAACCTTTAATGTGTATTCTTCATTCTAAAGAGAGCACACTTAACAATATACCCTGATTTGCATACTTGAAGCTCTAATAACATTAATGGCTAATTTGTCTGCAGAATATAAAAGCTCAACAAAAAATTTCTCTAGCTAGAGGACGAAGGTTTTTTAATTTAATTTTTGTTTTTTGAGACAGGATCTCGCTCAGTTGCCTAGGCTGGAGTGCAGTGGTGCAATCACTGCATCACTGCACTCTAGCCTAGACCTCCCCAGCTGAAGCAATCCTGCCACCTCCCTCCTGAGTAGCTGGGACTACATGTGTGTGCCACCATGCCCACCTAATTTTTAAAATTTTTTGTAGAGACATGACCTCACCATGCTGCCCAGGCTGGTCTCCAACTCCTGGGCTCAAGCAATCCTCTCGTCTCAGCCTCCCAAAGTGCTAGGATTACAGGCATGAGCTACCACACCTGGCAGGTTTTTTTTTTTATATCTGAGACAGAGTCTTGCTCTATCTATCACTCAGGCTGGAGTGCAGTGGCATGATCTCGGCTCACTGTAGCCTCTGCCTCCCGGGTTCAAGCAATTCTCCTGCCTCAGCCTCCCGAGTAGCTGGGATTACAGATGCCCCCACCATGCCCAGCTAATTTTTGTATTTTTAGTAGAGACGAGGTTTCACCATGTTGGCAAGGCTGACACGCCTGGCAGATTTTGATTTTTTTAATAGAGGCAGGGTCTTACTCTATCACCACTATATAGTGGTGCGATCATAGCATACTATAACCTTGAACTCCTGGGCTCACACAGTCCTTCTTCCCACCTCAGACTCCCAAGTAGCTAGGACTACAGGCATGCACCACCATTCCCAGCTAATTATTGTTTTTTTCTAAATTCAGGGTCTTGCTATGTTGCCCAGGTTGGTCTCGACTGCCTGGCTAGCTTCAAGCAATCCTCCTGCCTCAGCCCCCCAAACTGCTGGAATGACAGGCATGAGGCACTGTGCCTGGGCCCAAAGGTCTACTATAAGTTAGGATATTGTGGAACAGCTCTAGTAGATACTCAATGAATTAAGGAGAAAGAAAGCAGCTGATTTCTGGGAGCTGGGATTATGAAAAATACAAAAATACTTAAGGCACAGAAGAAGACACAAGACATAATGTTACAAAGAAAATATGAGTTGCTATGCAGATGTTATACCTCCCAAAAGGTATTCTATTCCTGGAGCTCTAAAATGCCTAGCATATCACCATGTAACCCCATCATTTCTATAAACTTTTAACTTAGGCTACTGGAAAACTTTCTTCTATAAGCCTATCTCTATGATTTTAAAGGATACTAACAAGAAAATAGAAGTCTGGCTAGGTGTGGTCACTCACACCTGTAATCCCAGCACTTTGGGAGGCCAAGGTGGGCAAATCACCTGTGGTCAGGAGTTCCAGACCAGCCTGGCCAATATGGTGAAACCCTGTCTCTACTAAAAAAAAAAAAAAAAAAAAAAAAAAAAAAAAAAAAAAAATTAGCCAGGAGTGGTGGTGCGCGCCAGTAATCCCAGCTACTCGGGAGGCTGAGGCAGGAGAATCACTTGAACCTGGGAGGCAGAGGGTGCAGTGAGCCAAGATCACACCACTGCACTCCAGCCTGGGTGACAGAGTGAGACTCTGTCTCAAAAAAGAAAAAAAAAAAAAGTCAATTAACAGCTCGATTTGGAGGAATTAGTCTAATCATAATGCCAAGGTGATCAGTAATATAATAGCCTGAGGTTAACATGATTTAGAACAAAGTACATTTGTGAGGATCACTCATCTAGAACCAAGAATTGAATGGTAATATCCAAATATGAAGAACCACTCCTTTCATGTGTGCTATAGTCCTTGTTTGGCTCTGGATAATGCAGCAGAAAGAGAAAAACATATAATACTTAGGCACCTGGGCCTGAATTCCAGCTTCCCCCTCAGTGTACCAATTAGTACCTACGTAGGGAAGTTACTTAAATTTTCTGAGTTTCAATTTCCTCATTTGTAAAATGGGGATGCTAACACCTACTTTAATGGGTTGTTGTGAATACATGATAAAATATATATGAAAACACATAACAGGGCCAGGTGTGGTGGCTCACGCCTGTAATCCCAGCACTTTGGGATGCTGAGGTGGGTGGATCACCTGAGGTCAGGAATTTGAGACCAGCCTGGTCAACATGGCAAAACCCCGTTTCTACTAAAAATACAAAGTTACTTGGGAGGCTGAAGCAGGAGAATCTCTTGAACCTGGGAGGCGGAGGTTGCAGTGAGCTGAGATTGCACCACTGCACTCCAGCCTAGGGGATACAGCGAGACTCTTGTCTCCAAAAAAAAAAAAAAAAAAATAACAGTATCGTATCTGGATTGTAGTAGGTGCTCAACAAATGTTAGCTAAATTTGAATTCTACTAAAACCTGGTAACCCCTGTTATATTTGCTCAGTAGCATGGATTATAACATTTCCCCTGCCCCAATTTCCCTACCAGAGATGAAGCTGACAAGGGGTATTTCATTGTAGGATGGCAGGGGCAGAGTATAGGATGTCTTTATCACCTGTTAGGTTTGAAATGCAAGATCAGAAGGAAAATCGTGACTTTGTTAAAAGTGAAGAAACGCCACACAAAAATCTGTGCAAGAATGTATTTATAGCAAGGCCAGGTGCACTGGCTCACACCTGTAATCCCAGTGCTTTGGGAGGCCGAGGGAGAATCACTTGAGGCCAAGAATTTAAGACCAGCCTGGGCAACATAGCAAAATCCCGTCTCTACAAAAAATAAAATTAGCCAGGTGTGGTGGCCATGCATCTACAGCCCTAGCTACTCAGGAGGCTGAGGCAGAAGGATTGCTTGAACCCAGGAGTTTGAAGTTACAGTGAGCTATGATCATGCCACTCCAGCCTTAGTGAGAGTGAGATTCAGTCTCAAAAAGAAAAAAAAAGTTTAGAGCAGCATTATTCACAATAGCCAAAAGGTGGAAACATCCATCAACTGATAAATAGATAAACAAAATGTGGTATATCCATACAATGGAATGTTATTTGGCCATAAGAAGGAATGAAGTACTGATACATGCTACAACATAGATGAACTCTAAAAATATTACGCCAAGTGAAAGAAGCCTACATATTGCATAATTCCATTTATATAAAATAGAACAAAATAGAATAGAAATAGGAAGTAGATTAATGGTTGCTTAGGGCTGAAGGGAATGGGGGGGGATAGAGAACTGACAGCTAAAGGATATGGCTTTTTCTTTTTTTTTGAGACAGTCTCACTCTGTTGCCCAGGCTGGAGTGCAGTGATGCCATCTCGGCTCACTACAGCCTCTGCCTCTCAAGTTCAAGTGATTCTCGTGCCTCAGCCTCCGGAGTAGCTGGGATTACACGCATGTGCCATCATGCTCGGCTAACTTTTCGTATTTTTAGTAGAGATGGGGTTTCGCCATGTTGGCTAAGCTTGTCTTGAGCTACTGGCCTCAAGTGATCTGCCTGCCTCAGCCTCCCAAAGTGCTGGAATTACAGGTGTGAGCCACTGAGCCCGGCCAGGATATGGTTTCTTTTTAAAAAATTTAAGGCTGGGTGCCGTGGCTCATGTCTATAATCCCAGCATTTTGGGAGACCAATGTGGGAAGATTGCTTGAGCCCAGGAGTTTGAGACCAGCTGGGAAACATGGTGAAACCCTGTCTCTACAAAAAGTTAAAAAATTAGCTGGGCATGGTGGCACACCTACAGTCCCAGTTACTTGGGAGGCTGAGGTGGGAGGACTGCTTGAGCCCAGGAGGTTTCGGCTATAGTGAGCCAAGATCACACCACTGCACTCCAGCCTGGGTGACAGGGCAAGGCTCTGAATCAAAAAAAAAAAAATTTTTTTTTAAGTGAAATTCACATAAGATGAAACTAATCATTTTAAAGTGTATCATTAACAGACAACCTATAGAACGGGAGAAAATATTTGCAAACTATGCATCTGACAAAGGTCTAATATCCAGCATCTATAAGGAACTTAAACGAATGTGCAAGAAAAAAACAATCCCATCAAGTGGGCAAAGGACATGAACAGACACTTTTCAAAAGAAGACATACATGCAGCCAACAAGCATATGAAAAAAAGCTCAGTATCACTGATCATTAGGGAAATGCAAGTCAAAACCACAATGAGATACCATCTCACACTAGTCAGGATGGCTATTATTAAAAAGTCAAAAAATTACAGATGCTGGTGAGGTTGCAGAGAAAAGGCAACACTTTTACACTGTTAGTGGGAGTGTAAATTAGTTCAACCATTGTGGAAAGCAGTATGAAGATTCCTCAAAGAGCTAAAAACAGAACTACCATTTGCCCTAGCAATCCTATTACTGGGTATATACCCAAAGGAATATAAATAGTTTCACCATAAAGACACACACACTGTGCAGCATGTTCATTGTGGCACTATTCACCATAGCCAAGACGTAGAATCAACCTAAATGCTCATCAACGGCAGATGGGATAAAGATGTGGTACAGGCTGGGCACAGTGGCTCACGCCTGTAATCCCAGCACTTTGGGAGGCCGAGGCGGGCAGATCACCTGAGGTCAGGAGTTCAAGACCAGCCTGGCCAACGTGGAGAAAACCCGTCTCTACTAAAACTACAAAATTAGGCAGGCATGGTGTCAGGTGCCTATAATCCCAGCTACCTGGGAGGCTGAGGCAGGAGAATCACTTGAACCCGGGAGGCAGAGGTTGTACTGAGCTGAGACTACGCCATTGCACTCCAGGCTGGGCAACAAGAGCGAAACTACATCTCACAAGGAAAAAAAAAAAAAGAAAGAAAGAAAATGTGGTACATGTACACCATGGAATGACCATGCAGCCATAAGAATGAGATCATATCCTTTGCAGGAACATGAATGGAGCCGGAGGCCATTATCCTCAGCAAACTAAAGCAGAAACAGCAAACCAAATATGGCATGTTCTAACTTGTAAGTCGAAGCTAAATGATGAGGCTTCATGGACACAAAGAAGGGAACAACAGACACTGGAACCTACTTGAGGGTGGAGGGTGGGAAGAGGGAGAGGATCAGAAAAAATAACTATTGGGTACTAGGCTTAGTACCTGGGTAACAAAATAATCTGCACAACAAACCACCATGACATGAGTTTACCTGTATAAAAAACCTGCACAAGGTCAGGCACTGTGGCTCACACCTCTAATCCTAGCATTTTGGAAGGCTGAGGCAGGTGGATCACTTGAGGTCAGAAGTTCAAGACCAGCCTAGCCAACGTGGTAAAACCTCGTCTCTACTAAAAATACAAAAATTAACTGGGCGTGGTGGCAGGCACCTGTAATCCCAGCTACTCGAGCGGCTGAGGCAGGAGAATCGCTTAAACCCAGGAGGCAGAGGTTGCAGTGAGCTGAGATCATGCCACTGCGCTCCAGCCTGGGCAACAGAGAGAGACTCTGTCTCAAAAAAATTTTTAATTAATTAAATAAATAATAATGCAGAAATAGGCTGGGTGTGGTGGCTCACGTCTGTAATCCCAGCACTTTGGGAGTCCAAGGCAGGAGGATTACTTAGGCCTAGGAGTTTGAGGCTGCAGTGAGCTATGTTTGTGGCACTGGACTCCAGGCTGGGTGACAGAGTGAGACCCTGTTTAAAAAAAAAAAAAAAAGGCTGGGCGTGGTGGCTCATGCCTGTAATCCCAGCACTTTGGGAGGCCGAGGTGGGCAGATCACCTGAGGTCAGGAGTTCGAGACCAGCCTGGCCAACATGGTGAAACCCCATCTCTACTAAAAATACAAAAATTAGCTAGGCATGGTGGCGGGCGCCTGTAATCCCAGCTACTCGGGAGGCTGAGGCAGAAGAATCGCTTAAACCTGGAAGGCGGAGGTTGCAGTAAGCCGAGATCGTGCCATTGCACTCCAGCCTGGGTGACAAAGCAAGACTCAGTCTTAAAAAAAAAAAAAAAAAAGAAAACACATGTCCATACAAAAAGCTGTACATAAATACTCAGAGCAGCATTATTCATAATAGCCCAAATCAGAAACAACCCCAAGTGGCCATCAATTGATGAATAAATATAATGCGTTAATATCCACTGTAATGGAATATTATGCAGCCATAAAAAGGAATGAGGTACTAATTCATACAACAACATGGAAGAAACTTCAAAACATTCTGCTAAGTGAAGGAAGCCCAGTCACAAAAGACTACATATTGTATGGTTCTATTTATGTGAAATGTCAAGAATAGGAAAACCTACAGAGACAGAAAGATGGGAGTGTTGGGGAGGAATGTGATAGCTCAAGGGTATGTGTTTCTTTTTTAGGTGATGAAAATGTTTTGGAATTAGATAGTGGTGACAAGTTGCACAACTTTGTGACTATATTAAAACCAATGAATTGTATAATTTAAGAGAGTTTCTATTTTATGGTACGTGAATTATATGTCAATAAAGAAGAAATACCTTAAAACCCTTTCTTGGCCAGGTGCGGTGGCTCATGCCTGTAATCCCAGCACTTTGGGAGGCCGAGGCAGGTGGACCACGAGGTCAGGAGTTCGAGACCAGCCTGGCCAACGTGGTGAAAGCTCATCTCTACTAAAAATACCGAAATTAGCTGTGCATGGTGGCAGGCACCTATAATCCCAGCTACTCGCAAAGCTGAGGCAGGAGAATTGTCTGAACCCGGGAGGCGAAGGTTGCAGTGAGCCAAGATCGCGCCATTGCACTCCACCCTGGGTGACAGGGCAAGACTCCGTCTCAAAAAAAAACAAAAACAAAAACAAAAACCCTTTCTTTTCTCTACCTCAAAATCACAGGTTATGGAAAGAAAATTTCATTCTTAGCCTTTCCTTCATCTGTCTCCTATCTTGAGCTGTGGTTATTTACGTGGCTTCTCTTTCTTAGAAGATTAAAAGCATGCTGAGGGCCTGCTCTTCATCCGATTCATCCATTGATCCCCCTGGTCTTCCAGGAGTGATGTAAGCTTAGCAGGCACCAATAAATATTTGCTGAATGAATAATGGCATGACTGCCTTACATACATACAATGCTTTATACCTATGAAAGCACTTTTGTTCAAGCTTTTAATTTGAACTTTGCACAATCCTTTGAGGAAGCTAGAAAGCTAATATAACGCTGCTATGAATGATGCTGCTATGAATATTCATGTACGATAATAATCCCCATTTAACAAGGGAGAAGTGAAGCAGAATACTACATGGTACTGAGGAAGAAGCACTGGACTGGGAGATCCAGGGTCTTGTGCTCCAGGCCAGCCTCTGCCTTTAACTGGCTGTATGACCCTGAGTGAGACATTTTGCTCTCTCAGTCTATTCTGCCATTTGTAAAATGAGAGGTGGACTCTGAGATAAGCTACAAAACCCCTTCCGATGACACTATGCTGGGATTTTAAGTAGACACTACTGGTTAGCAGCAGACCAGAGATGGAACCTAAAACATCTGTATTCTCTTTCCTCTGGACATGCTACTTCCCATAGCAGAGACGTGCCCCCAACCAGGGTGACAACTAACCCCCTTTCAACATTCTGAATTATGCAAACACGTATGCAAGTTTCCCTTCACTCTATTTATAGTGGTTCTATTGGAGCAATCCTACAAAAAAGATGAAAGATGCAATGAAGCGAGGACTCAACTTCACTTTCAATGCATAAAGGTCATTGGAAATAGCATAAGGCCAGGTGTGGTAGCTCATGCCTGTAATCTCAGTGCTTTGGGAGGCCGAGGCAGGAGGATCACTTGAAGGCCAGGAGGTCGAGAGCAGTCTGGGCAACAGAGTAAGACCCTGTCTCTACAAAAAATTTTTTTTTTTTTTTTTTTTTTGTTTTTTGTTTTTTGTTTTTTCAAATGTTTATTTTATGTACAAAGAATTATCATGGTTTTTCACTGAGTAGATGCCTCGGATAATCCTCTGAAGGAAGATCATTTAGTCCAACTTAATGAAACCGATATCCTTCGCGTACTGACGGAAACACTGGCGGCACATATTGAGGCCATATTTCCGGATCAGACCGTGCCGGTTTGAACAGACGCGACAAGAGCGAGAACCCTGGCCGAATTTTCGCGGGTGGCTCCAGTACAGCTGCTGGTGACCCATCTTGCTCTCAGCAGTGCAACGAGGTAAAAAAGCTACAAAAAATTTTTTAAAAAATTAGCCAGGCATGGTGGCACACTCCTGTAGTCCTAGCTACTAGGAAGGCTGAGGCAGGAGGGAGGAGGGAGGATTGCTTGAGCCCAGGAGTTTGAGGTTATATTGAGCTATGATTGTGCTTCTGCACTCCAGCCTATGTGACAAAGTGAGACGCTGTCTCAAAAACAAAACAAAACAAAAGAAAAAAAGAGCACAATAAAATGAAGAGTGTAGCTGTGGACCTAACAGATCTTAGGTTCAAATACCAGTTCTGACACCTATTTTCTGTGTGACTTGACATTTCTTTAAAATTTTTTTTTTCTTTTCTACACCTCTTAGATTCTCATCTTTTTAATTTTTTTTAAAAAAAATTTTATTTATTTGTTTTGAGACAGGGTCTGGCTCTGTCACCCAGGCTGGTGCGTGGTAGCATGATCTCAGCTCACTGCAACATCTGCCTCCCGGGCCCAAGAGATCCTCCCATCTCATCAGCCTCCCGAGCAGCTGGGACCACGGGCATGTGCCACCACACCTGGCTAATTTTTGCATTTTTTTTTTGTAGAGATGGGGTTTCACCATGCTGCCCAGGCTGGTCTTGAACTCCTGGGCTCAAGCGATCTGCCCACCTCAGCCTCCCAAAGTGTTGGGATTATAAGCATGAGTCACCGTGCCAGACCCTGACTTGACATTTCTAAACCTTAGTTTCCTAATCTGATAACACCTACCTCTGCAGGGTTAGGAGGAACAGAAGCACTTGCATGTAAAATGCCTGACACTGATCCTATTAAATAATATTTATTGAACATTCTAACATTTTACAAGTGTCATCTCATAGACTCCTCATAATAATCCTATGAGACAGGTGCTATTGTTATCCTCATCTTACACATGCAGGATCTGAGGCACAGAAAAGTGAAGTTGCCAAAGTTACACAGTTCTTAGACAGAGAGTCAATCTATACAGTCTGACTCCAGGGGCCAGGCCATTGGCCACTAAAAAATAATTACTGGGCCGGGTGTGGTGGCTCACACCTGTAATCCAGCACTTTGGGAGGCGAAGGCGAGCAGATCACTTGAGGTCAGGAGTTCCAGACCAGCCTGGCCAATGTGATGAAACCCTGTCTCTATTAAAAATATAAAAATTAGCCGGACATGGTGGCAGGCGCCTGTAATCCCAGCTGCTCAGGAGGCTGAGGCAGGAGAATCACTTGAACTCAGGAGGCACAGGTTGCAGTGAGCCAAGATCGAGATCATGCCACTGCACTTCAGTCTGGGCAACAGAGTGAGACATTGTCTCAAAAAAAAAAAAAAAAATTACTGGCCAGGGAGCAGTGGCTCACGCCTGTAATATCAGTATCCATACAATTTCAGGAAGCTGCTGAAACTTTGTCTGTTACCATTCCTTAGGGTTAAGCTGCCTTGACTCTGCTGATCTCAAACACAAATTTAAAGAGTGCCATTTCAGGGTCATGGACTAAGTTGGCACAAGGACAGTTTCTGGGAAAGGTTTTGCTGGTAGGATAGACTCATCACCAAAGCATCTTTAGGAAACTTCTTAGCCATCTTTGAGGCTCCTGGCTTAAATAATCCCATGTAGGACTGCTTGAGGTTTTCTCTGTAGAAGAGAGATGCTTCTAAGCAATGCTTTACTTTCTGGGAAGCTTTAGATAAAAACTCACCTTGATGTCCTCTCCCCTGCCCAATGGGCTCTGTATTGCTGTTTGAGCTTTTAAGAGACAGGGTTGCCTGAGTGCGGTGGCTCATGCCTGTAATCCCAGCACTTTGGGAGGCCGAGGTGGGTGAATCACCTGAGGTCAGGAGTTTGAGGCCAGCCTGACCAACATGGTGAAACGCTGTCTCTACTAAATACAATAAATTTGCCTGGCATGGTGGTGCACACCCGTAATCCCAGCTACTCGGGAGGCTGAGGCAGGAGAATCACTTGAACCCAGGAGGCAGAGGTTGCAGTGAGCCGAGATTGCACCATTGCACTCCAGCCTGGGTAACAAGAGCGAAACTCCGTCTCCGTCTCAAAAAAAACCGACAGGGTCTAGCTCTGTTCCCCAGGCTGGAATGGAATATAGCGCTATCACCGTTTACTGCAACTTTGAACTCCTAGGCTTAAGGGATCCTCCTGCCTCAGCCTCTTGAGTAGCTAGGATTATAGGTGCAAATCACCATGCCTGACTAATTTTATTTTTTGTACAGATGGGGGTCTCATCATTTTGCCCAGGCTGTTCTTGAAGTCCAGGCCTCAAACAATCCTCCCATCTCACCCTCCCAAAGTGCTAGGGTTACAAGTGCGAGCCATCTGGCCAGGCACGGTGGCTCATCTCCGTAATCCCAACACTTTGGGAGGCCAAAGCAGGAGGATCACTGGAGGTCAGGAGTTCGAGACCAGCCTGGCCAACATGGTAAAACCCTGTCTCTACTAAAAATACAAAAATTAGCCGGGCGTGATGGCACACGCCTGTAATCCTAGCTACTCAGGAGGCGGAGGCAAGAGAATCGCTTGAACCCAGGAGGCTGGGGCTGCAGTGAGCCAAGATTGCACCACTGCAACTCCATCTTGGGTGACACAGCGAGACTCTCAAAAAAAAAAAAAAAAACAGTGTGAGACATCACACCCAGCCACTTGTTTGAGCTTTGTGAAAATTTTTTCTGGATGTTTTCAGAAATTTGTTTTCCAATGATCATAGCTAATTTTCCTGTCTGCTCTTAGGCCCCACAATTACCTTAAGATAGTGGAAGGAAACAGAGAAAAGGGAGCATATTTTGATAATGCTATACTCTCTCACTATTTAAAAGCATCTGCAGTCTTTAACTTGCATCCTGACAAATCCTGCCACAATTCAAAATATCTCTTGTAGAGAAGGCTCTGGAGTTTCATCCTGTAACTCTACTACTAGCTGCAAGGTCAAGGAAAACTAAACCATTCAATTTAGAAATGTTTCCTTTCTAACTCAGTGACAGTTGTGTTACATCCAGATGTGTGACTCAAAAGGGAACCAGGTAGGCCATCAGCACCCAAACACTCAGGCCTCAACTATGAAGCTCCCTGACCAGGAATGCCTAGCTCCCATTCTCAGGAAGGCCCCCTAAGAGGTTCAAGGATAAGCAGTTTTATAGAATTGGGGGGTCATGAATAAGGACAAAATTGTACAAAAGTCCTGATCCAAACACTGCCCTCAACAGCCTCTGGAGAGCTCACTGGGCAAGGTCTGATCCTGTTCCCCACCCCACCTCCATGAAAATGGGGTTAATACCTCCCCAGATGGCTACACGGAGGATTAAGGGTCATTATTCTTGGCACTGAGCTCTGTTACAGCTCTAGCAGTTGTGACCTTGTATCCTAAAAGAAGATAATAAATACAAAAATGCCAACAGTGACCCTCAAATCTGGCTCTGCAGTAGTAGCTGAGAATTTCCTTTGCACAGGGCCTCTGACACTGCCTCCTATACACTCTGGCCTTTTGACTGCATCCTCCCCTTATTCAGGCTTAAAGTTTTTTTTTTTTTTGAGATGGAGTCTCACTCTGTCGGCCAGGCTGGAGTACAGTGTTGCAATCTCAACTCACTGCAACCTCCGCCTTCTGAGTTCATGCGATTCTCCTGCCGCAGCCTCCTGAGTAGCTGGGACTACAGACACCCGCCACCACGCCAGGCTAATTTTTGTATTTTTAGTAGAGACAGGGTTTCACCATATTGGCCAGGCTGGTCTCAAACTCCTGACCTTGTGATCCGCCCACCTCAGCCTCCCAAAGTTCTGGGATTACAGGCATGAGCCACTGCGCCCAGCCCAGGCTTAAAAGTTTTTAAGATATTAGTCTTCAATGCCACAAAGCCCTTCAAGGAGTCAGCAGCTATTACTTAATAGCACAAAGAATGGGCCCCAGAACTCTCAGAGTTACACATAGGCCTGAATTTACCCAGAAGAAGCCAACTAAGTGGTACTCCCTTACATCCAAGCCCTGGCTCTTGAGGGCAATCAATGAGGTCTAGTAAAAAGGATATATTTCATCATTTAGTCCTCAAAAACCCACTAAAAAGTAGGTACTACAATAAGCCTCATTTTATAGGTGAAACTATAGCTCTGAGAGGATACATGATTGACCCTAGGTCACAGAGCTAAGGAGGAGACATGGGTTCAAATATCAGCCCTACACTACTAGTTGTGTAACCTCCAGCATATTCCTTAACTTTAGTCTAGAGTCTCAGTTTCTCATCTGTAAAGTGGGGATAATGGTAATACCTTCCTTCCAGGGGAGCTCTGAAGATTACAACAGACATTGTAGAAAAAGTAGAGCTGGGCCTGGTGGCTCACGCCTGTAATCCCAGCACTTTCGGGGGGCCAAGGTGAGTGGATCACCTGAGGTCAGGAGTTCAAGACCAGCTTGGCCAACATGGTGAAACCCCATCTCTACTAAAAAAATACAAAAATTATCCAGGCATGGTGGTGTGCACCTATAATCTCAGCTACTCAGAAGGCTGAGGCAGGAGAATCACTTGAACCTGGGAGGCGGAGGTTGCAGTGAGCAGAGATCGTGTGCACTCCAGCCTGGGCAACAAGGCAAAACTCTGTCTTAAAAAAAAAAAAGAAAAAGTATCTAGCAAGTGCCTGGTATATACTAAATATTCAATACATGTTAGTTTTTTGGTTTTTTTTTTTTTTTTTTTTGAGACAGAGTCTCACTCTGTCCCCCCGACTGGAGTGCACACGATCTTGGCTCACTGCAACCTCTGCCTCCCAGGTTCAAGCAATTCTCATGACTCAGCCTCCCAAGTAGCGGGGATTACAGGTGTGCGCCACCACGGCTGGCTAATTTTTTGTATTTTTAGTAGAGACAGGTTTTGCCATGTTGCCCAGGCTGGCCTCCAACTCCTGAGCTCCGCCCACATCAGCTTCCCAAAGTGCTAGGATTACAGGCATGAGCCACCGCGCAATTGGCTTTTTTTTTTTTTTTGAGACAGGGTCTCTGTTGCCCATGCTGGAGTTCAGTAGTGCAGTCTTGGCTCACTGCAACCTCTGCCTCCTGCACTCAAGTGATCCCCCCACCTCAGATTCCCGGGTAGATGGGAATATAGGCACACGCTACCACACCTGGCTAATTTTTAAATTTTTTTTTGTAGAGACGGGGTTTCACTATGTTGCTTAGGCTGGTCTCAAACTCCTGGGCTCAAGCAATCCACCCACCTGGGCCTCCCAAAGTGCTGGGATTACAGGTGTGAGCCACCGTGCCAAGCCATGTTAGGTTTTACAGATTAAACAGACAGAGAGGCTGGGCATGGTGGCTCACACCTGTATTCCCAGGACTTTGGGAGGCTGAGGTGGGCAGACTGCTTGAGCCCAGGAGTTTGAGACCAGCCTGAGCAACATAGTGAAACCCCATCTCTATGAAAAAATTAAAAAATTAGCCAGGCGTGATGGCACACACCTGTATTCCCATCTACCCCGTCTCATTAAAAAAAAAAAAAAAAAAAAAAAAAAGCCAGGAGCGGTGGCTCATGCCTGTAATCCTAGCACTTTGGGAGGCCGAGGCAGGTGAAACTCAGGAGTTCAAGACCAGCCTGGGCAACATGGCAAAACCCTGTCTCTACTAAAAATACAAAAAAAATTAGCCGGGGCTGGGCGCAGTGGCTCACGCCTGTAATCCCAGCACTTTGGGAGGCTGAGGCGGGCAGATCACCTGAGGTCAGGAGTTCAAGACCAGTCTGGCCAACACGGTGAAACCCCATCTTTACAAAAATACAAAAATTAGCTGGGCATGGTGGTACATGCCTGTAATTCCAGCTACTTGGGAGGCTGAGGCATGAGAATCACTTGAACCTGGGAGGCAGAGGTTGCAGTGAACCGAGATCATGCTACTGTACTCCAGCCTGGATGATGAAGTGAGACTCTGTCTCAAAGAAAAAAAAAAGATGTGGCAAACTCTCTGCTTGAATATCTGCAATGATGGGTAACTCACTCCCTCACAAGGCAGCCCATTTTGTTTTTAGAAAGCTACATTATCTCCTATCAAACCAAAGTCTACCCTCTTGGAAATTATGTCATTTAATCCTGAGATGCCTTCTAGAATCACAGAGAACATCCAGTTTCCCTTCCCCATGACAATTCTTCAAGTATTTTAATGAGGTATCATGTTCCCCCAGGCTCTTAGCCTTGGTCTTTTCAGTTCTTCCTCATGTGTCACAGTCCCAGAGGCAATTCAATATCACAGAGCAGACAGACCTGGGTTTGAATTCCAGTCCTTCCTCTTACTTGCTGTGTGACCTTAAGCAAACTACTTAATTTCTCTGAATCTGTTTCTTCATAGGTATAATAGGGAAAATGATTCTCACCTCACAGGACAGTCATGAAGGTTACACTGGATAAAGTAAAAATACTAGCTAGCACTGAGCCCAAGATATACCAGGTCCTGAATAAAATGTCAGTCACTTTTTAGGACATATCCCAACTGGCAAATACCTCTCAAAGTAAATTAACTACACCAAGGAACTGGTTTCTTTTTTTTTTTTTTTTTTTTTTGAGATGGAGTTTCACTTTTGTTGCCCAGGCTGGAGTGCAATGGCACAATCACAGCTCACCGCAACCTCCACCTCCTGGGTTCAAGCGATTTTCCTGCCTTAGCCTCCTGAGTAGCTGGGACTACAGGCGCGTGCCACCACGCCCGGCTAATTTTTTTTGTATTTTTAGTAGAGATGGGGTTTCACCGTGTTAGCCAGGATGGTCTCAATCTCCTGACCTTGTGCTCTGCCCACCTCAGCCTCCCAAAGTGCTGGGATTACAGGCGTGAGCCACCGCGCTCAGCCAGGAACTGGTTTCTAATAGCAACTGCCAGAACTTTGGCTTTTGAAGAGATGATAGCTAAGAAAGTACAATCTAAGGGTTTTGTGGGCCCAGCAATCTGCAATGGCAGCCTAAAGATGCAGTGGAGCATCTGGAAAGGTGAGGTGGAAAGAAGAAAGGAAACAGAATAGATAACTAAACCAGTGACCCAAAGAAAACACAAGTATCACCAGATTACATGTTCTGTTTGACTTCCTCTCTGAGACTCAGAACTGCACATGTCAGCAACATTCCTTAATTTTTAAAAGGAGAGAAGAGAGTGGTCATGGAAGACGTGTCTGTAGTCCCAGCTACTAGGGAGGCAGAGGTACGAGAATCCCTTGAGCTCAGGAGTTCGAGACCAGCCTGGGCAAGAGTGAGACCCCATTTCAAAAAATAAAAATAAAAGGAGAGAGGCCGGGCGCGGTGGCTCACACCTGTAATCCCAGCACTCTGGGAGGCTGAGGTCGGTGGATCACGACGTCAGGAGTTCAAGACCAGCCTGGCCAAGATGGCGAAACCCCATCTCTACTAAAAATACAAAAATTAGCCGGGCATGGTGGCAGGCACCTGCAATCCCAGCTACTTGGGAGGCTGAAGCAAAGAATTGCTTGAACCCAGGAGGCCGAGGTTGTAGTGAGCTGAGATCGTGCCACTGCACTTCAGCCTGGGCAACAGAGCAAGACTCCATCTCAAAAAATAAATAAATACATACATACATACAATTTTAAAAAGGAGAAAAAAATAAAAATAATTAAAGACCAAGTCATAGTCTAGATCTTCCTTAGCAGTTGGCCCCTCAAGATCCACAAATGTTTGGCAGTGGGCTTCAAGATTTTCAGTTGTCTTTCCAGATCCTAAAGTCTAGGTGTGCAAAAACACCCTACATAAGATGCCCAATGAGTCAATACTGAACTCCTCCCGGCTAAAAAAAACTGTCAATTGTATGAAACTGGTAAATGGTCATTAACATCATCATCATAATATTTACACGTGTTCTCTCTTTCCCTCGTGACCCTCAGGGAAGGTGTCCCAGGCAGAAATATGGGCTACTGCTCAATTATTCTGCAGAGTTGATCCAAAAGCACTGTTCCTTCAAATTGAGATAAGACTCGAACAGAAGTGCCCCCACATAGGACAAAAAAGGAAAGGAGAGCAGGACTCCAGCCTTAAAGCAGCATGATCACAAACTATGATGGAAAAGGTCATTTCCCACCTGCCAATGAAATACAACAACCTACAATGAAATACAACAACCTACAATGAAGAAATCTCAGTAAGTCTCAGACTTGGCCCAAAGGAGCCCCACTAGTTACTCCCTGGTCTGTTATAGAGGATCTGGCTATTAAACTCAACAGCAAAAATTCAATTCAATCCCGCTAAAGATATAAGAATCAC